>NC_031965.2:27777951-28139618 GCF_001858045.2 Oreochromis niloticus | reverse complement strand
ATTTCACTGTCACGTTCAATCATGACAACCAGAAGGCTTTGGAGCTGCGCACAGAGGACGTCAAGGACTGTGATGAGTGGGTGGCTGCCATCACGCAGGCCAGGTAGCTCTCACACATGACCTTTTACCTACAGCTGTTTAGACGAGGATGTTCTGAGGGGTGGAGATCTTGATGAGAACTGTGCTTGTAACATCTACAGTCAATAAAGATGTGAAATTTTATGTTGGAACTTATATAGAGTGTATTTAAAAAAGCATACGAACCTGTATACTTTAAATGGGAAACAGGGGGTCACGTCTATATCTGCAAAATGAATTCAAATTGTAGAGATGTTCAGAAAAACATCCCTTTGTTCTTAATCAAGTGAACATGTTTGCACCATAACCACAATTTAGCAAACTAGGATCCCTTTACTGACAGTGTTTCTACTTGCCAACATAAAAATGGTCAAGTATGTTAACTACTGATATTTGTAAAGTGTACCAGCAGATTGGTTAGGATCCTAACAAGAGTCATTAGTCACGATATTTCCCTGTGTGTACCTGTAAGCCAAATGCCTACTTGATGTGTGTTACTGAGTCCAAAGTATGTTGTTGTTGTTGTTGTTTTTATACTAATATTATGATTATTATTATTATTTTGGCATGCTCAGAGGGTACATAGTAGAGACATAAGAAAGACACATGGCACTAGGAGAGTCTCCGGTTGAAATAACTAGATTAAGTAAAAGCTGAATGTTTTTTTTTTTTTCATTACGGTGTGGTTTCTTGGCCAGGTCTAGAGACTTTTTAGTTAAATAAGGGTTAAATAAATAAAGTAAATAAAATAGAAAGAATCCTGATTTGAAATCCATGGGAAAACTGACAGTGGTACAAAAATTAGTCCCGGTGTTAAAAATTAAAGCAAGAACTTATTTTGGGCCAATTGGGCAATTTTTAACAACTTTTAAATAAGATTTTACAAAGTTGAAATTACAGCTACTTTACATAATGTTGAAAATAACTGTCCCATCTGCAGCTAATCATCAGCTTTAGTAAAGGCTGGCTAGCTATCACGTGTAATTCACTGTGATGAATAAATAAATGACAATTTCAGTTAGTGAAAATCATGTAGACTCAAACATAGGCCTGCTTACTACTAATACTGAACATGAAAAACAGTCTCCACTTATCACTAGCTATTAGTAACAAGTGGAGGCTGTTTGTCTGTAAACTTTTTGCATCAAAGATAGGCTTTTAACATGGAAATCTATAGAAACCGATTTGCGTTTGGAGTCAGTCTCAATTAGATTTTTTTTTTTTTTTTGCAGGAATTATGGTGTTACCTATAATTTTAACATAGGTTGCTGCTTGGTTTTTATTTGATTAAGTGGGCACAGAATGGATTTTTCTCTGTATATCTGATGGAAAATGCAAGTGCCATGAATCAGTGTGTAGCAAACTGTCATTTGGACCCTTTTGGGTTTGTACTGTTGTATGATTGCTTGTTAATTTATAATGTTAAAACAACACAGCGGTCATACTATAATGAGAATGACATATGTATGCATGTATGTTACTTATCTCCTTCTAGATGAGTGGACCAATCTTGTTTAAACTTTGAATAAACATTTCCTAGGGAACTGCGAGTGCCACTTTACCAGTTTTACTGATAATTTACGACATCAATTTAAAGTATTAAGTAAATCAATAAAAACAAAGTGGTTATTAATATTGATTCTTGATTTATGGAGTCCTCACATGTCTAATGAGTGAAATGGCCACTTATGATGCGGGCACAAAAAAGGTTAATGAAAGCCAAATGAAACCATCACTCTAAATGTCAACAGTTTGCAATTCAGTGACAAAAGGTCGACTGATTAGACTCATTGAAGATTAAATTGATTAGTGCACCATCAAGGCAGCAGCACTTACTGTAATACCGTAATAGGTAGCAAGTAAATAAGACTTGTATTTAGGTATCTCAAGTAAATTTTTCAGCAGTTCCTGGCATGTAAATGCCATGTGGCTTGAATATTTCTGAATTACTCTTTATTTATGGTTGGCAATCTACATTGTTAAAGTTAGTTAAATTTGTGTTTTTCAAATTGTGGTGTAGCCCCCTGAAAGTTTAATCAAGTGAAAAGAGGGGAAAATATGGAATTTATTTATGTTGAATAAATAAGATTTTATTTTTGTAGAAAATATAAAAGAGTTTACCAACCTTTATTGCATTAAAACGAGACAAAAACTGTGCTATATGGGACAACGGTTTGGGGGTTTGGAAGTGGGGCATGCCAGAAAACATCTAAAACCCACTCAGTAAAATTTAACTAAAACACCTGCCAAACATTTTTTTTGACAGGACATTTTCAAGGCCAGATTTAGGCAAGCTGAACATAATTGACTGTATTGATTTTAGGCCTTCAATAACATGCATGTGAACAGTTTAATTATTGCTCACACAAAAGCATCCAACATGTGGAGTGCTGTCCTATCAAGTATTTAAAGACCTGGTTGTGTAAGTAAATCCTGCACTCTGTGGTCCGTTTAAGGTCCGTGTTCCAAACATATGCTGATCAGAGGTCTGTCTTTGCTTTGATAAAGCTATGGAGAGCCCCTGAAACATGCGTTAATGAGGTCTTTGCGTGTGTGTCTGTATAGTTACAGGAACCTGGCTACAGAGCATGAGACCCTCATGCAGAAGTATCTTCATCTACTCCAAATAGTGGAGACGGAGAAAACGGTTGCCAAGCAACTTCGACAACAGATAGAGGATGGGGAAATCGAGATAGAGCGACTGAAATCAGAGGTAATTTGCCTTGTAATTTCATGCTAGTAACACAGTACCTGTATATGTGTGATGTGTGTTTACTGGATAGCATACGGAGAGAAGCGATCAAAAACAGGCAGGCTGAGAGGATAAAGTGAGAATGTGGTCACAGGACAAAGGTCATGACCCAGATTCCAAACCACAATGTTCTGAGTTCATGATGAGCTTTGTAGCTTGCAGTGCCCCTGGGATGTCCTTGTTAGAGACTCTGTAATGCTGTTGAGTGTTTTGTATCCTAATTATTCAGTCTAAACTAAATCAAATGCACCTCTCTTTAATGTGCTAATGGCTAGCTTCAGCTGAACCAAATGTTTTCAATATGCATGAATCGGCTTTTGTTGCACATGATACTGGAGTCTGTGGCTGAAAAAGATGATCTACTATCTCACTTTTCACAGTTAAAGAGTGTTCTAGTAATGGTGTTTGTGTTATTTTGTTTAATTTCAGTCTTTTATCAGAAGTTTTGTATTCGCATGCTGTGTATAATGGAAGCAAATGCAACAGATTTGAATGAAATACAAAACTGGTATTTTGATGTGTCTGGTGCAGTTTCTGCGTTTATAATTTCTTTGAGCCAGCTAATGGATAGCCGGACAAAAAGTAATTCAAGAACATGAACTGAGATATTAACAACCATAGTGAAACATATTCCGGAATAAGAGATGATGATGAGTAGAGTTTATCTGGACACATATTATATTCCTCTTACTGAGCCCTGTACTGGTTATGATCAATTTCAGATTGCTGGACTTCTGAAGGACAACGAGAAGATCCAGTCAAATCCAGAGGTGCCCCCCAGTGAGGATGATACAGAGATCAAGAAGATCAAAAAGGTGATCTGTTTCAGTATTGCTCAATTTTAAAGGGGAAGGCCTGACTTTTTTTTTTAATCTTAATGAATTCAGGGAACCTCACACTTGATCATGCTAGATCACTGCAGTCATCAGCTTCTTTTGTCATCAGTTCTACTGAAGCAGCTGCTTGATCTGAATTAAGGCTGGAGAGCTTGGAAAGCTTTGACATGTTAGTTACTGTACAGCTGGAAAAGATGATAACTAATAGTCAGTTGAACATAGTTTGCATAGACATTTTTGACTTGTCTGGTAATATTTGCTAACTATTTTCTAAGTGGTAGAGAAACCGTGAAACTTGTGATGCAAACTCAAGATGGACATTGTTCACCTTCAAAGTAAAAGTTGCATCTTGTAATATATGTTGGTTGCAGTGGTAAGTTTTACTTTGAAAGTGAATGCTCTGCATTTCTGGTTTACAGTACATTTTTCAGAGTTCCAGTGCCACTTGGTGAACAGATGGGACGTGTTTGTGGGCAAGTTGGCATCTTCCATGTAAACTATGTGTAACTGCACAAATCTGCTAGAAACCAAATCAATCATAAAGATTTATTTGGTGCTGCACTCTGTTTGCGACTGATTTCACCTCCAGCCTCAAGCAGACATTTACCACCCAGTTGGGGAATAAACATTCTACCTCACTTACCAGTCTATAGATGTGAACCAGTGCAAAAATTCAACGTCCTCCCACCAGCATTCAGCATCGTAAATAATCTGATCTCAAGCCAGCAGAAGTGGACACAGTAGGCTGCTCTGCTAGCTAGTGATGTCAGTTGAAGTGACCATATTGGACATGTACAATGACAATAAAGATCTATTCTATTCTATTCTATTCTATTCTATTCTATTCTATTCTTTACTCAAGTATTTCTCTCACACAGCTAAGGCTAGCCTAGCAATGTTTAGTAAATTAAGATTATATTTAACGGTTATTGTCTGCTGTTATTTCTTTTTTCTTCTTTTTTCACTCCTCTTACACTTTGAGTGTCTTTTGTTGTTTTCATTAGGTTTGTTTAAAAAACAACAACATGTATACCACTTTTGACAGAAGTGAGTGGAGTCAGGTGGGATACTCTGAGGGGGGTCAGGTCTCTCCTACTTTCAGTGCAGACTTTGCACATTGCCACTGGTGTAGTTCCCTGCCTTCCCTGGTGGAAAGCAACGCCTTTGACTGAGGCAATATTTAATTTGAACTTACCTAATTAATGGACATTTCTAAACTTGCCTTGACTCATGTTTTCTCAGTTTGGGGCAGCACTTACAAGATATAAACTAGATATAGATATATAGATACTGTATAAAGATATATATAGATATATATATAAACTAGACTAAGTGTCAAGTATTTTAGCATTGTGTAAGTTCGGTACAGTTTTTAGCACCTTTTGGTTTCTTTTATACTAAATATACAATTATTTATCTGGCTTTTAATCACAAAAAATGTTTAAGCATCTTTAACGGCAAATTATTAGATCCACTTTTCTGTCTATTTTTTGTGCTGATAGTGTTGTCAGTGTAACAGCTATGAGCAGAAACACCACGACATCACACACAGTCATTTGATTCACTGCATAACTCAAGGTGCTTTATATTATAGGATAAAGACTATAATAATACAGAGAAAACCCCATAAAAAATGCATGGAAGTCATGGAAATCCAATAAAACTCAAATCTCCAAAATTATAAAATAAATATGTTTTTTTTAATGTTTGCTGAATGTTTTTGTCACAGGTCCAAAGTTTCCTGCGAGGATGGATTTGCCGCAGGAAGTGGAAAACTATCATCCAAGACTACATTCGCTCGCCCCACGCTGAAAGCATGAGAAAGAGGAACCAGGTGGTGTTCAGCATGCTGGAAGCCGAAGCCGAATACGTCCAGCAACTCCACATCCTGGTCAACAACTTCCTGCGGCCACTCCGAATGGCCGCCAGCTCCAAGAAACCGCCCATCACCCACGATGATGTCAGCAGCATCTTCCTTAACAGGTGGCTGGTGGTCATACTGTTTGTGAGAGTGGTGTGACTCGGCATGGTGGGAGCTGCCAACATTTATGGACAGCAGAAGGAGAAACAATAGCTCATGACTGCCATTTTGCTTATTTGTTTCATTAGTGAGACCATCATGTTCCTACATCAGATCTTCTACCAGGGCCTGAAGGCCAGGATAGCCAGCTGGCCAACACTGGTGCTAGGTAAGAGGAACGCAATAATACGTTTTTTTTCTAAATTGCAACTAAGAATTTGGTTAAATTTATACATTTTTTCAGATACAACAGAGATTTCTTACAACACAACACGATGAAAGTGTTTTCATCATCGAGAAGCACTGTCATTTTTACGCACATAGTTGAAATCATACCATAAAGGTATGAATTCAACTAAAAATAATGGCTCTACATAGGGTACAACTTCCTTCCTTCCTTGCAAAATATAATAATGATTTATTGTCTGTCGGGTAGGCGACTCAGGGTGAGAGTATAAAAAACATTTTTTGAACATATACAAATACCGAGCACATGACTTCTCCTTCAATGGTACTTTGCATCTGCACTGATTCTTCAGATTTTTATGGTTCATGGAATATTTTGTCTCTTTTTCTAGCTGACCTGTTTGACATTTTACTGCCAATGCTAAACATCTACCAAGAGTTTGTGAGGAACCACCAGTACAGCTTGCAGATTTTGGCTCACTGCAAACAGAACCGGGACTTCGACAAGCTGCTGAAGCAGTACGAGGCCAAGCCTGACTGTGAGGAGAGGACGCTGGAGACCTTCCTCACTTACCCCATGTTTCAGGTAAAATTACAATGTGGATGACTTCACTACTACACATTACTACACGTATTATGATTCAGTGATGTATATATATTTGCTATATGCTAAGGTTAAAATTAATATAAAATACACGAGGCATTAGTGCTGCAACACACTGTGGTGAAATATTTTAAAATGCAATAATGTATTAAATTTGGACTGAAAAGACACATATATCACAAAATCAAACATTTTCAGTCAAACTTATTTAAAGCGCATCTCTTTCAGATTCCTCGTTACATCCTGACTCTTCATGAGTTGCTTGCTCACACTCCCCATGAGCATGTGGAGAGAAACAGTCTGGACTATGCCAAATCAAAACTGGAGGAGCTTTCCAGGTAGAACCATCTATGTAGCTCGACAACACAAACATACTCAGTGGGATCTTTGTCTGATGTAAATCAGAAACTAGTAACCCTGAATTAGTACCTATATTTTAATATATCTTATACTTGGCATAAGGACAGAAAACAGAGCTATAATAGCCAGTGACTCATCCAATTGACGCAAAGTACCAAAAATATAACACAGTCAGACACAAATGTCAGACAGTGTCTATCATTTCTAACAGTTTTAATTGATTTTGTGGTCACTCTTCTCATTTCACGTAGTAGAACAGTGGAGCAAATTCACTATAAGAGTTGATGAATTCTGTAGAAACAAAAAAATATAAAAGAACATACGGCTTTAATTGAGAAGTACCTGAAATCATTAGTATTTGTTGTCCTTTCAGAATCATGCATGATGAGGTAAGCGAGACGGAGAACATCAGGAAGAATCTAGCCATTGAGCGGATGATTGTGGAAGGTTGTGAAGTGCTTCTTGATACCAGCCAGACCTTTGTTAGACAAGGTAAAGAAAACGTTTTCTTGTTTTGTTCCTATATTACAAGGTTTGCAGTTATGGTCAACAAATAAAAGCAAACTTGAAACTAAGTTTTTATGGTGCAAAAAAAGAGAAATCAACACCTCACTAAGTGTAAAAGTTGCTGGTGTATTCAAGCATGGGTGTTTCTTTTATTAGTTTAGGATGCTAATAAAATCCTTGATGAACTGATGACACAAATAATGCCTATTATACACTTTTTGCACCAAAATGTATAGACATTGTTTTTTTGTTTTTGTTTTTTTGTTTTTTCAATTAAAATTATGTAGTTAAATTATGTATTTAATTTTTTCTTCTTTTATGGCCAGTTTTCAGATTATGTATGAAAAGAGAGCATATTCAATATTTGCTTATGTGTTTTTCTTGTACCTGTGTGTGTGTGTTTTTGTGCTTCTGTGCACGACTCCATAGGTTCTCTGATCCAGGTGCCAATGAGCGAGAAAGGGAAGATCACACGAGGCCGGCTTGGCTCTTTGTCTCTGAAGAAGGAAGGAGAGAGACAGTGTTTCCTCTTCTCCAAACATCTTATCATCTGCACCCGAGGCTCCGGAGGAAAACTTCACATCACTAAAGTACGGCAGGATTGACCTAAAGTAGGCCAAGTAGTAGAAAAACAGTAAAAATTCACTCTACATGAGTGTAGGGTACAGTTATGAAACACTTCACCTATTTTGTTTATAAATGTATAATCAGTGTTATACATTGTTATACTGTTAAGTATTTTATCATTAAAGGATGGGCTTGATGATGATCTGTTAGCTGGCAGCATGGTGAATGTGACCTTGTGACCTTTCATGCCTCTTACAGAATGGAGTGGTGTCTCTCATAGACTGCACTCTGATTGAGGAGCCGGAGGGGACTGATGATGAGTGTGAGTTGTTATATGTAGTGGATTCAAATGTTTTCTTAATAAATACATACATCTAGAAGCTGCAGAGTGTTTACTGTACGAAGAGCTTGAAAAATGAAGTGATACCACTTTTCTATTTGGCATCGTCATACAGGCGTAACAATCTAACAAACACGGGGCTGTAACAGTTAGTGAATCACCCTTAAACCGGACGAAGAATGTTTCCCACTTTACCAACTAAATTTTCACAGTTACCAACCAGAATGTGGTGTTTGTAGGGTGTGGCTGGATTAAATGCTCTGCATATAAAACATATTATCTCTACAGAAAGTGTTTTTGCATGATTTCCACCTTTTCCTCTTCACCCCCACATTACTGGAGGTGTCAGAAAAACATGTTGTTTTTTTTAATTTACTGCTATTAAAGTTAGCCAAAACAATTGTGAGTAATTCATCTTACAATTGTTGATTGACTGATATTTGTTCCAAATGATTTAATCAAGGTAATAACCCCAATGGATAAAGCAAAGATTATTGCACTATTGTGCTTCAAGACCCACTTTTCAGATAAGATCATATAATAATGACATTTGTATTTGTGTTTAACTCAAAACTCATTGCAGTAAATTTTGCTCAGTATTTGCAAAATAAAACATTACCGCTGCGTTGCTGTATTGCAAGTTTAATTATTGACTTTACTGTGGAAAGATTTAGGAATATAAAATCAATATAAAATATAAGCATAACGTATGCAGAAAAATAATGTGAACAAACTGAAACAAAAATAAATAAAACAGTAGCTGATCTATTCTAAAGTGTAGCATATTGTTTTCTTTCCTATTTAGAATTTTTATTTTATTTTATTTTTGCCTTTCAGCCAAAGGGGAGCGCAGTGGTCAGGACACAGAACACCTGGACTTTAAATTGATGGTGGAACCCAAAGACGTCCAGCCTTACACCGTGATCCTTGTGGCTTCTTCCCGACTGGAGAAGTCAGCGTGGACAAGTGATATCAGTCAGGTATGTCTCGCCGCTTATGTTAAGAGATTTGATTTCACGTTTTTTGTTGCTGCAGCTTTAAAAAACACTTCTCAAACTCTGTTAATCCACAGATTTTGTCAGTCATCTTGTAATGAAGTGGTAACCAAATGATAAATAATCTCAATATACAAATTCGATTGGGAATAGGCAAGATTTTAGTTACTGTTTTAAGCTTCTTTCTGCTTTCTGCCTTACAGTGCATTGACAACATCCGCTGCAATGGCCTGATGATGAATGCCTTTGAGGAAAACAGCAAAGTCTCTGTGCCACAGATGATCAAGTGAGACTTGGACACACTGTAGCAATAGTAAAGCACATACAAAGTATGTTCAAAAGGCTGCATAAAAATCTCAGATGTTTGCACATGCACATGCTCATACTTACAGGCTCATAATGTAGCCTAATGCTAACATTAGCCCTAAAAATGTATAGGGCTTCTGTGTTAATATTCACGCAGTAGAAAACTGACTTCAAAAGGTGACTAAAAATGGTGAGTATAAAAAAAGTGAGATTGGTTTATAAAGCTGATAATCAGTCCAGAAATGCCACCTAAAGATGAGCAAAAATCTAACATTCACAGGCTGCAAACGCAGGATCACAGAAAACTCATGGGAGGAAAACATGGAGTACAAAGACAATCACACTATTTATACACTGGAGACTAATTGGGAATCGGAAATAGAGGAATGAGACATGGTAAAAAGCGATTAAGACATTCAGACAGAGAGGAAGTAAAACCCAGAATGTGACACCAGAGAAAACAAAGTCAAAGAAAAACAGGAAACAACCTTATAGTCAACTACCTAACACAGATCAAGAAGAACACAGAGGCAAACATGAGAAATAATAAACTTAATGCAAAAACTGAAAGAAGATATAGACCAAGAATTCATGGCCACTAAAGGGCATTTAATTGGTGTAACTGGAGCTACATCTCTATATAACTTTATTAACCTCACTTTTAATCCAATACAGGTCAGACACCAGTTTGTACTGTGATGACGTCGACATTCGCTTCAGCAAGATGATGAACTCCTGCAAGGTGCTGCAGATCCGCTATGCCAGTGTGGAGCGCTTGTTGGAGAGGCTGACCGACCTGCGCTTCCTCTCCATCGACTTCTTGAACACTTTCCTCCACTCTTACCGTGTCTTCACCAGCGCTGATGTAGTACTGGACAAGCTCATTACCATCTACAAGAAGCCCATCAGTGCCATCCCTGCACGGTAAGTGAAATGATTCCAGGAGGTTTAATGAGGGATTTTATGAGTTCCCTGGTATAAACATTTTCACACTAACTGCATTTTAGTTGCTGGCCAAAGCCTTATTTCATCAGTTCTGAGCTTTTAATGCCAACCTTTTTATACCAAGTTGCATTTGAGATATTTCTTAGTTTGCATTGAAGTACAACCCCAATTCCAAAAACGTTGCAATGATTTACATATTTCATAAACCCATATTGTAGTCAGAGTAGAACATAGAAAACATATCAGATGTTTAAACTGAGATATTTAACTATTTCATGACAAACAATGGTTCCTTTTGAATTTTATAGGAGTAATACCTCAACAAAACGGGGTCACTGGCCATCTTTATCACTTTGTAGCGTCCCCTCTCCTTTTAACAACAGCTGGATGAACATTTTGCCTCTTTAAGGCATCTTGACTTTGCATATCTCATCATCTGCAGTACATAATATCATCAAAAGATTCAGAGAATCTGCAGAAGTTGCTGTGTGAAAGGGATGAGGCTCGAAATCCATATTGGATGCCTATGACCTCAGGAGACACTACACTGAAAACAGGTGTAATTCTGTCATGCTCAAAAACACTTCCGGTGTTTCAGTGAACACAGTTCACCATGCCAGCCATAAATGCAGGTTAAAGCTCTGTCAGGCAAAAAATATGCGATATGTGAACATGATCCATAAATTCTGTTGTCTTCTCAGAGCCAAAGCACATTTAAAATAGACTGAAACAAAGTTGAAAAGTGTTCTGTGCTCAGTAAAATCACAATTTGGAATTTTTAAAAAAAAACATGGATGCTAAGTCCTAGAGGGACCATCCGGCTTATTATCAGCACTTAGTTAAAAAACCTGCCCCTGCCTAGAGGTATTGGTAGCATGCATCTGTAAAGTCACCATCAGTGCTGAAAAGTATAAGTGCAGCTAGGAAACATTATAGCTCAGCCCAGCGAGACGCTATTACATGTTTACATGTTTTTCTCAACATGGGTAAATGCATACTTTCTTCATCATCAGTACATGACACCGATCAGTCTCATTAACAGTCTTTTGTTCTCATTTCCTTGCAACGAGACATTTCTACTGAAATTTTCAGATATTGTTTTTGGTGCTTAAAGCAACACAAAGCGAGCTCCATTTTCTTCCATTATATTCAAGAGAAGGAAAACATCTCTACAGATAACAAACTGGGTAACTCACACCAAAACACTCTAGCTGGATAAATAGTTTACTTTATTTTACTGGTTTGATTAATTCGACTTTTGTGTAGCAGAAACTGTGATTAGGTTGTTTCTAAGTAAGACATTCACATGAGTTGTGTCTATGTTCTTGTCTCTCCACATTCACTGTCAGCTTACTTAGCAGGGTGAAAGGGCTTTTTACATTAAACCCTTAGGAGAACCTCACTGCAAGGTCGATCCCTGTGACAAATGCAAAAAACGAACAAGGTTTGACATTTCCAGACATTTTTTTTTTCGCGAGAATGCAGCAACATTGCAGTAATGGTGCAGTGAAGAGACGGCACTTCCCCAGTGTCAGAATTAGTCTCTCACATGGAGTGCCTGTAAGTCGCCCATCACATCCTGCCCAGGTGAGAGGGGACTGGGGAGGAGGCAAGCGAGAGGTCACACCAAGACTTCTTCTGACCGCCATCACAGTTAATTGAGTCCTGCATCCACCCACCTTCTCCTGACTCCTCCTCTTCTTTCTCCTGCCCTTTTTTTCTCATTCTCTCACTTTTATCTTTCTTTCCAGAAGTCTGACCATCCCTCTCTTCGCTGCGCTGTCACCATAGCAACCCTTTACTCTGCTGCAGGACCCCACCCTCTCGTTCTCTCCTCGTCTTCTCCCTCCCTCTCTCCCTTTCTCCCATCATCTGCAGCGGCTCTACGGTATTAAATATTGATGGTGGTGTTTTGCACCCAGACCCTACTCTCCTCGTCCTTCTTCCTTTTTGTCACACTCCTCTCTAATCTCTTACTTAAATATCTCCTCTTGTTTTTCTTCTATCCTGCTTTACTTGCTTTTCTCTCTTGAATCTCCACTTTGCCTTTTGCCTTTATTTTCTTCCTGCCTCCTGTTTCTGTACTTCTGCCCCTCTCCTGTCTTAGTGCTCCCAGCCTTCATCATTCCAATCTATGCTCCTTGCTCATCTCTTTAAATTACTGTTTTATTTTTCTTGTAATTTTAGGCAAGGAGACACAACATGGCTGCAGCTAACACCATACAGGGCTGGAGGCTTCCCATTCGCCCACTCTCAGCCACCAGCCTTTGCTGTGGTGGAATCCATATCCACTATGTTGCTCGACTCGCCCCCTCCCTCTCTGTATCTCTGTTTTTGCCACTGCTATTTTTTTTTTTTTTTTGCGGTGTACCTCTATCTCTTTCTCCAACTTTCCCCACTATCTGGCTCCTCGTTTCTCTCTCTCTCCATGCCTCTGTGGGCCTCCCCTGGGCTGGTTGCTGTTGGCAGCACCCGTGCCTCCCACACTGTCACTTGACATGCTATTTATAGGCCTTCAGAGGGGGTGGCTCTCAGTGCAAGGAGGATGCTGTCTTAAACAATGTAGCTTAAATAAAAGAGTCAGGAGCTCCCAAAGAGCCTTCTGGTTAACGTGTTCCCTCACTGCTTCTGTGTACAGACACGGAGTGCACCATGCATCCCCCCCTTATTAACATTTCTCCTCTTTCCTATAGTTCCTAGTCACACTGTGGGAATTTTCCCCTCCACAAATTCAAAAAGTTACTCTTTAGCAGTGAAAAATGTTCTTTTTACCCCTCATTTTTCACACATGCCTCCTTTTTCTCTTCTCTTTCACCCTTTCCTCTCCTGTAGCTCTTTGGAGCTTTTCTTTGCCAGCAGTCAGAACAGTAAACTCCTCTACGGCGAGCCACCCACATCGCCACGTGCCAGCCGCAAGTTCTCCTCTCCTCCTCCACTCTCCATCACCAAGTCATCCTCTCCCAACCGCCGCCGCAAACTTTCACTCAACATCCCCATCATCACGGGTGGCAAAGCCCTGGACTTGGCTGCACTCAGCTGTTCTCCCAATGGCTATGCAAGCATGCACTCCACCATGTCACCCTTCAGTAAGACCACCCTCGACATCAACAAGCTCTACGTCTCTAGCACCATGGCCAGCAAAATCTCTGACGAGGGAGAACCCAAAGCCGAAGGCAAAGCTGAAGAGTCTGTCGCCAACAAGCAAGGTCAGAGCCTCTGTCCGAGGGAGTAATGTAGAAATAATTTTTTTTTAAAAGCCTATTTAAGACCTTTTCCTTTGTGACAAAGCAGTAAAAGATCAGCCAAGTTTTGTAAAACTTAAATGTGATTCATTTTTGTATTTATTTTTTTGTCAAATGTTGATTATCTTTTGGCACTTAGGGCACCACAAAATGAGATGCAACTGGTCCCATTATATTTAAGAGAGTGCAAACATCTGTATGAGCAGTATCTCCAAATAAACTCCAGTCTAAACAAAGTCTATTTTGGGGTGAACTGCCTCCTATGACTGTAAATTTCTAGCAGTCTTCTTCTATGTTGCCTTTTTTTTCTCAATGGTGAGTTACTCTGTCTGTTCAGATCTGTCTGTAAGAGAGGAGTGCGATGAAGACCCAAGTCAGAGTGACGACGCAGAAGCAGAAATGTCACCTCCTAAGTCACCATCAACGCCCAAGAACGTCAAGGCAAAAAACTCTGGTAGAGTACAGTAATTCTTTTGCAAATCTTGCTGAAGCTGTTTAAGCTTGTATGTCCGAGGCTTGTTGAAGAGTGTCTGGTGATCTACTCTTATATTCACACCCACCAGTTAAAAAGACAAATGAGCTGGCAGATTGTACGAGCTGGCAAATTTGAGCAGCTTACTGAATAGTGTTACTGACAGTGGAGTGTCTTGGCATAAAAAAGGATAAAATAAAATCAATAATAATGCATAATGTCAGTAGAAAAAAAAATCCACAGGCCTACTGTTCATATGCTTCATCCTCCATAAAATGTACAAAAATGGAATCAAAGGAGGATTTGCCTAGTGTAATTGCACTGGAGACATAACAGAAGTAATACAGGCCAGGTTTCGCATTAGACGTTATATTTCCTGACTTTTTAAGAGTTGGGAGGGCTAAAAATGGAAATGCACTTCATTTCTAACATGTTAAAGTTATGACTCTTGTATTTTCATCAGAAGAAAAACAAAGCTATAGCCAGAAGCTGGTTGGCTTAGCTGAGACAGTGTGTAAATTTAACATTAATCTTCTTTTTGTAATCTTTGCAAAAAAGAGAGTTACATGCCTGCCAGGAAATAGCCAAACACAACAACGTGAGAAGATGTTATCAATTCATGAATTTTGAAACAACACTTAGGCAGTTTTTTGTTGTTTTGTTGGTTTTTCTTTTGTTGTTTCTATGCCTGTGCTCATTCTGCGATGAACTAAAAGTCACTGGCTGTAGCTTCAGAATTTTTTGTAGAGAGAATACGAGAGTGGAATTAATCTCCTCATCTGTCAGTAAAAATGTGCGTCAAATTATTTCTTTATTGCTTATGAAATGCTTAACTTTGCTTCTTCTCGGTTTGTGTCACCGATATGAAACTGTTCAAATGTTACCAAAAAAAAATGTTAAGATAGCTTTCATTATTGCTTCCCATTTCATAGTTTGGGTTTGTCAATGTTTAAAAATGTGAAGTCAGAATCAAAGTCAGCATGAAATATTTTTACCACCCAGCACAGTCAAGTTGTGTGAGACGTGTTTAAAGGCTGAGATGAGACGAGCAGGTAAATAAATATAGCCACAGCGGATTTATATCAAACTTTTTTTTTTTCGGGAAATGATAAGCGTAGCAATTGCCAAATAAGGTCTTGGTAAAAACCACCCACAGCCTCGTGGCCCTCCCCGTAGAAGGAGCATCCACCCCATAGGTAGTCAGGCGCAATTCATCCCCAGTGTGTTCTCTTCCCACGGTGCTGGATACAAGGGAAGCCAGTGCCTCGTGTGAGTAGGTGGAAGGAAACCTTGTACCTTAGCAACGATGTGCGTGTTCTTCTATACCGCCCCCGGCTGAATGGGGGAGGGCAGGGAGGAAGGGAGGGAGTGAAGGAAGGAGGCAGAGAGGCAGACACAGTGGAGTGTACAATGTAACTGCAACAAGCTGCATGATGCATTGTGCTGGGTCTGTTTTAGCTCTCTGTTGCCCTCCAATGGTCAACAACTTAGTTTGATTATGCACATGCAGTACTGTGTGTACAGCATAAACAAGTTACCTTTCAGCCTAATCTTTAAGAAGCTCAGAAAGGTACACTGAAAGTGTTTTTGTAATGGTTGTCTTCCAGAGGAGGTGTCCTTCAACTCTTTTATGTCAATATTGAAGTATGAATTCAAATGAAATCCATTTGTGTTCTTGTCTGCAGAGTTTTCTCTGTTTTCCTTCAACAATGGCATGGTGGTGTCATCTTGCCGGGAGCTGGACAACAACAGGAGTGCTCTTTCTGCTGCCTCAGCCTTTGCCATTGCTACCGCTGGTGCCAATGAAGGCACACCAACCAAGGAGAAGTATCGTCGTATGTCCCTTGCCAGCACAGGTCAGTTACAAAGCTACTACCTCTGTTTACTCCTAGAGACACCTGTTGGCTACCTGGAAGCTTCCTTTGTTCTCTGCTGATGATCTGCTGGAGCCTGCTCATTGAAACAGTCTCAAATCTAGTAATCTAGCCATACTGGATTAGGAATCCATGCTTGTGTTTAAATATTTTTTAGATTTAACAGAGATCAGTAAATCAGTATAATCAAGGTAGTGTCTTCCTCACTAGGGTGCACCCAGACATGTCAGACAACAATAACAGCCCCTGGTGATTTTAGGGAAAAGATCATAAAATATTGATGGTTTGTAACACAAGTTTGTGCTTTAGAAGTTCACTTTTTATGTTACTTTGTTAAACCTGGTTCCAGGTTTCCCTACAGACCAGAGAAATGGGGACAAAGAGTTTGTTATCAGAAGAGCTGCCACAAACCGAGTCCTGAATGTGCTGCGTCACTGGGTCTCCAAACATTCGCAGGTGCAGTCCCCTTTTCTTTCTTTTTTCTTTTTCTTGTTTGTTTCTGTCTTTCTGTGCCCTCACAGGATTAAAAAAAGCAAAAAAAAACTCATAACACTTCAGTAATGACACTGTTGTTGTTCATTTGTGGATCCTCAGGACTTTGAGCTGAACACAGAGTTGAAGATGCGAGTAATCGGCTTCCTGGAGGAGGTGATGCATGACCCAGAGCTGCTTACACAGGAAAGAAAGGCAGCTGCCAACATTATCAGGTTGGTTTTCTGTTATCATTGCTTGATTGCTCTTACCGTCATGTATGACACAACTGTTTGTGAGCACCCAGTGGAAAGAAGAAGCTTTCCGCAAGTGAATTTATCAAGACAAAAACTCTTTTTATGTAGTAACAACAGGAACTGGAGATACAATCCATCAGCCCAGAACTCGGCCTAAATTTTTAACTTTTTTTTGCTGAGCATCAACCCCAGAAAAATGATCTGTTCCTCTGTGAAACACAGACTAGACTTTTAAATGGGTGCAACATCACAAAACAGGAGCTATCTAAAGCACCTGTCCCTATAAAGTATTTGTGCAAAGTACTATGAAGCCAAATCAAAAAGGAACAAAAACGAGAAATTAATAGCTCCTTGAGTGGGATTTTTATATCAATGTTATAGAATTGTTTGGAAAAAAACATGTATCAAAGATCATATAACAGCTATGTCTTCTTCTGTGTAGAACTCTAACCCAGGAGGATCCTGGAGACAACCAGGTTACCCTTGAAGAGATCACACAAATGGTGAGAAAAGACCACAAAAAAGCCTTTTCAGAATAAAACCCTTCTTTTTCTTTGCTTTAGTTGTGGTAATAATTTTTTCTGCTTGTCGTTGTGGTCAGGCCATGGAGGACTCTAAGACTGAACCATTTGAGAGCCATTCAGCCTTGGAGATAGCTGAGCAACTCACACTGCTGGACCACCTGGTCTTCAAGGCCATCCCATATGAGTGAGTACACAGACATACAGTGTACACACATACAGTCACACACTCAGGTGGGTATACAAGCACACAAACAAACATAAACAGATAAAAAATTGTAGAGGTTAGAGTGGGAGGATAGAGAGATGGACACACATGAAATGTTGAAATATTTTTTAATATTTGTTCATTCTGTGTAAACATTTTGTTTTGTACAGGGAGTTCTTCGGTCAGGGCTGGATGAAGAACGACAAGAATGAGAGAACTCCTTACATAATGACGACTACCAAGCATTTTAATGATGTAAGTATTAATCTAAAGATGATTAGATAGATATCTTAGGGCAAGACACGGAACATTTGTAGATATTATCAATGTGTATTTGTTTCTTTTCTTGCTAGATCAGTAACAAGATTGCCACAGAGATCCTGCAATGGGATGATGTCAACATGCGAGTGGCCGTGATTGAGAAATGGGTGGCAGTGGCCGACATCTGCCGCTGCCTCCACAACTACAATGCTGTGCTGGAGATCACATCATCTCTCAATCGCAGCTCCATCTTTCGCCTCAAGAAGACCTGGCTCAAAGTTTCCAAGCAGGTATTAGAAACTCATATGATCTGTCATAATTGGGGTGCATCAGGAGGTCGAGCAGGGCATCTATTAATTTGAAGGCTGGTGGTACGATCCCTGGCTGCTCCAGTCAGCGTACCAAATATCCTTGGGCAAGATACTAACCCAAAGTTGCTCTCCCATGCATCCATCAGAGTATGAATGTGTGTGACTGTTAGATAAAAAGTACTTACACAGAAAAAGGTAAGAAAAAAGTTGCGATTACCTTCATAGAATAAATATTTTAACTGACATTTTCTCTTGTTATATTTCCAATTGTCACATTGTACATGCTTATAGTGCATTGAGGTAAACAGGCACACAAATTCTGTTGGATTCTGGTTCTGTTGGATTATTGTTGGGGGTTTTTTTTAATGTGGGGCGAGTTGTAAATGTTTTAAAATGGTGGTATCTTCTAGAGTCCTGAGTGTAAAAGCAGAATGGTTCAGTCCAATTAGTGGAATATTCTGTGAGGTTATTTAAATCTGTCTGTTCCATTCAGTCAAAAAGGCTGTAGGATGGTGATGTGGAAGGTGTTTTGGATGACGGTGTGCATAAATATACTCCTGAAAGGTCATCTTGACTCTTTGGTTCTTACGTTGGATGTCTCCCTCCATGGTTGCTCGACCAAGCTGACACAGGCCATTTACCATAAATGAAATAAAACATCCTAATTAGTCAGAGATACTTAGCATGCACACAGTTCACGAATGCAATCAGCATTTCTAGCAGTTTCAGTATGTTGTCTTGATGAAACAATGACTTTTTTTTAAGTTGAACGAAATGAATGAAAGTCAGGATGCTCTAAGAGAGTCCACTAATGGTAATTTCAAACAATCCTGTCATTGTCTTCTTCAGTTACTAAAGATTCAGATTACATTTCGAGATTGTGGTAGTAACATTTTAACCCCTAATCTATTTTCTAGACAAAGACTGTGATTGACAAGCTACAGAAGCTGGTGTCATCAGAAGGCAGATTCAAAAACCTGAGAGAAGCTCTGAAGAAGTAAGTAAACCAACTTTTTACTTTTTTAAAACCCTTTTGTGTTAACTGGCTCTCTGACCTGCCTGGTGTCTTCAGCTGTGACCCCCCATGTGTCCCCTACCTGGGAATGTACCTGACTGACTTGGCCTTCATTGAGGAGGGAACACCCAACTACACTGAAGACAACCTTGTCAACTTCTCCAAGATGAGAATGGTACAGAACATCTAACTTTAACCTTGTGCTGTTGTGTAAGGTGTTTTTCACATGCTTGTGATCCATGCAATAAGTGTAGCATTTCTTCATCTATTTATTCTTTATGGGACTTAGTGGTGGACACGTTTGACTTTTATGTGATTTTCTGTAATTTTCTGCAGATATCTCACATTATCAGAGAGATACGACAATTTCAGCAAACAGCTTACAAGATTGATTATCAACCAAAGGTGAAGTTACTGTTCATCTGTATTGTTTTGCAGCTTTCTGTTTCTTGTCTGGATTTGTCAAGTATTGCTATATGAGGTGTGCTCAAAAAGGAACTGGCTGTTGCCAGACCGTTGTCTTCGTACACTGCTTCTGTGCCTTTAGCTCTGCTGCTTATTTTAGATCGTTTCCTGGAAGTCCTGTTTCAGTCTAACCCAAATTTTGTGTGGAGGACCATCGCTGGTGATGAGACCTTTTTTTTTTTATATTCACATGGTCGTGCAGTGTGAAGTCATGCCCTAAGGTGAGACTGTCAACTGAGAGTATTGCTGTAACTTCAGGAGGAGTCTGAAGGAGAACACTGAGTGCACAAGTTGTGCAACGAGTTTGTTTTTACTTCTTGACTGATATGGAAATCAAGTTGAAGGATCACTATTTTGTCAAGATCCAGCTAGTTTTAGAGAAAATTGAGTGCAAGAAAGACAAACTGGACTTTCAGGCAATGATCTATGAGCAGCTGCACTGAAATTCTGCAACTTTCGGATCAGCCAAAGTTTATTCATTGTCAAAAAGTTTTCCTTTGGCCTTATTTAATTTTTTTTGCCTTTTAATTAATGTGTCAAGTTGAAAAAACTTACCTTCTTCCTTTCAACAAGCTGATGTTCCAGCCAATGTTCTGTGTAATCATTACTACACCCATTCAGACAAAGCCTCATGACTGCCTGTTTTTCCAAACTGTTCAATCAGCAGTCATCTTCTTGCGCTGTGGGCGACTGTGTGTACCATCTACTATCATGATGAGTCTGATCTGTTTCTGAGCTTTTTGGCTGATTTGGCCATCTCACACGTGCCTTTCAACTGGAAGTAATATAAAAATGATACAAAACAAAACTTAGGAATACAGTATCAACAATACAAACATCTGAAAACTAGTGAAAGCTGTACACTTGCTGACGCATTTTAGTGAATCCTAAGAATGCAACTTGGATTTGTGCCACGGTAACCAGTGTACTTTCTGAGCAGTGCAGCTATTGCTTTAAAAGAACTCGCTCTCACACAACATTTCCTGTTCTAAATATGTAACCTAAGATCAAGGAAACCTTGAATAACCCGCTCCCTCTCTGTGTCTCCTTATTATTATTATTGTTTTTTAGGTGACAAAGTACTTGCTCGACCGCAGTAATGTGCTGGATGAGGAGAGCCTGTATGAAGCATCCCTGAGAATCGAGCCCAAAATTTCATCATGAAGATGATCTCTCTCTCACTCTGCTTTCATATTGAGTGTACATAAACAATATATCAAAATGTACATTTACTATTATTTGTATTAGACAGAGTAGGCAGTGCCCTTTTACTATATGCTCCCCACAGACTCGTGTATATTCGTTATTAGAGACTGAGTGTAAGTCCAGAGAGGTTTATTTCTATAGTTACAGAGTATTTATATGTTATTTATTGTCTTAAATATCATGTTAACATTAAGTTATTTATTTTTTAAATTTGTTTAGCCATATCCTAAAGGGAACGTGCAGCACCAAATGGTTCTCATTCGCAAGAAATGTTCACATTTACCACATAAAGGTTAACTCCCCCAAATCAAGAGAGAACCGCACATAACTGGAGTTATGTTTAAACAAGTTTCCATATAAATCTGTGTGATTCTTGAGGATTTTATTGTTTGATTTGAACTGAACAAGGCTGATAACAATATTTTCAATGATCGCGAGGGACTTGCTGAATGTAAATATATTAAAATGCTACTGCAAGAAAATTCAGGCAAGTAATGAGATCAAAAATAGGATTTGATTTTATGAAAATCTTAATGATTAAAACCATCAGACTATCAAATCTGGATAACATCTCTCCTCTTTCAGTCCATCTTGTCCCACCTTAGAGAGGAAGGAAAAGTGAGACCGCTGCAGTGGCTGAAGCTGAATCATGTGCTCTGATGTTTTTATGTAGCCGCAGAGTAACATAGAGATTTGAAAGTGCTGGAGTCAGCCTGACACCTGCCGATTCGCTGATAAGCTTGTTTGTTTCTTTGTTTGGAGAGATGGGTTTTTATGCTTTGCTTACTATCACATAATTCCCCTGGTGGGCAACATGATGTATATACAGTATAAGCACCGGGCAATGTATGTAGCAGATGTAACCAAGATTGAGCCACTTCAGGAAGTTAAATTCCCAGCTTTTACACTCAGACAGTGATAGCATAGTTGTTATGGTTAATCCTCTTTGGCCAGTGCATTATGGTTTTGCCTTAATCATGAAATGGATTATATTCCACAAAAGTATGTAAACTATTTTGTTCTACGATTTGCCGATAAAGCAGAAATATTTACTGTGTACAGTACTGTGTACAGGCAGTCTGATGCATTTCCTAATGTGCAATGTGTTAAAAAAAAAAAACATATCCCTCGAAATGTGTTATCCTTATGATCGTTCAACTCTGTAATAACTTTTCTGTGTATGATACTTTAAAACAAATGTTGAAAACAACTTATAAGTGTAACACATTCTGTATCCTGTCTATTCCAATGTGTTAGCAGGAACTATACAGTAGTAATATTGTGCTTCTTGAAATATTTATATGTATTTTTTACAGGCTTTGTATAGAAAAACATCTAAAGCTTAAGTGGCAGGCATGTACCACTTTGACGTGTTCAAATGGAATCTATACCTAGAACCGTATGTGTACTGTATTTAAACCCCACCCTTGCACATGAATCTTTACTCTCTAACAGGCACATCAAATGTTTGCAGTGAGCAATACCCAGTGATATGAGAATTATCTTTCAGTCTATTTCAAAAGCTTGAGTAGTATTTCCAGTTTTGTATAAAAGTGTATTCTTTCCCGATTACCTCTTGTTAATAAATCTATTCTTTCTCAGGGGGAGAAGTGTCTTACAGGCTGCACTGTTTGTTTTAACACTCTGTTCTGAACAGGGTGCACTGGACCATAACCTTTACGACTGTTGCTTTGCTGGGGGGAAATTCAAAGGGGGTTTCAGTAGTAGGGGCTCTTAGGCAGTCATAAAAAGAAGTCAAGTCATGTGACGCCCTTAAAGCTTGCTGTAATCTGCTGCGGAGAGTATGGCTCTGACTGTTGTGTGGTTTATTACGGCCATTTTTAGCTTAGTCCATTCATCACCTTTAATTTCAGTCAAAGGTAAGTGTTTGCCAGATTTTCAGCAGTTTATTGTTGTTTATTTTAAAACTTCACATTTTTTTTCAGCAGCAGCAGTTGCTAGAATTGAAATTCAGTTGCTTGAAATTGAAAAGGCAGAGAAAAAGGGTGAAAGAAGTGTTCATGTCCTTGGATTCTGTTAAAAAAAATGTTCAGTAACATACTGTAAAAGCAGTCATGCAGAAACCAACGTCTCCATTTTTTATGGGATTAGTTTAATTTTGCTACTTTTCATTGAAGAGATGAAGCTAATACTATTTTCCATTTTGCTAAAAGGTTTATGAAAGCATATTTCATATGAGCACTCTAAATGTTTTCTGCTCAATTTATGTGAAATTACAGCTGTCGAATGAACATGAAAGTTTGTTGATGAGCTCATGAGGAATGGATAACGTGCTTAAAATTTGTACTTAAGCATAGTACTTGGTAACAGATTTCCCTGATTTTAATTCTACTTGGGTAGTTGTGCATGATTCAGATTGCAGTTTTCCTACTGGTCCTCAGTGTAGCCCAGTAATAGTTCATCTTCTAAAACCTGCTGTTTTAGACAGGGGATTGTTTTTTTAAACAGCAGCTGGGTGGGGCCACAGATATTTGCCTGAGATGATCATATTAGGGATTTCTGCTCTCGCTAACACAGAGATCATACAGATCCAATGATGCTAATGATTTGAATGATGTTTATGTAAGATTAGAAAAAAGCTAAGAAGAGTGTTGAGAGCAGAATAAGCCTATGCTTTTGGCTCATAAGGGTTACTTGTACATACACCTCTGATGTTAATATTTCAAACAGCCTTTGTCTGTTACTAAAGATCAAGAAAAGCATAAAAGGTCCATTTTAAGTGTTACTTAACCCACTAAAAAAATTTCTTTCCCATTAGATGAATATGCTTTCAAGCAGTGGATTTCAGAGGTATGTGCATTTTTAAACTAATGAGATTTTGACCTGTATATTCTGACAATTTTGTTTTTTTGTATGTAGTTGAACATAGTTTGAATTTTCTTTCCTTTGTTTCATTATGTCTGCTTTTATGTGTTTTTGTTTTGTGCAGCATAACAAAGTTTATGGCACTGAGGAATATCACCACAGACTCCATGTATTCAAGCAAAATAAGAGGACAGTTGAGCAGCATAATGCTGGGAATCACTCCTTCACAAGTACAGTATAGTTCTGCTCCAATTTCTGCCTCAGAATATGCAATATACACTCACTGGACATTTTATTTGGTACACTTTACTAGTACCAGGTTGGATCCCCTTTGGCCTTCAGAACAACATTCATTCTTGTTGCCATAGATTCAACAAAATGCTGCAAATGTTCCTCAAAGAATGAAGAACAAATAAATGAAATAAAAAACATTTACTGCTTCAGAATGTTATAAAAAATTATCATCCAGTTCTCACACTGCTCTTCATTTTTAAATCTAGTGGGCCTGAACCAATTCTCAGACATGACATTTGAGGAATTCAAGAAATTCTACCTTTTCACGCAACCTTCGGTAAATTACCTGATTTTATAACACTGCACACAACAGGTGCTTTTGTACAGAGTGCTGGAGTTTGTCTTTGATTTCCTTTATAATCTTTTGATTTTCGCATCTTTTAGACCTGCTCAGTCATTAAAGGCAGTCATGTCAAAAGGACAGGTCCTTATCCTGAGTTTGTAGACTGGAGGATGAAGGGCGACTTTGTGACTCCTGTGAAGGACCAGGTATCCTCATACGTTCTATAGCTCTTAAAGCCTTTATAGCCATATTCTCCTTTTGTTAAGGAAATATCGTGCAAAGTACAATATTTACAAAGTCGTACAAAGTCTGTATTTTTTGTGCTTTCTTTGAGTTGCATTGAAGCACAAAAGTGCTTGCATTGAAGTGTTTAATCTCCAGAAATATTTTGCTAAACCTTAAAAATGTACCACCTTTCTGAACAAATACACAGTGTCAATTTTTTTTAAGATGTAATGAAAGGAGAGGAAAAAACTGTGACTCTCATTTACTTGTAAAAGTGGCCACTCTTATGTTTCTGCTAGTAAGTTATAATATTTACCCTTTTTTTCACTTTCATTTTTACAGTTATATTCTATGAGAAACATGTGGCGGGACACGTTTCATGACTAAACTGATCAGTGAGAAACAAATACAACATAAAGAATATGTTTTCTACATGTGCAATTTTTTTTAAACAACATACCTCAGTCACAGCCTCTGAGAGAATATATTCTATAATATATTATATTATTAAATATTCTAAATAGAGAGTTTCATTTACAGATGGTTTCTTCAGTTTTCATTTACATTTTACAGCACCAAAAATTATCGTGGTAAGCATTTATATATTTGTGCCTCTTTAACATAACTGAATTATCAGTTGTTTGAGTTGTGTTTGTATCTTTAGGGTTTTTGTGGCAGCTGTTGGACCTTCTCCACCACTGGCTGTCTGGAGTCAGTGAATGCTATTGCTACTGGGAAACTAATACAATTGGTAGGAGTTATTATTATACACAAATATAGCTGGCAGAAGAAAAGTATCCATTGTTTCTGAGTATATTCGATTAATGCTCTTTATTTATCTCTGTTTTAGTCTGAGCAGCAGCTGCTGGACTGTTCCAGAAATTTTAGCAACTATGGATGCTTTGGGTAGGAATCATGTTTGTTTGGCCTATAACTATAACGTGTAAGATATTTTATGTTATAGAAACAGCATAATAATATAAGTATAGAATTTCAATCAATCAAAGGCTGTGTGGTTTATTTCAGTGGGTTCCCCAGTCAGGCATTCGAGTACATCAAATACAGCAAGGGTCTCATGAGAGAGGAGGATTATCCCTACAAAGCCTTTGTATTATTTTTGAGAGTAAAATCTTTCTTTCTTTATTTTTTTACATATGATAAAATATACAATAAAAAAGTTTTATCTTTCCTGTTTTAGGAGGAAAAATGCCATTTTGAGCCTTCACTTGCAGCTGCATTTGTCCAAGATGTTGTCAATATAACAAGTGTGAGTGTGCGAACAAATAAAGTTGCACTGTGGATGAAATTGTACAATAAATGTGCTGTGTGAGTGTCTTTGCATATGCTGGTTAACAAAACAACAGATCAATACAGTAAAATGCGTTTTTGTTGTTACCCAATGGGGGGGAAAAAGTAACTGTTTTAAATAATCTGAAGCAGTTTGTCTTATATATATTGTTTAATTTTTACTATTAAAAAAGGCAACTGTTTTATAGTAAATAGGGAACTCCTCATACATCGACCTACTCAGGTATATGTTATAATTTGTGTGTGCCCATTCACAGTATGATGAAAAGGCCATGGTTGATGCAGTGGCCCGGCTCAATCCTATCACCTCCTGCTTTGACGTCACAGCTGAATTTAAGCACTACAAAGAAGGTGTTTACTCCAGGTGAGATCAACAAGCACTCATGCATTTACTACTATTCAAGAAGTAGAGCTGGTCTGGGATTTTAAGAGCAGACCAGAATATACTAGCCTCACTTTGTTTCTGTTACTTACACACTAATTTAGACAGACAAACAACATATTTTTACTATTTGGATAAAATCCTTTGCAAAGAAGTATAAAACATTTTTTTTAAGCCTCTGAAAACTACAAATGGGGGACTGTGTATAAAGAAGTATCTCTATGATGACTGTCATACACAGTGTTGGGGAGTAACGGAATACATGTACCGCCGTTACGTATTCAGAATACAAAATATGAGTAACTGTATTCCGTTACAGTTACCGTTTAAAAAGGTGGTATTCAGAATACAGTTACTTTGTTGAAATAAATGGAATACACGGCGGTACTTCCCTGTTTCATATTGTCGCGGGTCAGGATTGTTTGGGTTTGTTTGACAGCTACGTTCTGTTGTTCCAGGCGGCAGCGTTACGGTTGCCATGGTTACAGGGTGACGCGCTCTCTCTCTGCGTGTTTCCTGGGTGAGAGAGCGCTTTTTTGTTGTTGTTGTTGTGCTAAGCTAAAAGGCAGAATGCTACAGGCATAGCTCTAAAGCATGTAGCCTGATGGGCAGTGTAGTCCGTGCGGCAGGGAGAATGGACTACCATACCCGTTATGTGTCTGTGAGCGAGGGAGGGAGAGAAAGGAAAAGTCCGAGCTGTCACGGAGCAAAAACGGGAGCTGGAAGCATGTAAATATAATAATAACCACTGCAGCCAAGAAGAGTGCCTGAGGAGCCCATTTGTAAGTAAGCTATTAAGACTCAACTGTACACTGTGTTCGTGTTTTCCTCCGGAAAAAATAAGTTCCGTTGGAGAAGCCTTTCAACGCCTCTCTCTGTCTCCCGCAAGCAAAGTTGACCCAGACAACAAAGTAAAGCTAGTTTTCGGCTACCAGCCCGACACGAACCCGACGTATTAGCCAGAGGTCCCTTTACTACGTTTCGGAGCCGCGGACCTTCAGTAACAGTAATAAATCACAGCAATAGGACATTCATGTAGTTGTAAACAGCATGATAATATATTAAGTACTCCAAAGTATTCAGAATACGTTACTCTCATTGAGTAACGTAACGGAATACGTTACAGAATACATTTTGGGGCATGTATTCAGTATTCTGTAGTGGAATACATTTTAAAAGTAACCTTCCCAACACTGGTCATACACCACATATTTTGCAAATGTAGGATGTAATATAATATTGAAAGAGACAATCTGCCCACTCAACCTTCAAAAGACATGTGCTCTATTGATCTAGTGTTGTCTATTTAGCACCCAGTGTAAGAACACAACAGACAAAGTGAATCATGCAGTCCTGGCGGTGGGGTATGGCACCGAGAAGAACGGCGTGCCGTATTGGATTGTGAAGAACTCTTGGGGCACAGCCTGGGGAAAGGATGGGTAAATATAGTCTGTGTGTATCTGAGCTTTATGACTTGTAACAGCTTGCAAGAATTCCTGATATCTCTCCTTTTTATTTCATCAGATATTTTTTGATCGAGCGTGGAAAAAACATGTGTGGACTGGCTGCCTGCTCTTCTTACCCTCTACCTTAAGCATCTAAATAAAAGGGCAACAAAGTGGAAACTCTTGAGCATGTGTGTATCGAAATGTATTTTATTCAGCCTAAAGGCCTGATCTCAACTTACGGTTTCTAACATGTTTTCTGGAAGTTTAATTTCTAAACACCTTATTATGTTTTTCTTAAAACTGAGACATGAAAATTTTGAGTCAAATGCAAGAAAAGAAAAATTCAATCATTACTTTAAGACACAAACTCATTTTAATAATTACATTTTGGGGAAAGGAAGCATATGCTTTACATTAATACAGATGTACAGTACTTCTTTCTAACTATTCTTGTGCACTTAGCTATACTGCATCTCGACTAGTATGTATCATCATGTTTGCACAGGTTTATTACATTAAAACACCTTTTCCCCATTCAGTCTGTCTCACAATAATAGATGAAGACGTTTCAGTGTAGCTATGTGCATGTGTATTATAAAATGCATAGGTAAGTGTAGCACAGAACTATTTTTCTGTTTTTCCACAAGCCTAAAAAAATGTGATAAAAAACATAATTGTGTGGATGTGTATGTTTTTCCAAGTGATCTTGCGATGTTTACAAAATTCATTTTAAATAGTGTGTTTCAACATGGTCTAAGCAGTGCTTGTGCGTAAAACCTCATCACTAATGTCTATCAAGAGGCTACAGTGGGTGCATACATAGATTAATTACTGACTAATAATCATAGTATGGTATATCATACTTTAATAACTGCTTTAGTGAAAAACAGATTTTTCTAACATGACCTATAGTGCTCCATGGAAACAATATAGGCCACATATTTCAACTCAAGACCCTGGGGCCAAAGGCAGGCCTTTGCAAATTACATGCCAAACTAAACAAATAAAGATTACATGTTGATTTTACAGCAGCATTTATTTTTATGCACCATTGTTGATTATAGAACATTTGTTGAGAACTTTATGTGGCCCAAAATCAGGACATGAATTAATCATATTTTAGGTTTTTGATTATCTGTTTAATCTATTTCTTTGCAAATAAAAAAAGTTAATGTAATGTGTGTTTCTCTCATATATAAAGATTTTCTGTTTTATCCACTGACAAACGTTGGCAGTTTGTTTGTTAAACGTTAACCAATAGCATTTGTGAATAAATAACCATGACTTTCCTGTCACTGCTATTCCCCTATCCTGCCATAAGATGGCGACATCATCCCAGCAGAAGCTGTGGCCAGCTTGGCTGTTGGCGGGAGGGACCTAAACCTTTCTTCTCGTGACGTAAAAATATAAACCAATCAGGTGCCAGTATTCTGTTTCACAACAGAAGGGGAGGACCAGTTACAAAACATATGCAGCATGTGGCGCCAATTGCGCCCCCCATGTAATTATCGTGACCGTAATAGTTGTCACTTGAGAGGTGTTCACGTCTCGCTTCTCTCAAACAAATACTCGTATCTGTCATTGTAAATGAACTAAAATGGCGACTCTCCGAACAAAGCGCGAAGCTCTTGTGCTTGTGAAGGTACAGTAGTCTTGTTTTGATGTGGTTTCCTGTTTTTAAACTTATCCTCCCTGTTTTAGGCAGCTGCCTCATAGCATTAGCATCAAGAAGCACAGTTTTAAGTGGAGGTGTGTTGTGAGTTCGCTAAATCTTCGGTGAGAAAGTTGAATGAGTGCCTTAATGTCTCTGAGTAAATTGTTAACGAGGGACACCTTGCAGGAAATGACCCCTGAGAATCTCGAGGCGACAGTGCGACGATCATCTAGAAACGGTCTTGCACCTAAACGCCTCCAGTACTCTCCCGAGGAAGAAACTCCCAAGAAAAAAAGGGTGAGAGCTCGTTCACAGTGATGGGACCGAACAGTCATTTTAAAACTGGACGATTTGTTAAATCTGTCGTAATTTCTTGATAGAAAACAAAAGCTGTCGCTGAAAATGGCAGTCAGAATAAGAAACCAAAGGATGAGGAGGATGCTGAAAACAATGACGTGGAGCATGCACCTGTGAGTACAGAAACTTTACACAGTTTGAATTCGACTTTGTGACTGACAGAAACATGTTTTTATAGGTGTCTGTGCAGGTTCTCAGTCATCCAGCTCATGGTAGTTTAAGGAACTTCTAATGACTTGAAATCGGCAATTTTCTTGCAGTGTGTCAGTGCTGTATCTTTGTGTAACAGGAAGAGTATGGGAGACTTTCTGCCTATGAACTGGAGCGCCTGGAAAACATCAGACAGAACCAAGCTTTTCTGTCTTCTATCAACTTATTCCAGGTATGTTATTGACTAAATCTGCTCTTTATCATCTGCATTGCAAATCTTTTATGGACCTAAACCTATCACTATCAGCACCATCAACATAAAGTCTAAATTCGACCAGCAACAGTTGACATGTAGACCAGCTACAAGCCATATTTACTGGTGTAATTAACCCAGGTAGACTATGAGTGAGGAATAAATCCTTATGAAAAGGACCATATCTGTGATTCTGTCATTTGTCTGGATTATCAGAGTATCAATTATTGTTTTCTTTTGTTTAAAGGCCACAGAGGAGTTCAAGCAGCTGACTCGACCAAAGCCATCGCAGAGAGGCCTCACAAGGTACAGTCGGAATAATCAGGCATCGGGATACTGTGGAAAACCACAGTGGTGCAGAAATTATGAGAACAACATGGTTTTTCCCCTCCCATGTTTTCTCTGTGGAACATCACAGTGCTCCTATAATATACTTTGTATTTGTTTTTGAGACTGAACTTTGTGAAGCTCAGGAAATAAGACTAGACTTGTCAACTCAACGTCATTAAGTACGAGAAAAAAGCAGGGCTCGCAAAATCGCTAGCCTGACGTCCCGGGGCTAGTGATATAATAGCCTGTCAGGCTATCATATAGCCCAACGGGCGGGGCTGAGATAGATTTTGGTCGCCCGACTGGAGATATCGCTAGCCCCGGGACGTCGGGCTAGCGATTTTGCGAGCCCTGAAAAAGTAACTTTTATGTTTGTGAATGTCAGGAAAAACAATTTGAATTTACCCTGACCCTGTGTCATGTTAAAATAGGAAACATATCTTTTTGGGCCTCCTGTAATGTTACATTTCTTTGATTGCAGGGCACATGCTGCTGTAAAAGAAGTCTTGCCACCTCGCAAATCACTGCGACTCCAAAAAAAAGAAGCCGAGATCCTGGAACTTCCTCCTGAACCGAGAGGGACACTTATTTATGAACAGGTACAGAAATCTGTAATGTCTCAGTTCACGCAGATCCACTGCTGCACCTTAAGTCTCTTTAGTTTTTTTTTCTCGTTCTTCCTCTCTGGGTATGTTACTCATTATAGTTGTTTACTTGCTTTCAAGTCTTCACCAGCAAAGAAGCCCTCTGGCCCTTTGCCCATGGATCCAGTGAATGTGGAAGAAGGAAGCAAGCTGCCTCCACAACTTCTTGAGCTCTGCTCTGAGGTAAGAGTCGGTTTTCTATGATATTTTCACTTTTTTCTGTACAATATTTATTTACAATGCTCACTCAGTTTAACATGTTGCCAGATCTCCAATTTTGGACTAAACAACCCCCCCGCCTTCTTTCCTACTTAAAAGTGAATACTTTATACTGCCCATATTAGCCACAAGCATAAGAACAAAATTCCTAACAAATTTCTTATGCATATCCAGTGTAGTAACTGTTCTTATTCAATTAGGAAGTCATGAAATTGCTTTTCTTTTCACAGGATGCAAAAGAAGATAAAAAGATACAGCTTGACCTGAAAGGGTAAGATTTAATATTTTTATTTGGATGTAAGATTACCGCACAGTTTACAAAAAGTGACTCTTTTGATGTACTGAGGGTCAGATGTTTTGGAAGAACCTGAGAAACAGATGAAGAAACAAGTGCACTGATGTCTGAACACAGGTACCGTTCTTCTGTGAAGAATATGAAGATAAATGAGGACAAAGTGGCCAAAGTGGTGAAGGATCGCATCTTCTCTGCAACCTTCCACCCCTGCACCAGCAGCCTGTTGCTGGCTGCGGGCGACAAGTGGGGGAAAGTGGGACTCTGGAAGTTGGTGAGTTTTCTTTGCCTTAACTATGCATTAGTTCTTGACCACTAGATGGCAGAAAGTGTCTCAACAGTAAAGCTTCATGTCAGGCTGCAAAATTCATAAGTGTTCTCCTCAGGCTAATTGGTCTGCTTCATGTTTGAATTCAGGTTTGTTTTTTGCTTTTTGTGTTTTTTTTGCTCTGAAAAGCTTTATTTAATCAAATGAATTCCAACCACTGATTTACTGCATGTGTACGTTCTTCTAGGGAGGTGACTGGGGAGATGATGGTGTGCTGCTCTTTCAGCCCCACACCCGTCCAGTGGGCTGCATGGCATTCTCCAGGTCTCATCCCACACAACTGCTGAGCCTCAGCTACGATGGATCCCTCCGCTGCATGGACGTAGAGAAGGCTGTTTTTGATGATGTAGGATACCTTCATTAGTTGAGTTCAATCTGGTTACGTTGTAATCCACGAATAAATAAGGTTGTTCATTTTCTAGGTGTATGATATTGAAGATGGCCTGAAAACGTTTGATTTCATGTCACATGACTGTTCGACACTAGTGGTCGGGAACTGGTATGGAGAGGTTGCCATTGTTGACAGGCGCACCCCAGGGTGAGATAATGACATTGTCTTAAAGTAATGAAAGTAGTACATTTTCTTTTCTTTTAAACAACTTTAATGTTGCACTCAAACATTGTCATAAGTATGTTATTTCATCTGCAGAAACTCCCATGAATCCCTCCACACACTGGACCCCAAGACATTGCGTTGTGTTAACGTCCACCCTTTACAGAAGCAGTACTTTGTGGTGGCTGAAAGCAAGTATGGGCTTTTTTTATTTTTGTATTTTTGTTTACACATCTCTATTTTTTTATGAATCTGTCTTTAAATTTTAAGTGTATGCTTTGTTTTTTCTTTTTTTGTTTTTTTTGCAGGGTAGTTAGTATTTATGACAGCCGAAACCTGAAGAAGACCAAAAGCCAGGCAGTGTCCCAGCTGCATGGTCACTCCTTAAGCATATCCAGTGCTTATTTCTCCCCTTGTACTGGAAATAGGGTTCTTACTTCCTGTATGGATAACAATATAAGGTGAAGCTGATGGATCACTGACATGCTGTATATGCTTAATTTTTTCAGTTCCAACACAATGTCCTTATTATTTCTTAATTTATTTTAACAGGATATATGACACATCTACAATGACTACTAAATCTCCCTTGCTGACAACCATCAGGTACATCCACTAAATTGAACTTAAACTTTTCCTGTTCTTTTAAGTCATCTCTGTGTTAATAACTGTGTACTTTCAACATGCCTTCTCAATCGAAATCGGCAGACATGACATGCAAACAGGTCGCTGGCTGACCAAACTATCAGCTGTGTGGGACCCCAAACAGGAAGACTGCTTCGTGGTGGGGAGCATGATGAAGCCTAGGAGGGTGCAGGTGTTCCATGAAAGCGGTCAACTCCAACATTCCTTCATGGACAGCGAGAATCTCAGCACAGTCCTCTCTGTGACCGCTTTCCATCCTACAAGGAATGCCTTGCTGGGTGGAAATGCGTCGGGACGCCTTCACGTCTTTTCTGACTAAATCGAAGACCAAAAACGTGTGATCAACAGGTCCTGGTTGGGTTCAGCAAAGTAGCAGCAGGAACACAGTTTGGTAACAATCCGGATTTTCAGCCTATAAACTTTTTTAGCTGTAGGAAACTACACAAGTCTTCCAATATAGCATCTTCATTCTGTATCTCACTAGAGCTTTAAATACATTACTATTCTTATACTAAAGCAAAGTAACACACCTGAAGCAGTGAAATGAGTCATGTCAAATTGTGAGTCATATTCTTAAACATGTTGCTGTATAAACGGTGTATGGAGTGAGGTAATGCAGGATCATTAGCAAAGTAGCAGAATTTTCTTCCTCACTGCTCACAAAATACACATTTATAGCTACATTAGATTAAAAAAGGGGATTATCTTGTGCTTTCTCTCATTTTACACCTTATAATATTTAGATTTGTTCTAGTTGAAACTTTCATGCCAAACTGAAATTTGGAATGGAACTGGATGTGGTCTTGTACTGTTGTGTCCACTTTGACTCAACATGCGTGTTCTGTGTTGCACTGTTTAATATGTTGTTTTAAGTTGCTGTTGTCAGTTTAAAGCAGCTTGGCTCTTCTCAGTTTTACCGTTAATTTTCTGTCCCATTCAGACATTATGCTGCACACTGAATGTCTGCACATGATTGTCTGACTAAATCTTTGCATTAATCTTATTCAGTAAAGTGTAAGAAACAAATGTATTCTCTTTTCTCCAACCTACTGTAAGTCGATGCTTCAGTTTCATGAAGACTGAATGAGCTCAACTTTTCAAATGACATGAAGCCTAAACTCCAGGATAAGCCTGTTTTGAAACCATTCCTGTGTTTGCAATTGTGGCCTTGGTGGATGTCAGATGGCAATCAATTTTCCTCATATGGCTGCCTTTTTTCTTCTTTCACTTATTCTACCCAGTGTTTCTTAAAACTGTCAGACTTGCAAAGAAGCATGCAGACAGCATGGTGCTGCCGCTGCAAGACCTTGATGGTTCTTTTCTATGGGTAGTATTCAGAGAGTAGTCATACAAGCTCAGTTTTAAGCTTGTGTGGCTGCTCTCTGGCACATGTAGACCTGCGTTCTATTAGTGCCTCCTGACTGTTCTCTTGGCGTATTTAGTGTCTTCAAATAGACTATCCATTTTCTCCTCTGAAACCTTTTACTCTGTCAGATTCGTCATGTTTATTTTGGTACGTTTCCATGATCACAGCCAGTTTTGACACAACTAGTGATAGAGAAACTTAATGTCATATATTGCCACAAGTTACAGTAGGTCAGTTGTAGACTGGATCATTTTGATATTTGGAGTTTTATTTATGTTAAAGAAAATCCAAATTGAGAGTCCAATTTGAAAAATTCAAGGTTTATTATGTTATGTAAATGTTATTTCTACACTGGGTTTCCTCTCTGTCTGTCAGTGAAAGTGCTTTTTGAAATGCCTGTTAAGATGTGTTAATTTCATTTTTTTTCTCCCCCATTTGTAAAGTTAACAGAATAAATAGACATTTTATTACAAAATATTGTACGTGTGAATGCTGTGAATCTCACCAGTAGTGACAGCATCATTATCACCTGAAGCTGGTAAAATAAGAGAAGTGAGTGAGTGAGAGCGCATTGACCACACTGTACTGTTTTCAAGCAGGGATGCAATGAAAAACTCCACATGGTGCTGATCTGGGTTGCACTGTTCACTGAATTTCACACTAAATGCCTTTATTTGCTGCTTCTATGACTTCAGAATTGAACTTGTAGCCAGACTTAGCTGCCAGTTGTCAAGAATAGATGATATTTATTCATAAATAGATTACACAAGTCCTCCTTCGGTGGTTGGAAATAAGCATTCTTGTTTGGAGGTAATAAATGCAGGACACATGCTTACAGAGACATTTCCATGTGCAGGGCCATGGTACAGGAGGGAAGCTTACAGTAAGGCCATGTCTGAGGCCTTGTTTACATCATTCATTAAACTGAAAACAAGAGTTGCTTATCAGTGGAACTGTTACCCCTTGGTCACCGTGCCAGTGAACTACATTGCACAAGTAAAGGTTCAGGTAGTTAAAAATGCTACTAATGCTGTTTAAATTATCTAAAAATATACCTGTTTTCTTCCATCGGAAATCTTGACCGTGCCGTCAGGTGTTAAGTTGTTTCTGCCAAGTAAACCTGTATGTGATTCATTTATAAACTCAGTCAAAAATTAGTTAATATCAGACAACCAAACAGGATTGACATGAAAAGATTTTTGGGATATTTTGGAGAAGTGTCTGTATCGCAGAGCGTTCTCCACCACTGCTGGTACACGCATACATCTACAGACTGTTTCACCTTGTGTGGGGATTTAAAACAGTTTGTGTGACTGAGGCAAACATTTTGTAGTTTACGGTTAATACATCTGACATATTTATTGCTCAGATTGCTTGAGTTGTAGATTTTTCGAAATAAAGGTGAGTAAAAAGCTAAATATTCTCCTTTACTGGCCGTATATTTCAATACACAATTGCCTCGCATCAATCAAAAACAATAGAACACCATTTAAATGAAATAAGGTAAGTAATACATCAAGTCTGAAAACAACCTCAAAATCTATTTTTGTTTTTTTGTTTGTTGTTTTTTTAAATTAAAATATAAATATTTCATTAGATGCTTATGATGTTCTCTGAAATTTGTACTAAAAGGGGAAAACACTGGTGCTAATACTTCTGTTTTTCTTTCGCTCTGGGTACAAAAATAAAACCAGCATTTAAAGCTCCACGTTGAACACTACAGCAACTCTCAAAGCAATCATTCTTGTGTTAACTTTGAATAAGATTTGAACACAGCAACTTTCTTAATCACCTACAGGAACCTGCAAAACATAAAATCCTCTAAGTAGTCATTTGCCTGTATTAGCCTTCTTTTTTTGCATACATAATTCATGCTTTTTTCTTTCTTTTTTTTTGGTATGACATATGTCTGTCCAGCATGTTGTACGATACCAGGTGCGATCCAAAAATTCTGCAACTCTGCCAAAAAAAAAAGTGTATAAACCATACCTGATAGAAATTAAGTCACTTCGTTTGATAATTACATTAAGTTTGGGCAGATGAGAGATGTAATTTCATGCATTTATTTCTTACAATTTAAGTCCAAAGAGTCACATTAACAGATTTCTTTCATTTCTTACAGCAGCATTTCTTTATCATGCAGAAAAACTGAAACACATTTTTGAAATTTCACTTTCTTCTGACATTGAGATAACTCAGGGATTAAGGGTTCAGGTAAACTTCTTTACACTGACAGAAAGGGGAGTTTCACTGGTCCGCTTAAAATAAGCATGGGCTTTAATGTGACCCACAATGTAAGATAAATTTGACATCCCTGCTTTAAAGCATTAATTTATCAATTGCACATTTGTGATTGTGCGTTTGATCTTCTACGTCTCCAGCTTGCAGCTGCGGAGCTGCATGTGGCTGTGACAAAAAATAGTTTGAAATGAAAATGAGCAATGGCTGCTTTTAGGATTTGTTTTCTCTCATTGCCAATTATCAAAATAGACTTTTTTCAGTTTGAATAATTTGCCCAAACAGAGGTAGGACTCTAGGCTTTTTATATGGAAGTAGTTTTTTTTTTATTTTTTATTTCTTGTTACCAAATTTCTAAACTTTTTAAATACAGTAAAAACATGGTAATAATGTTAAAAAATGCAAGGTTCCATATATTCATATAATATATTTATATTCATATAAATCCCCACTGCACGTTGTACCAGTTACTAATGTTGATAATCCGTAGCTAACAGGCTGTGTCATGTTCATTTTAAGGTCTGAATGCTTTGCAGCTCCACAGAGATATTTTATTAAATTAAAAATGTCAACAGCACTGAAAGATGTTCAGATGTGTGCAACATGTGACCTAAGCCAAGCTAATATCAGGTATGATTTTTTGCTTTTTTATGGGCAGAGCCACAAAATCTTTTGATTGCTCCTTGTATACACACAGCATCCTAAGCATTTGTAGGCTTGTTGAGAGGACAAATACTTTTAGAGTGAAAACTGACCTCATAGTTTGAATTGATTCTGTTGCTCTGGGCTGTAAAGACACACTGTAGGCTAACCTGTGAAATACAAGAAATAAGGCCGGAGAAGGACAGCAGGCTATTTTGCCATCTGTTGACACAAACTGACAGAAGTATGGGACAACAGAGGTTTCTTTGGTTGGTGTTGATGAAGGTTGCAGAACGACGTAAACATGACTTATCTTAGGCTCATTTGTGAGTGCAGGGCTGAAAACCATAGATCCACTGTAACAAAAACAAACGAAAAACAGCTTCAAGTACATTAAAAGTCACTGTGAGGAACTGTCAGTGCGTTAACAAGATGGTACAAAAATGATTTAAATATATTCAGCCATTACACATAAATGCATAACTTTTTTTTTAACACAGCAGAGCTAAACAAAGGTGAATGACAGTCACTCAACATGGGTCTTCAACTAAAAACAAACTCTTAACTATTTACTGTTGGAAAATTGCACTAATATTTGCACTTTACAAAGGTAAAACAAAGTCAAATTTCCCTTGATAGAAAGGATCTGCTTTTTTACATTAACAGTATTGCACATCAAGATGAACTACTCCTACAGATTGCGGTAGTCAAAGAACTGACCAGACACTTGACTACCATTATAGCGCTAGCTCACATAGTCCCATCACCCTTATAACTACTGTAAAAGTAACTACAGCAAAGTGACAACTGTTCCTCACGCACAGAAGTTCATTGTAGTTATTAGTGTTATTTGGCTGCTATTTATTAAACAGTAAACCTATGAACTCCATTACTTATTTTATCCTTAAAAAGGCTTAATTTCTAGTCATTGGATGATGAAACTAACAGTTCCCTAGTGTCTGGACAAAAACTGTCAGCAGATGTTAGGCCACTAATAAAGTCTTCTGTCAGGGCAGCACCATCTCACACCCGTGTCACAAAGCTACTACAACTAGTCATTTAGCAGTGATTTGAAATTGAATGTTCCAGATCTGGGATCGTAAAGTACATCTGGAGAAATGTTTAATGTCTATTTGCATCTGCCTAAGAATCGTATAAAACTATAATATTTGCAAACACGTTTGACTCAGGACTCATCTACATTCAGTAATGCTTATTCGTCAATTTCACACTTTCTTTAAGCCCAACATCTGAAAACAGCAGCCATAATAACATTTAATCATCATGAATATTGTTGATTTGATATAAAAACTGATGATATAGTCTGCCCTCCATTTTTAAATCTCTCAAATGTCTCAAACTCTCAGTTGCACCCCAACACCTCAGATCATTTTGTATTACAGCGATGATACAACATATAAATTAATAAAAAAATAAAGGCAACTATTATCTGTGGTTGAAGAAGTGAACTCAGGCATACTTGATACAGTGTTCAAATTAAACCCAGCTCCTGTGATTTTGTGAAAAAATAAAATACCTTGATGACCTGAATTTCTAAAGTAACATTTCCTTTCCTCATAGTGATGGTCAAACGTAATAAACAAGGCTCTTCAGGGGACAGTACGTGGCTTGTGACAGGATTATTCCTGGGAGAAGCTTAGTTGAAATCAGGAACAGAGCCATCCATTTCTCTCCTCTTGCCTTCTCTTCTGACCTGTCTGTTATCTGTATCCAATTTTCAATGAGCGGAGGCCTTCGTTGAGTCATTTGGTCTGTTTTCACTTTGCCTCACTAACAAGGAAACCTCCCATCCATCGTAACTTACAGGCGAACCAGCGCCGCAGAGGGCAGAAGTATTCAAAGTGGAACTGCTGGAATTCAGGTGTCTTGCGGATGTCTCTCAAGAAGGCAATGTCCAGGTCCGACTCTGTCAGCATGATGAGAAGCAGCAGCAGGGCGAACAGAAGTCCAATGGTAACCAGGAAGAGACGCAACACGCTCAGGATAAACTTGTTGAGCTCCTCTACCTCGCTAGATGTTGCAGGCCTGCTCTTGACCATACGTTGTTCTCTCCTGCTGTGCCCAAATTCTGTGGCCTGCCCCTCTTTCGATGTCCCTGCCTCTGACTCCTCCTCGTCAATGCTGCAGGGGGCACCATTGAGGTGACGAGCCAAAGGCATCTCCATTCCATGTTCCGCCACGGGTGTAGGCAGCACGCTGTCAGAGGGGCTGTAGTTCTCATCTGAGATGACTGCTGACGTGCTTGCCTCACTGCCATCCACCGTCTGGCTCCTTGAAGGCATGAAGGAGTCGCCATGCGAAACTGAGCGTACCGGTGTGGAGTGAGCACTGTCTCGAAGGGACTCCAAACCTGGCACAAACAGCAGGGAAAGACAGGAGTTCATAAGATTCAATAACTTGAAGGAAGTTTGGTGCTCCTTGCACCACTCAAAAAGTTTTTTTTTCTTAGATGTTGGATCCAGGACAATAACTAAGTTTCATCTAAAAGGCACTAAAGACTCTCAATAATACATGAGCAAACAGTTGGTGACAGTGGGAAGGAAAAACTCGCATTTAACAGAAAGAAACCACTGGCAGAACAGGCTCTCGGAGGGGCAGCCATCTGCTGTGACTGGTTGGGGCATGAAGGGAGGGAGACAGGACAAAAGTGACACTGTGGAAGAGAACCAAAGAATAATAATAACTAATGATTAAATGCAGAGATTGTGTGAAAGCACAAAGAGAATGAAAACAGATGACTGGAGAAGAGTGAAGAACTAAGGGAGAAGAAATACTCTTCTAATAGGCCCATTGCAGCATAACTAAAGAAGGATTAAGGGTCACCTGATCCAGCCCTAACTAAATTAAACAATATTATAAAAGGAAAGCTTTAACCCTAATCTTAAACATAGAGAGGATGTCTGTCCCAAATCCGTGGATGTAGATGGATCCACATGTTCGATTTGGCGCAGATTTTGTGCCAGACACCGTTCCAGATGCAATCCTCCTATTTATCCAGGCTGGAAAACAGCACTTAGAGTACAGTAGGATTTGTGTCTCCCTCTGGTTTTGAACTATGGATCTTTCATGATTGAACCACTACCCCATAAATAGACAATAGATTGCAAACGTACTTGACTGTTAAGTCATCATTTTGTATTGTGTTTTCTCTTCTGAAAGCAGGTGGTATTAAAATAGCTAGAATGGAGGACTGACTTACAGACTATGCATCATATTGTTTTTGCGGGCTGATCTGGTAATATTGGAAATAACAGCTTTACCTTCATGAGTCCACATTGCATTGGATAGGCAGTTTTTATAGGTATGCAGCAATTAATAGTTGCTCATGAATATCCACATAACTAGTAGATGCCTGGAAAAGACATGCTTATTATGTCTGAAAGTTATAGTTATAAAAGTGGATATAAAGAACCTGTCCCTTATAGCACATAAAAGAGGAGGTCTAAAGGGAAATTACGTTCATTTGTTCCTTATTAATTAGTTCTGAAGCAAAGTTTCCACAAGCCTCTGGAGCTTGGCTTGCTGAGCTGCCAGAATATTCTGGTACATTTGTGCTTTCTTTAACACTGTGCTGACATCTCTTATGCTAATATAGTCATAAGGGAAGCTGGATTTCCTTTTAATGGTTAGCTTTTCACAACTTATGCAGAAGAAAATTAGCCTTCCCATCATGTAATCTATGTCTAAGGAAATTTAATCTATGTCTAAGGAAATACAAATGGTAACTGTAACCCCAAAGTAAGCATGCAACATAAAACCGACATCCTCTAGGAACTTACTCAGCTCTCATATTCTCACAGCTGCTTTTTGGAGGTTCATTGCAGTGCAAACTTTTACATTTTTATATCAAATTTATATCTATCACATTAGATTTTAGCAATATCTAACACAATCACTTAATGCTGTAATTTTTTTGAAATATAACCACAAAAAAATCACTTTTAAAAATCAGGAAACCTATCACAAAATATCACAATCCAACAAAACCAGCCTTGATTTTTACCTGCACGACTGCCTGCTGGGCTACAGCCATGTGATTGGAGTGGGACGACTAGCCTGGAAGGAGGCCTGGACTCCTGTCTCAACCCAGGTCCAGAGCCTGAGTTTGAAGATCCCCCAGGTAGAGCGGGGAAAAGGGGAAGGACTCCCAGAGCCTTGCCCAAAAGCCTGGGTCCCAAAGACAGCACACGCACCTTCACATCCCGATAACAATGGTTGATCATACGCAGATGAACATTCACCTTGGTCTTGATCCGGATCAAACACTTCACCATGATTACACAACAGCAAAAGCACTGTTTCGAATTGAGCTTCTACACGTTTTCAACTGCTATCCTTTCGTTTTCTAAATCTTAAAACTGCCTCTTTGTACTCTGCCTTTCTGCTGTCTGTCTTTGTCTCCAACTGCGACTGGTCTAGCTAAGCAGCACTACTCCCTTCTATGCAGCAAGCTCCCACATGCTGTTAGGCGGGCTGACAGCGGTAGATAAATAGAAAGACAGTCAGAGTGAAAGACAAGGCCCAGGAATGTGGTCCACTTGTGCCACAGTTCACCTCGACCTCCCCTCCTGCTGTCGGCTGTGACACACACAGCATGGTCCCTGACAGCAGGAGCTTTTTTCAGGCTGAGATATCATTGCCAGTTGAAATACCAGTACAAATATAGCAACACGACAAAACACAGGGGGTTTGCTTCCCTGTTGATACACTGGGGTGCAATGTCAGAGTCCAGGACAAGAACTAAGGCTGGTTTGATAAAATGCATTTTTTTCTATTTGCTTTTCTTTTTTGGAGACAGGCTATGTTGTAAGTTTATTAGTGTGACTCAGGCCGATCGGCAAAGAGTAAACTTACTCTCAGTGGCAGCATTGGCAAAAGGTTAATAGCCTGTTGGAGGAAAGGCAGGATGGTAAGTGCCCTTTATAAACTGACAGGATGACTTTCTCATGTCAAAATAATACCTGAGGCCAGTTGCTGATGGGCACTCCAGTGTGTGCACTTTTCAGTAAAGCACACCCATTAGAGAAAGAGTGAGATCTCACAAAAATACAGAGAAAGTGACTGACATTTGCAAGTAGGTAGGCTGTTAACATGGAAAAGCACTTAAATTGCGCTCTGTGTTAGTGTTAGTGTTATAAAGAACCTCAAAAAAATGCTGTGCCATTGCTGTGCGACCCAGATCAAATCACAGGATTAAGACAGTGATTTTTTGTATGCCCTGGAGGACTGATCCCTCAGGGCACACTATAAGACAAACTGTGATATCTCTAAATTAACCAATAAAATGATTTTTTAAAAGATAATAAAAATCCATATTTTGAGGTAAGTGTAATGCCTCAACACCAGGGCCCAAGATTTAATGAAAATCAGCAATTTTGCTGAAGTTTCGGTAGCTACAGTAAGACCTGGCCTAACTGGGAAGAGTTCATATGTTTAAACAAGAAAAAAAAGGCACAGTGGATAAAGTGTTTATAATAGTAAACTAAAGGAAAAGAAATGAACTAAAACTATCTGAGCTATAGCAACATATTTAATACCTCCTGTATTATCAGGATTTGAGCAACCAAATATGACACACAGGTTCCTCTTAGAACTCTGATGGTTCTTATGGGATAGATTTATATTGCACCTCGGATTAACCATCTAAAGCAACAGACAGTGCACAAGACAAGTGAAGAAGAGAATGCAGGTATGGTGGAGTGGGTGGCGATGATTGTCAGGGGGGGATTTGTGCGAAGGATAGCAGCAAAAGTGAATGGGAAGGCTTACAAGATTGACGAAGGAACGAAGGGACGAAAGGATGTGGCAGAACTGAAGTTTCTTTGTAGCGAACAAATAGAACGGACAAGATTAGAAATTAGTATACCAGAGGGACAGCTCAGATCAAGCGGCTTCGATTCAAAGTTAGAAAGGCAAGGCTGAGATGGTTTGGATGTGCAGGTACTTTGTTTAAGAGAGGAGATCTAGTGGATATATTGGACAAAGGTTGTTGAAAATGGAGCTGTCTGGCAGGAGAAGAGGAACACCACCGAAAAGATTCATGGATATAGTCAGGGAGGACATGCAGAGGGCTGGTGTGACAGACAACGAGCTGAGGATAGGGTGAAATAGAGGCAGATGCCCTCTAAAGTGAGCAGCCAGAAGAAGAATACTTTTATAGCGCCTTTCTCTTCAGTGTGAGCAATCACATCACCTTCTACTAGAAGTCTTGTTTACCCAGTCACATCAACATTCATACAGTGCCTTTATCTATGCCTTAGTGTTTTATCTAACTTTCACAAGCACTCTCACACTCCAATGGATTCATCAGGGTTCAGTATCTCGCTCAAGGATGCTTCGACATGCAGGCTGGAGGAGCCGGGGACAACAACAGTGGACCTTCCAGTTTGTAGAAAACCTGCTCTACCATCTGGAGCACAGCCATCACTTACCTATAGATATTATGACACCATCATGTTGCCTAGCAACCAACAGACTAAAATGACCCATTTGTAGTATTTGTGCACTTATAAAGCCCAATAAAAGCACTTGTATTTCATACAGTAACAATAGCAAATAATTTATATCCACAAAATTTTCATTATGCATGATATATTATGATGTCAGCATGTTAATAGTAACCATCCACTAATGGACTAACATCACCGACCAAACAATGCTACAGTATGGGCATATGCTAGGTAAAATTACTGTTTAAACAGCCATCTTTTTGCACACTTGCAAATACGTATATTGTTTGGCAGTTTGAGAACTGACTCCCATGACTTCCACCAACACAGTGAGGGCTTCAGCTACACTTTGCTTTTGTGTTTGCGGTTTACCTTCCATAATGGAAATGTGCACAGCTCTTCGTCGGGTCCTTGGAACACTCGTTAGACGAGGGCCATGAGTGATGGATGGACAGCTCCTACTAGGCACCATACCAGCCCTGTGAGAAAACACATGTATGCATAAAGCCACAACCAAACACATGCAACAGTGCATGCAGAGCTTAAGCAATTTGTTACATAATTTAATCAACGCTTGATTGTTATGATTGTTACCTGTGGATCTCTGGGGGGTCTCTCTTAATTTTAGCACTTTGTTCCATTACTTCTTTTGCAACCTTTCCGCTAAAAAACAGAGAAACGTGGCCACTAAGGCAAGCACTGAAAACTCCCAAACGTACTTAGTATTCCCATATCATGCTCTGTAATAAACATTGTTCTGTTGATACCTGTATCTAAAGCGACTACCCTTGAAGAAGAGGTTACTACTGGACACAGTGCGGACTTGGCTTGACTTCTCCAGCCTGTGAGTGAAAAACCATAAATACAGTCATTAGCTTAAATGAAAAGATATCTATTCAGTTTTTGTATGTAATTTTACTCACTTGTAGAAGGCCTGATTCTCCACTCCACACTTCCAAAGATGCTTGCAGGCCTCTGGTGTAGGTGCAAAGTAAGTCAGTATGATCTTCTTATCCTGTAACCAGTCCACTATATTAACTCATATTTGTGATGAAAGCAGCATTCTTTTTTATCTAAAGGCTTTACATTCTCATTCAAACCAAAGCCTACGTTGAGTTTTAGAATATGAGAAGGTGTCTATACAGATATATTTACAGGGCACTGTAACCAATCAGCCAAAGAAAACCCAAAAGAAATAATCCCTCTAATCTAAACATCAACCACCTCTCACCCAGTGTCTTTATTTTACTTTTTTGTCTGCTAAAACCTATGGGTAGAACACATTTTTGTCAAATCCTTCCTCGTTTATTTCGGCATTAAGAATAGAGTACAGTGGCTCCCCAGTGGCAGAGTCTCCATGCATAAAACACGGCCGCACTCATTTAACTTCCTGAGCTCCACAGGCTAGAATAGGCAGAGTTTTAATAATGAATACACATACCTCCTTCTGATTTGCATATATATGGAACGTCTTTGCTTCAAACTTAAGTTTGGTCACCTCCTCCCTGAGGTTAAAATAAAGAAGATGGACCAAACAGAGTAACAAAGAAATCAGACCAGAAAGAATAGGGGAGAAAGTGAGCAAAAGAAAGGAGAGACATAAACCAATGAAGGCTGTAAAATATTAAGAGCTGTAGGTGAATTAAAAGGGCTAACAGTGATTCGTTTCTGTGCTGAAAAGTCTGAACACATTGATTACGAACAGAAAATTACAAGAATAATCTGCAAGAGCTCAAACGCTGATTTGGAAACAACAAAACAAGTCAGATGCTGTGAAAACCTCGTGGCTTTCTCTTGACCTTACAAAGGTTACTATTATCTTCTTGTATGGATCACTGGTTGCTTTTATTTTCCTTTGGACTCTCTTGCATCACATTTAACAATATTTTAAAAATTGTACTGTACTTTGTGTGTTTTTTTCCAACAATGCATGAAATTGTATAAAGTTTAGGATTTTATTTGTCCTTTTCTTTTTTAAAAGCACTGAGGTCATTTTGAAGTAGATTGTAGCTGATATATTCGTGGGCATAGAAGTTTAAGATAAGCTTAAATGTTAAAGTCTATTGGCGCTTAATTCATATTTGAGCTTTTTCTGCAACTGATGGGGAGATTTTATTTAAAATAAAGACACAATCTTGCTAGTACAGACCTTTTATTTGAATATGATTATCAATAATATGATTATCAAGTGAAGTTTCAACACTTCATCTCTACTCACCATTTGAGGAGGTGAACCCTCCTGTTTCCTTGCAGCACAGTGAATCCAAAAGGGGTGAAAGCCAAAAAAGCCGGGTTCCCAGACACATCCTAACAGGCACATCCGTGTTTTTTGTAAAAACATGGATTTGCGTTAACATTTTAAATCACAATGACATTCAGTCATTCATGTTAGGGTTCACTTTACTGTAAATCTTAATGATAACCTTGCATGGATGTGGGTCGACCCCATATGTCTCCAACATCTGAGCCTTCTGAAGAAAGTTGAGCTCTGATGTTTCAGGAGTCTGACCTCTGAGAAAAAAAATTAAATAAATAAAGTCAACATACTGGGTTCTGACACAACTCTTAACTCATGAAAACAGACTTATGTGAAGACTATGTTCATTTCAAATAACTAACCTAAAACAATTATACAAATAACTTTAATAAATTTATACCCTTGTAATTAAAGAAAAGCAAATAGCATGCTGATTAATCCAAAAATGCCATATTGCCTGTATAACTAAAAGTTGTAAAACATCAATCTTTGCCAATAAGATTTTGCAAAAAGAAATTTAAAGCCAACTAAGTAAACTGGATAATGTGTAGCACCAGAGAGGTTTGGATGCTTTAATTTTCCTAAAGAAAAAGTCTCTAACCATCCACTTACTCTTTTAAATGTCTACAGCTACCAGGGTGTAAACTGTGCAGATCAAGGATACATAATTAAATCTGTTCACTGTGTGTAAAGAATCAAACAAAAGCTTAATTCAGTTTTTAGCCCTGCAGGTCAAACTTTAAAGCAGTGACTATAATGTTCTAACAGCTGTTGTACTGACCACAGGAATGAAAGGATTATAAATCAATCTGCTGTCTACATTTTCTTCTATTAATAATCGTTGACGAAACTAGTGTATGAGTCACATTAGCTTGGCTGGAGAACGTACTGTAGCTCTTTGTTTTCGCTCAGGCAGTCTGAAATAAACTGAATTAACGTCATTACCCCTTTGCCACACTCAAGCTTCTTGTATCTTAGCAAATTACACTGTTATTCTTATGCAAAATGTTTTAGGGACAACCTTTGACACTTAACTCCAGGGAATGTACTTAATTATGGGAAGGAAATGAGCAACAGAGGGCAGTATAGGATTGAATCTATACCCAGCGCCAGTGTCCTCCTGGGTTTTGTACATTGTATATACAGCAAGTATAAGTTACTGTGGAGCTGTTTATTTGATTAAATCCTCTTTTGCCTAAGAATACTATCTGCAGGGTTCATCTTCCAACATTGTACAGAACATTGTACAATGTACTCCTAGTCTCAACATCACTGAGCTGATCTTAAATTATCCAGTCAGTCTAAATCCACAGAAGAACTACAATTTTTCCAAAATCTTAAAACAAACTACCAGCCCAGTAAAAAAACATTATATTCATGTTTTTTTAAACATTCTTTAAAGGTTTTGTACCATATGACAGAAAAAACATCTAGGTACCTCTACATCATTGCTTTTAATTCACAATACCTGCTACATAATTAAAAGTTCAGAACTTTTTACAATATAATTATAAGAAATTTTGCTTGCCTATCTTGTCTTAATAGCCTAAATGAGAATTCCAATGTTGTCATATGTTGATCTAAAAGCATCGGCACTCATGTAAGTTAAATAAGAAGCTATATATTATATAGAATAGTTGACTGCATAGGTGTTCCAAGTCAGCTATGCTCTTGTGATGCCTGCACCCTGCCTCTGATAAAACCGAAGGAGACTACATAGGTATGCAGGGATCTGGACAGATGCCACCTTACATCAGCTCAGTTTTGTGGATCTCAGCAATCCGCCGCTCCAACTTCTCTGAGTGCTTCGGGAAGAACTGAAACTTGGAGCTGTAGCCCTCTGGATGTTTCCCAGGGTCATAGTCACCAATTTCAGCTGGAAAATTAAAAAGAAAGAAATAAAAGAAAAGGATGACTTTTTTAAACGATTTTATGTTTGGCTTTTTGCCTTGCCTTTAATTGATAGGTAAAGCTAAGTGTGAAACGATGACATACAGCAAAAGGCCAGAGTTGGAACTGGGACTGCTGAGGTAATAAATTACATGGTGTATGTGCTACCAGCCTGCCCATGAGTCACTTTTTTGTGACGTAAGACCCTTCAACCAATTATGGGATCAAGAAATGACCAATCGTAGCTAAATATACAGTCAGAAAAAGTATTTTGAATACTCACAACATTTCACACACAGCTGGTTTTCTTGTTTGAACTTTCAAACACACAACTGAACTAAATTATGTGGATCTTGGTACTGACTTTTAAAGCTTTGAATTGTGATGCCCCTGCCTACATTTCCGATCTTTTAGAACCCCACACTCCCTCTCGCAGCCTGAGATCTTCTAATCAAAGGCTGTTGGTCGTCCCACGAACTCGTTTTAAGACTAGAGGTGATAGATCTTTTAGAGCTGTGGCCCCCAGGTTGTGGAATGCTCTCCCTCCATCTTTACGTTGTCTTGATTGTATTTATTCTTTTAAAAAGCAGCTTAAGACTCATTTATTTAGATTGGCTTTTAATTAGATTTGTGCTGTATGTTTGATTATTAATGTATTTTAATGTATTTTATGTATTTCTGTCTTATATTACTGTGAAGCACTTTGTGGTTTTTATCCTGTGAAAAGTGCTATATAAATAAATTGAAATTGAAATTGAAATTGAATGTTCATCATACAGTTATGGGCAAGTGGGTTGTTCTTAAGGGCTCAGTTTAAAGATAAATTGTATAAGTTGAATAATCATGCACAGAGAGACAGTGTGTTCTCAGTATTAAGGGAATATTATCTCTGTCCTGTTTCCCAGCACATCTTTGAGCACGAGTGTAGCAACATGCCAAGAGGAACTAATTTGTGTCATCTGAGGGAGTAAAAATAAAAATAAAAATGTCACATAGAAAACAGTTTTGAAAATATTTTCACTTTGCCAATTTTGACATTAAAAGGTCTTTCCTTTTACTCAGAATTATTTCAGTTTATGTTGTGCTCAGCTACCAGTGACAATGTTTGACTTTCTCATTTATGTGGTTGGCCTTGACAGAAAAGAGTTTGTGCTGGGGTGCATGATACTGAAAGATGTCACTTTAAACTAATAATAGTAAAAAGATTAAACTTAGATTATAATTTTTCAAGGTTAAAACATCTGCTCACGAATACATGAATCTTTATTCTGAATAATCAAAACTTTGACATTCAAGCAAAGATCAACATAATGTAATATGTAAATATCAGCTTAGTGTAATTTATTAGTGTGTTGAAATCTGTGTCTATATGATTGATGTGGAGCACGAGACAGCTATGGTAATTTACTTCAGATTAACATGGGTAGTAATTCTTTAGCATAATTGGGCAAAAAGTCAATAAGAAAATTTAAGCACACTGTAAAACGAGTGATTTGAGATGAGAATACGCTTTTGCTCTTCCTCTTGGTTACTTTTTTCAAGTCTTGGAGAATATGACTCTTCTATACTGTAAAGGGGGACTCTGGCCAATTATAGGTCCTTTCAGAGAAATGGTGTCCCTATTGGCGATTACATGTCACCTCAGATGGTGAAAAGTGTGACTCAGTGGTGGAAAATCCTGGTGGAATAGCTCTCATTCCTGGCCTCACAGCCTTCACAGAGCCATCCCACCCCCACCAAAAAAAGAAGACAGACTTAATAAAAAGAGCATAAAAGACACTGTGACTGAAAAAATATTTAAAAAGCATGTAAATCTGCAAAGTTTCTCAGTTTCATCTGAGCTGTTTTTGTGTTTGGTTTGGTTAGGTTAAGAAAAGTAGATCCACCATAAAAATAGGTGCTATGATAAATGTTGCTAACTGGTAGCCATTTGCTAACTGTAACCAGGCTAATGACAGCTAATTTAACTACAGTGCCAGCTGCAAAAGGTTGGGGAAGTTTTTTGCCCATGTGATAGTATCACAGTCGTAATTGTCGTAACTGCTGAGATGTTTTCCAACTCACAAATAAACTGTATATATTGCATTAAGTGTATATTATATATATGTAATGTTTTTAAGCCCCCACAGATGAACTGTCTTTATCTGGTGTATAAAAATACGATATTTCTAAAGACTGGTGTGGTTGAAATCACATTTGTATTGCAGCCACTCAAGGCTGCTGTTTCTTATTCAAACTGTTATTCTCCCTCTCAAGTGATTATTGCTAAATAATTAAAAGACACAGTTCACCCAAAAAAAATTACATTTCTTTTCTGGCCTGTTATTCTGTTTGTCTACATTATTTTAGTGTGAAATGTGCAATTTTGTTAATGGCTGTGTTCTAAGGCACACTGTGGCTTGCATTATTTACTGTAGGAACATAAAGAGACACAGAGGACATTTAGCTTCAGGAAATGTCTGAGAGACAGAATCCTGGCAGCAGAGATGTTTGGTAGTGTGTGTGACAGGGAAACTGCTTCTTAATGCACCTCACCCCTCTGCATGTTGATGAGTCTAACACCCAGAGGAACCAGGAAGTCTTTTTGTCAGAACTCTCAGATTTGGTTTTCAAAGCATGTAAACATTTTAAATGAATCTGATGATTTTTTTTTTACATTGAGTTGATCTAAGTTGCTTTTCATACTGTTATTTTAAAAAAAAGCATTTTCAGTTCAGCATAAAAACAACAAACTCCGATTCCCTTTGTAAACAACAGTATGAACCCTATGAGTTTTCAGCTTTTAAACACACTTTGCTCACACGTTTGCACACACCCACACAGTGAAATATATGTTTACAGTATGATTAAACATACTCATCTCACAAAAAGGTTATTTGTGATACCTTGTAATATATAGGCAGCCAGCAGAGCTGCATCTGATGTCTTGCACAGGAGGCGGCCGTGGTAGAGATCCCTCTTAACCTGCAGGAAGACAAGATATCTGTGGAGTGGAACACAGAGAAACTGATTTGGGTCATTACTCATTGGACGTCTAGATGTTTACAATTTAAAATTAAAGTGCCTTTTGAGGCTGCGTATATAGTATATGGGAAGTCACTGTTAGAAGATGAAATTCTGAGGGTACCAAATAAGAGCTGAGGCTGATTTCTATAAAGTGTTTAGAGTGAAAGACATGATGACAGATTATGACACGAGTGTTTTAAGGTGACTTGAGATTGTATGTCTGTGTTTACTACGAATAAGCAACCTTGTAGTGCTACACAGTAAAATGTAAAATACATAAATGTAACTTTTGAAAACACTCTGGCCTTTTTGGAGCCCATTTTTTAATTCACTTATAACACAATTTTTGAGAAAAATGAGTCATCATCTTATGTCCAGTCTTCTGAAATGGACTGGTCATGCATTTAAGAAGGTGAAAATTTATTCTAATTTCACACAGAGCATGAGCATCCATCCATCCATCCATCCATCCATCCATCCATCCATCCATCCATCCATCCATCCATCCATCCATCCATCATCCTCTGCTGCTTCAGCCTTCCCCAGCTTCTCTACATGTTCATGAAGAGGCTGAAGAGGGTGTGAGACAGAGCACACCCTGGACAGGTCTGGACCAGTCTGTCGCAGGAGTTTCGAGCTTATACATAATCATTTTGGGAATTGAGATTGATTTAAAATATGATTGCAGGTTCATGGAGAAACCCTCTGGGTACAACTTCATCTTCTGGTCTCTTCTACAACATCCAAAATTCCTGTCTGTCAGTTTGCTCACCCTAAAGTCATTTCATACTGCTGTGATTCTGGTTCTCTCCAAGCAGCAAAGCAATAAATAGCATAGAAGTGTTAAGCATTGCTGGGAAAAAGTGTGGTTATTGAGCATTTTACATTACTGAGGTTATTACTTGTTGTCTTCAATATGTGCAAGTTTCATACAAGGTTCATTTTTATGTAATTTCTACTGCCTTTGCCACCTCATCGGTTACAAAATCTTGCATGGTACCTAAGTTTCTTTTAGGATACACAAAAGCAGGATTGCTGTGAAATAACTGGTATTATTTAGATATATTTTTGCTTATGCGCTACGCATTCATTTGTCTGTAAAAGCCTCTAGTCGGAACAGATGGATGAGGATGGAGGGGCTCTGCCTTGCCGGCGCGCTGGTCTATCAAAATGAGCTGGATTGTGAATAAGAGATTTCATTGCGTGACAACCAGTCGAGGGATGTGATTTACAGGGATCTGTGCACTTGGAAGCTCTCCGGCTCACTCCTCACAGCAGTTTGTTCAGCTGTCATAGATGCTGCACGCCGTACAGTAGTGGCACAGAGCTTCATGACACCACAGCTTACACAAAAGGAAACACTCAAATCCTCTCTGCACACAGGCCACTGTGCTGAACTCAGAGTACTCTTAGAAACTGAAAAGCGTGGGTTTCTGCAACTTCATAACCACTTGCCCATTTTAATACTGGACTTTAGATAATTTAGAGGGTCATTTTGACTCATTAATAAAGAGGCCAAGTTGAAAACCGTTTTCAATGTTCCCATTAAAATTGCTATTATACTTTCCAGGGTTTTTTTTTCCTTAAGCGAATAACAATTTACTGAAAAGGATTCCTTATGTAAAATCAAATAGGATTTCCTAATAATCTCGTCTAAGTTGCAGTGGTATTATTCATTCTTCCATTTTGTAAAAGCCAGCTACAGAAGCATAAAAAGGCATTATCTGATTGGATTTTATGAGATAAGTACGGGCAGAAGAAAAAGACGTCTTCCCCACCCCCTTTTGGTTCAATAAAAGTCTCTCTTTGCTGTGGAGACTTTTATTATTTTATATCCGCCATTTAAGTTTGATCTGTGTCAGCATTTCTTAGATTGTTGAGTTTAAGAAGCAAAAAGGTAGACATCTATACACATTTTCTGCTTTAAGTTGTGTTTAAAAGGAATATTCCACACACATATAATAATAATAATAATAATAATAATAATAATAATAATAATAATAATGATGTAAGCTAACTTGAAGCACAACAAAAGGAACTCAAGTTTGCCCTTCAGTATTTTGTAATGCCCTGAGCTCCAAATAAAAATGCTAGAAGCTGAGGCTATGTCCACACGTACACGGGTATTTTTGAAAACGGAGATTTTCCGTTTTCGTTTTAAAAAATAATCCCGTCCACACGTAAAGGCAGAAATGAAGGAAAACGCTGCTAGGAACATGCCAAAGCAGCAGGTGGCGCTATATTCCTAACCGTGTAGAAATGTTGGCCAATCAGAAGTCTAGAAGCCTCGGTGGGAAATAGTAAACAAAGCTGGGGCATAGAAGCAGAACCGAGTCGTATGTGTGGAGGGACAGTAACTGTGTGTGTATATGTAAGCATTTAAACACTGCAGAGAGGACAATTAACAGTAACAGTATTGTAGAAATTCATTTCATCGAAACAACAACGTGGCGCACAGTGTGACGTCAAAAAAGGCGCACACCTTTGACGCTGCGTTTTCTCCGTTTTTCTCGTCCACACGTAAATGCAAAAACGGAGTTTTAGAAAATATCCACCCTGGCCGGAGTTTTTAGAAATCTCCGTTTTCACTGACCGAAAACGCCGTTTACGTGTGGACGAAAGGTGCAAACGCATAGAAAAATCTGCGTTTTCAAAAATACCCGGGTACGTGTGGACATAGCCTGACACTGCAGTTTTTTCCACTGTGTATCTGTAATTTGTTTTTTTTCTCTTTTCTTTGAGCGTCATGATTGGCAGTCCCATTTCAGTGTAATGGCAGACATCTTGACCCTATTCTGAAATTGCAAGTGACAGATCCCCATGACCTGATAAAAGGAAATTTGCAAGTGAAAATGAGTCGCTCAGTTTTCTTGGTATGCATTAAAACCCCCTTTTTTCTTGCACATCTGGTTTTTATTTTAATTTTTTACATTTGTTATCTATTTATTTTTTCTAGTTTTCCCAGTAGTCAATACAAATGGCTGCAGACAGTGTGACATTAGCATACTTGCTGGTTGTAATAAAGGCATTTAAGTCACGTAGAAATGCAAAACATGACTGTGAAGAGATGTGAACTCTGCCACCATCAGCCTCAGAGCTCAGTTAGTGGCAGGCAGTTGTAAAAACTGACACCTTACAGTGAAATATCATTTGTTGATGGCATATTTTATTACTGTGTGCACTTCTGCAATGTGTCATTTTGTTTGTATTCGCTTGATTACTGTGCAAAAAGTTCAGCTGTGATCTGCAGATGAAAATTAGCCCTAAGCAAAATCAGGCATAATATGATAAAATTATCATATTTTAAACTTCAAAAGGTCTCCCACAGAAGAAGAACATGACATAAATTAACCCCACCTTTTCCCATGTGGAGCCCACTAAGCTATCTTAATGTCTTACCTGGTGATTTCCTCTTTCAGGGCAGCGGGGTCAGGTGGGTAAAACTTGACACGCAAACACATGGTGAATGGAGGCTGGGCTACAAACAGGAGATATATTTCTTTCAGGGGTTTTACTCTAATCAACTCTGGACATCTTGGAAGAGGAATAAACCAAAAAAAGTATCCACAAACTCATCAGGGATCTCAAACTAAATACTTACATTTCATTTGTTTGGCAATTGACTTTGTAAACTCCAACCAGTGCTGTAGGGAAGAGAAAGAGAAGTAAAGACCTGCACTTTGAACACTGATTCGGTATCTGCCAAACTGTCAGTCTGGGGTCTGATTACTCAGCAGCTGAGCATGATGACTTAAAATCTATAGCTGGAAGGCACAGTAGAATTACTCCCATCGCCTCGCCTTCTGTTTATTTAGACTCCCTCCAACACAGTCACCATGCAGAGAAAAGAAAGACATTTAGAAGATAATCAGGAGAGTGCTGCTTTTCTGTTTATTTTGAGCACCAACCATCAAGATTCATAAGTGGTTTTAATCAGTGAGATAATTACAGTTTGACAATGAGGCACGGAAGTTAACACAGGGTAGCATAAGATGCTATAAAGGGAGGGCGATTGGCTGAGGCAAGGTCGGTTAGTTTTCTGGGGCAATTTTTTTTTGAGGATTTTTGTTCTCTACAAGATCTGCCTCCTTGAGATATCAACCTGATAAATAATGCATGTGTAAAACGCAATGCTGAATAGCCCTCAAGGTGTCTCCTATCTTTTCATTGTGTTGAGCTAGAGTTGAAAGATTTACACAAAGATCCAGCAAAAAGTCTTATCATGTATGACGAGCAAATGCAGTCATACATGATGGGAATGGTGATGTGAAATGCTGTACAACAAAGCATCGTTATTCCAGGTTAATTTCTGAATCATCCACTATCTCAGAGCCTATGGGATTGCGCGTTCTTAGCATTAAATAGCATGTGTTTCGCTTATGACTGTGTATTTAGAGGCTGTAAGGTAACCTCCATCTGATTACTTTACTTTGGTCCCTTGGCTTCCAATTTATTTGTTTGGTTCACAAAAACAAAACATAAAAAAATGGATGTGTGTGGTAAGTGCTGCAGAGATGTGGGGTGTGCAAAATGTGTGGTTGTTGGATTGCTGGTGGAGGCTGAAAAATGTAAAACTATCACCACTGAAGTAAAATACTGAAGTGACCTTTGAGAAAGTAAAACGAATAAACCTTTTTAGACCTTTTAAAGAATTTGTAATCTTATTTACAGTTAAAGGTTGAATAATTAAGGAGTCCTCAGTTCAAGCTCTGCAAATCTACCTATCACTTTATCATTTTTTTTAATTTAATTCATATTCACTTCAGTCAAAGAGGTTGGCTTTTTGCCAGCTTTTATTATTAATCTGTAGATCTACCCATCTGTTCAGAATCCTTAAATAGACCCGAATGCTTTCTTATCCTTGCATCAGCTTCCCATTATTTTCTTCAGCGCTTTTAAGATTTACATTTGAATACGGTTATCCTTTAAATCCAGCGTAGCGTGTGAATCTCAATGCTGTATAACCTTTTTGAGGCATAAAATGGATTTTTAAGGACAAGGACCCAGCTAACTTGTGCTCACAAATGATCTAAAAGGTGAACAAAACTTCAAATAATGTAAGAAAGTTAACAAGAGATAATTATTGTTGGGAAATGTAAATATTAAAAGGTTGGGTTTTAGTGACAGAGGGAATTTTTTTTTGATTTGTTTTGTTTTATTTTTCTATTTGGTGGGTTTGTTATGAAGAAGATTCATACTTACTCTCTGCTTGTCTGGGTCAACATATCTAATGCCAAAGTAGTCTTTCTCCAGCAGGTTAAGATGGTGGCAGATGAGGTCAAACAAGTACTGTCCTTTGGCGTCCCGCTGAAAGAGACATGACATGAGATAATATGAGAAGATTCAACCAATGTGCCCATTACTAAGGGATATTAAAGTCAGAAGGGTAGGGGAAAAAATGAGATGAGTAATTTCACTTCACATGACTCCACAGTCTCCATCCTCCCTCACAGTAGTTGCATACTGGGACACAGTTAATGAACCCCAAGCAGATCAATGTTGTTTACTCTACACACAAACACTTGGAATCAAAATCTAGACTCCACATTACAGACAGAGCAGGAAACAGCATCATGCATTATGAAATGAAGAGGACATTTAAAGACATAATAATAGCGCCACATCGAGCTGATTTATTTCTGTCTCATCAGGAAGTCCATCTTTTTTTTTTCTTTTTGAGCCTCTGAAAAGTCAAAACGGCCACCAGAAAATGTTTTAATATTTCACTACCCTCAAGGGAGATATATGAAGGCTATCAAATATTCATATGGAGGCAGCAGCCATCTGTGAACGCTCTGAAACATTTCTGCTGCAGAAAAAGACCCGAAAAAGCAGCAAGACAGTGAGTAGGCTAAGGAAAATGCAGACTGGAAAGAAGATATAGGCCTTGTCATGCAATGCAGCCAAAAAATCTAAATCTCTGACTATTTTTTAGATTTCTTTTTGTTTCTGTGGGCCTGTACTTGACCAAAATAGTGAAGATGGACTGGAAAGTGGGAGAGATAGACGGGGAGATGAAGTGAAGCAAAGGGCCAGAGGATGAATCAAACTCAGGTCACTGCATGGAGGAATAAGTCTTAAGTGAACGGGAGACACGCTGAGCCAGGTGAGATATGGGGGAGCGCCAGGATACTGTAACACACACACACACATACAGATGTATATATATATATATCTACACATTATTCACTTTTGGAACTAGCAGTTTAACTCAGAGTAAATATGGCTTTACAAAAAGCTGCATGTACCCAATGTGACTCATTAAAAATCTATTTTAGTGAAGTCCTTATTTAGATTTAACTGCATCATTAAGACGCATAGCTCCCACTGAATGCAAAATGAACCATGAGAAGTAATTTGGCGTGTTATAACAATGCCAGCAAAAATCATCTCTGATGGACAACACTGCAATATTTCACCCCTCTTGGGCTTGTAGTACAGCTCAAACGTGATGTTGAGAAAGAAAAGGGAACAGTTACCTTAACTGATTTAAAAAGGCAAAGGGGTTTTCGTGACATACACATGCATTTCACATACACTTCTCCTATGTTGAATGAATGGACTTCAGTCAGCTAGGAACAATAGGTGTGGTCATTCACTTTTTTATATTGCTGTAATGGTTACATCAGTATGCACAATCAATATGATATTTTTAATGCTACAATTATTGTTATTATCCATTTATTTTTAAATGTTATGTTTTAAAAAAGCAGAACAAATAGTAAAGCAGATCGGGGTTTTTTAGGACACCAAAATTGCAGTAATTTACTTGCACTTTTGAAGAGAGAAATTATTTTAGTCGTTAAACGTTATGCTTGATGAATTTTTGACTTCTCAGTGAAGTCTGCTGTGCCGGTTGAATCTCATTATTTTTATTTTTATTGCACAAAAGGGTGAGCGCACAATGGTAAAGTGCAAACTGCATCCAGAACAGACACAACTGCATTATACGTCTAACACAGCTTTGGCTCTTTGCAAGTACCAGCATATACAGCATGCTAATGCTAAGCTAGCCCAGAACCCAGACTGTGTTAAAACTGAGTGAATGCAGACCCACGCCCAGCAACCAGACCCTGAACTTCAACAGGTAACAATGTTTCCATGTTTCTTTGTACTGGTTTTTATCTTTGCTTTGTATTCATACTTAAATAGTAGGAGAAAGATTAGATATGTGTCTTCATTAGAATAGGGATTTGTGTTGGTGTGGGAGACTGTAGCATATGTAGACAACGTGTTTCATGTAACAACAGATGTAATGAGTAGTGTAACAAGTTAATTTCTCCTGCGAGTATTTAAATAATGTTCTGCATTACTTTTAAGGAAAGTGTTCTGTGTAATATGTGTAATACATTACTTTTTTTCAGTAATTACCCCAACAGGCAAAATACCTCCAACATGCACAAACATTTGACCACACAGAATGCAATTAATTTGCACAAATGTAATGTCTTTGATATGTTGCTTAGCGATGGTGGTGACTCTCAAAGTATAGCCAATAAGAACCCAATGAGAATCGATAAGTGATATCGATAATGGAATCAGAATTTCTAAATTCTTATCAATTCCCATCCCTACCAGTTATGCTTTGACTGCATTGGCAGTGTATTTGGGAACACTGATATCCTGAAAAAACGAACTCTTTGCCATTGAGACACTTTCCAGTTAACAGTAGGATCAAAGTCTGATAGTACTTTTCTGCATTAATAATTTAATCAATTTTGACAAGGTTGACGAGAAATGCAGGCTTTGACAGAGTCTCCACTGTGTTTTCTGTTTGCAGACACTCACTGTTATACCTCTCCCTTGATATCCTCTCTATATAATAATGGACATTTATTGCAGTATGTCTTAAAATGTTTCCTTTGAGGCGTGTCACCATGGAGTGGATGTACAGCAAGTGAAATTTTCTTGCTCCTTGTACACTGTACTGTACATATAGGATATATTTTGTCTTTGTTGTAAAGGACACTATAAAATATCTGACTCTGCCCTTCAGAAGACACAGTGTTCACATAAGTGACACAAAACTGCAGAGTCAGAGAAAGTCATAGGCAGATATGTGAGAACGGGAGAAAGAGAAGGGAAAGGCAAAACTAAACAGAAAGTGAGATCAAATTAAGAGAGAGGACAAGAACGCAGGGAGACGATGGAGAACAAAGAAGGCCAGATGACTCTGATTAATATGTCTCTATCCAACACCACAATCATAGGGGATAGGAGAATAACTGCACTGAAGGACTGGTTCATGTGTGAACCACAATCTATGCTCAGGCCTGCTGAGACATATCATGTCGGACAATGTGTGAATCTATGATGAATCCTGTCCACACTTTCATATCACTCAGTATCACATCAGATTTTTGAACAAACCCCTCAGGTAACACATGTCAGCTGTGCTGCACTTATTATTATTCCAAAACCTTAATGAGGGTTTTTTTTTTTTAACTTAAATTGATGAAAAGTGCTCTTCTTTAAGAACCTGTCTCCATCAGACTATCAGACTGAGCGAATTCACTTTTCACTAGTGTAAAGCAACAGATATGAACACAGCAGTTTCATGGTATATATCTCTAGCTTTTCACTAGTGTAAAGCAACAGATATGAACACAGCAGTTTCATGGTATATATCTCTAAGATACACATGAATTTTTCCGTGTTGTTTTAACATTTTCAGCTAGTGTAAAGAGTTTACATGCCTACTTGTACTGGCCCAGCAAACTTGGATCTAATCAATTTATTTTATTTACTCTGTTTCGTGTGGTGTTCCACTTTAACAAATTTGCCTTGGTTTCTGTCTGAACATGAAGTCTTGCTGACAACATCACTCTCTTCTTTGTGCCAGTGAAGCTACTTCACGTGCTGAATGCTAAATGACCAGTGTGGCCTGTTCTCTCCTTATTTCATGACAAATTAAGCAGATAAAGAAATCTAGAGATGATTCTAAGGGTTGAGCATACATTTGGTAGACGTTCACTAGAACTCTCAATATGAGGTCCAAAGAGATGTTGATCCAAGGTATCAACATCTAATTGTGACTGTACGTGTGTGTGTCTGGCATCTATATTTGTTAGTTTCTTCCTATTTAGTATTGTTACTTGTCTCTAGTGTCTTATGTTTAGCTTTAATTTGTCATGTGTCATTTGATTGTAATTGTCTGAGTCTTGTTACCTGTTGTGTCCACTTCTTCTAATTACTCTCATGTGTTTAAATAGAACTGTTCCAACAGTCTCTGTCTCAACAAATTCCCTTGTTCCCTTGTATGGCTGTTGTAGAGGTTTGTTTGTTTGTGTGTGTGTGTGTGCACACGTGCACTTTTCTTCTCATGCTGTTATTTAAATCATCTTAATTAAACAATGTAATTTTTGTTACATCCTATATTCCTTCAAAGTCTGAATTTGTGGCTCCTGATCACGCTAATCATGACAGAGCTATTATCAGCTATCATTAGGCCATTGGGAATGGACATATTAGTAATCTGGTATGTTCTTAAAAAGAGAGCATGCACTGGCTGCCCAGTGCAACACTAAAAATCTTTAAAGTCCGCAGTAGACATCTAAATTGGATGATTACAAAATTCTTTCATTGGTTAACAAAAACAACTTCATAATATTTAGCCAAGTCAAGAATATTTTCGTAGATGCATCATTGTTAAAGCTTACAGCCAAGTTTTTATGAATGTGAACATAGAGGGTTTACGACAAGGTGCAAACCACTGGTTACACTCAAGAACCGGAAGGCCACATTACCAGAAAACATCTAACAAAACTGGTACAGGTTCTTTGTACAAATGAAACCAAAATTAACTTGTATTAACATGATGGGAAAGGGAAGGAATGAAGAAGAAGGGAACCAGCTTTTCACAGTGGAAATGTATAATGGTGCAAAGCAAACTGTAAAAGCAACCCGAGACTTTTTCAAGGCAAAGAAATGGGATGTTCTTCAATGGGCAAGTCAGTCCCTTGATTTCAACAAAAGGAAAGCATGCTATTCAGTTACTGAAGACAAAACTGAAGGCAGAAAACCACAAACACACAGCAATTGAAGGTAGCTGCAGAGCACTTCAAAGGAGAAAACAACATTTGGTGTCCATGGACACTAGACAGGCAGTCAATGACTGCAAAGGATTTTCATCAAGTATTGAAAACATTCCTTACATGTAAACATATGCTAGTTTATTTGACAATGGGTGATTATGTATAAGAATTATTGCGACTCCTAAACACTTAATGCAATGCTTTTGTAAAGCCCTTGAATTAAAGCTGAAATTCTGACTTCAATCATATCTTGATTGTCTGATTTAAAATCCACTGTGATGGTGTACAAAGGCAAAATTACAACTAATTTGTCAGTTAATTCAGAACAGTCTTTCCGAAATGCATCTATAATGAAAAACCTGCCACGAGAAATAACTTAGTAGAATCATGCAATTAATAAGTATTTGATACATTTTTAGCAAACACCAAAGCACAACCTAACATGAACTGATCATGTTTAGTTGTGTCAAGCTGTGCACTAACTAGACCTTTCCCAGGATGCACTGGGCTGACCCTCCATCTCCTCTGTCAGTGTGTCTGTATGTCATTGTCATGACATATACCCAGACTCACCAGGACAAGCCTGCTGACCAGCCCAGGAGCAAAAATAGAAAGGCGCATCCCTCTCGCTCTCACTCTCTCACTCACACATGAACACACACACATGCACAAACACGCACACACGCACGCACAGTCTCCATTCTTCTGTTTTAATGGATGGTGATACACCTGTGAAACCTCTAAATCCACAACATTTTCAGAGCCTGTACCTCCCACTCGCTCCATCTGCTTAGCTCTGTAGTGTAAACTATAGCAATCCCACTTAATCACTATGCTATGCTAATATGTGCACTCGAGTGTTAGTATATGCCATATCTTAGTGTGTGTGCGTGTCTGCCTGTGTTTGCCTGTGTGTGTGAGTGAGTAACTGATGGTCAATATCCATAGTAGTTATGAAACAACAAAAAAGACGCAGGATGATTTGTCTCTGTCCAACACTTTAGAATATAAATGAAGAGGAATGAAAGATAATTGCAAAAGCCATTCATCAAGATTACTAGTCTTCTGAGAAAATATTTCCTCACTCGGGTACGCAAGCAGACATGCTTTTTATAGCCGCAGCAGAGGTAAACACATACAAGTTCTACAATGGTTTCAGTGTCTCTTACAGCACATTTTAAGTGGTTTGACTAAGTAAAGAACTTCTGATCTTGATTTTTCTGTTGTGCATTATGATATAATCCTGTTGTCCCTAGTAATGTACCTGACTCTGCACTGTGATGCAGTTTGTATTACTGAAATCAAAGGACACTGTAACTTTGTCCTGTGCTCATTATTTGCTTTGACTAAAATAAGTAGGATAAAGCAGCAGAATAAACTGCCCATAGGCAGCTGACCAAACACTTGTAATGTATGGATGGTGTTGTGTTCCATACTAATAAGATTCACTGAACTTCAGTAAGGCTTCACTTGCTCCACTGGGAGACAAAGACTGAAACATTATCGATCTGAAGTTAAGTGTTCTTCAGCATCCTTAAACTCAGAGTTAAGCGGCAAAACACTGTTGGCTACAGGGAGGAAATGCTATATGTTTCCAGTTAAAGCACAGTTTTATTGTTTTTGAGTAGATAAACTGCAGCTCTGTTATGTGGTTTGTGGTCATGTGATTTCATTGTGGGAATTGCTTCTCTCACTGCTTTCTCTCCCTTTGGTTTTACTGCTGTGGAGGAAATAATTGGATCTGTGCTATATTTGGATTAAAACCCTTTTATAGTCAAAACATCATGAAACTGTGAAATATAATAACCTGCTATTAAGATAAACGGACACACATTTAAGACCTTATACAACAGGCTTTGTAGTGAGATTGTCTTTTGTTTTATATTCAACATAAGGACTGAAAAAAAGGCCTTGGTAACGAAGTCTTTCATGCATCATCTTTTTCAAGATTTAACACTCATGAAGTTCATAGTAATTGGGCTTTAAAAACAGAGTTATTAAGTTGTCTTAATTGGTAACGCTACACCACATTACATAGTAAATATCATTACTGCCATATCATCTCACTGAACTGCAGAGAATTAGACATATTAATTAGTTTAATCTAACCCTCTTTCACTGACATACAGTTGCTAACACACTTCATACTTTTCCTAAGTGGCTGAAATGACATGAATATATTTATTTCCTGTAGCAAAAATGGCAACCAGACTGCTCGCATTCCTTTGTGCAAGTCAAGTATTTAAATGTGGCTGAAGTAAAATGCTACGGTAATTTTACAACATCCTCTGTCAGCAGCCACTCTAAAATATCTTTTCTATTATAGTCTAGTTGATGCCTCTCATGCAAGTGTATTTTGTGTTGAGATCAGGAGTTCTCACCGTTTTGAGTGCCAATTAAGTGAGCCATCATATAACTGACTGCTCCACCGGCTTATGTTTTTATTGTAGTGTTTGTCATATATCTGCTCAGAGGATGATGATTTCTGTTAGTAATTGTTGTAATTGTAGTGTTTTTTGTTATATTTCTTTACAACAGCTGTGTATTTCAGTATTAGAAAAGTTTAGTCTGTTAGATATTGATTGAAGAGAATCCCCTATGCTCTTGCTCTGTGTTCCTATATAATGGTATGATATTGATAAAAACTATAGATTAATAGTCCATTCTTTTCTTATTAGGTACATGAGTAAAGTTTAATACTAGAAAAGGCCAGCACTAGCCCACAGGCTGCACATTGAGAACCCCATTAAATTTGCTTTACAGCATATTTACAGACAAAAAAGCATAAAAACTAATCACACATATTCATTCAAACCACTTTCCTAGAATAACTCCACTTTCTAAAAGTTTAGGCCTTAACTATGTTTTCTTTATACTGTGATGTACAGTGTATGATCAGTTAAAATGAGTACATATATGAGTATATATTATTAATTATTTAATTCATTATTTATCCCAGTGCACAAACAGCACTTATTACAATGCAATCTTACGGCAGTGTGTATTCTTGTACCAATAAAGTAGCTGGGCTATTATTATCCTGTCAGCTTACATTAAATTCACTGAGAAAATCATTAAGCTTTGGCATTTGATTTCACTGGTCTTCCCTGATCAGGATAAATGAATGGCCTAGAGGTTCTGTTCCCCAACACTTGCATGTGTGCTTGCTCAGGTGTATTTGAGAGTGCCTGCAACCTCAGGTATAATTTAATGTAAGAGATCAAATAATCTTAACAACCATCTCATGAATATGGATTTTATGTGAGCCAAGGGGAACATTCAAGACTTGTGATAAATCACAAAAAAGCAGACAGATATCTGTAGACCAAAACCAGTTTTTATGGTCACAGAAAGCAACTTTTGAGTTCTAGAAAGGATGAGGATCAGAAAAAGGATTTTCTTTTGCCTCTTATATAACTCAAAAATTGAGGAGAAGACTCTATGCAGACTGTTCTTACAGGTGAGAATTGCATTTCCTGCTTTTTAGAAAGAAGTCCACTGAGTATGCTCCATTTATCAGTCCTCCCAGAGAAAACTTTAGCTGGATCGAGACAGACAGACTTCAGATTCGAGACTCACATTCAGTGCCTTTGAGAAACGATGGATTAGCTCTTTGCTCTTGGGAGGACACTCAAGCAGTTATGGGAATTTGCTAATCCAGTCTTTGTGCACTTACTAAAGCTTATGACAGCATCCCTTAGGATGTATAGTTGAAGATGTACAGCAGGACCATAGGGTAGAAAGGCCACAGCACTGAACCATTTGATCTTTGGTATGTTTTGTCTGCGAATGTCATGGTTACACTTTTTATTTTATAGTGATGATAAACTAGTTCTTACTGGTTTCATCACAGTGTCATTACACAAATGGGTTTGATAGTTTTAATTATTAGAAAATAACTGAAATAAAAATTTGCCTATACTTCAATGAATGGGGTTAAATAAAGTGCATTACTAAATTTGACCACATGCAAGAGTTTTAACCTTCATAAAGCTCATGAATGCTGGCTAACATCTGAAACAATAAGATTTCAAATACAAGCAGCTGACCTCAAAAACTGCACATCCTAATTATTCCATGGTGAGACCTGGAGGACTGGGATGAAGTTAAGTACACTAACCCGTTTTAAGCTCAGCTCAAACTCATATGAATCTGGCAAAGCTGAATGAATTATTTGTGGCAACAGCGGTAAACTTATGAGTAATAAGAATCGTAGCATTTTACTTACATATGTATATGTTCATGTATGTATCAGGGTTCTTATGAGATGCGTTGTGATAAGAGTAGTAGCATGGGCATGTGTGCGCTGTGATATTAGCCACAGTGACTTGTGGGTAAATTAGATTAGTGCAGGCCTGCCACAGGCAGAGGAATGTATTAAACAAGCAGAGGCCCGTAAGTGCTTTATGAAGGCACGCGCCGTGTTTCATCACAGCTATAATAAAAGTGATAAACGGGGAGATGGAAATAACCCAGACTGGGGCCAAATGATCACTGTGCTCCTTTAGTGGGAGCATCAACAACAGCAGCACGCCGCTCTCTCAGCATGGCCGGGCCTTGCATTAGATTAATTATTGAGAGGGGTTCCATATCAGCTTGGGAAACACCACATCAATAAATAATGGTGTCATTTTAAGCTAGAGGATGGAAATTGCAACAACTGTGGGAATAGTTTTGAAAAAATTACTGCTTATAATAGCGTCTGGTAAAAGTGGTGCTTGACAACGTTTTGTTTCAGTTTTGTAACGCCACACAGCTCTCAGCTTTTGGTTAGCAGGCGATTAAATGGAAGTATGGTTCATGGTGGTCTCAAACGTCGCCTGCTTCTTTGGAGCTCAACAGCAAAGTTAATATTTAGCATATCTCAAAGCTCCACTGCATGATCTTTACGCTGATTTTTGCTGTTCTTTAAGAAGCTGTCTCTAAAGCTGCAAGCCTGTAAATGGCTTACTATAATCTCATGATATGGTAATGTGTACTTTCCATATTCTACAGAGTGAAAGACTGTAGTGGATGCTCCTGTCAGTCAGCGGCTGTTTGGTAAGAAGATTTACACTCAACATGCCTTCACTGGCAGTCTCATGGAAGAAATAAATCAGCTATATTGCAATGGCTTTTGCAGAAAGAAAGGAAGTGACTCATGTATATTCTGAACATATTTTGAGTTACTTTAAATAAACAGACATCAGGCACCAGCACCATGGTGATGTAATAGTACTACTATACATTTAAATAACCTGGTGATGATGTGCACTGTAGTTTATACTAGGTTTCATTAAGCTTCTCTGTATGTTTGCTTAGTAAATCTTGCATTACTTAAATAAATAGGCTGTCTCCATGACAGCTGTAGTCACCCAGCTGTTTGCTCTAGCTGCGTAATTCATGGACGTATGTGAGAGCAGTATTAAAGAGCAGTATTTATTTATCCCTGACATCTTGCACTAATAGCCTCTTTGAAAGTGCAGAATCTAAAAGTATAGCTAAGGATTTGTATCAAAACTCCATGGATCCAAACTCAAGACCCAAAACACCACTTTTCTTTCTCAGCAGCATGATTAAAAAGAGCATGGAATTCTTCCCTGAATTCAGTAGAGCTCAACTAAAAGCACAAGGCTATGCAGACCCGTGCTGACACTGGAAAAAAGAAAGTAGACACACTGAATAAAACCGTACTCAATGGCATTTCTATGGGGATGACTCACACCACTTCTTGTGGATAAGGCTCTCTCATTTCCATGTATTTTCCCCCAAATTGCATGAGACTGGGTCTTTATTTTCCTCTACAGCCATTAATTTACTGGTGATTCATTCTTGCTGCACAGCACAGTGACACTTCTTTAAATTGCTCAGAATATATTGCTCGTCCTCAGATTTAATCTCAGTTCAACACAAGAAAAACACAGTGAGTGTGAAGTCATGTTAGGAGAGGGACTTTTTGACATGAGTAAAGTGACTCATTTTCAGCTGAACATTTCAATTAAATCTTAGCTTTTAGAACATGATTCGTGTGATACAAGCTCACTTATATGGCTACCTGCATGAAGCTTCCTGTCACTTTAACTACTTTATGAAGTAATCTCAGTGAGGTTGGACTATTAATAATGGAGGGAAGAATATGAAATATGAAACTAAAGGTATTATTACAGCAAGTATTAAAAAGTCAACACACCATTGTTGAAATGCCAGGTTTTTGTGGTGTGAAAAATGAGACCTAGATAAAACAGAACTTTTCCACCTTTCATGTCACCTACAAATACTTTAGCCTTGATAATAAGGACTGCAAGCAGGTGGAAAGACAAGTTCTGACCTGGTACATCTAAAGCTGTCAATATTATATAAATAAAAAGGTGTCGTCTTACTGGGATTTACATCTGCAAACGTGAGAAAGTCACTGTGCCTTCCAAGGAATAGTACAGAACTCAAGAAAACCAAAACGTGACAAATTGATGGTTTTTTTTTCATTTCTATTTGCAATTTTTTTTTAGATGTATTCATGAAAAAAATATGGGTGATTCACAGTATAAACTCTCATGATCAAATCATTAAAACGTTGAAAACATATTAACAATGTGTGCATACACCAACTAGGGATAACATTACCTAATATTGTGTAAGTGCCCCTTTTTTGGTTTTGCTGCCCCAACAGTTATCGAGGCATGGACTACACTAGACCCCTTACGGTGTACTGTGGTACCTCGCACCAAGATATTAATAAGTGATCCTTTAAATTTCAAGATAGGGATTCCATGGATTGGACTTTTTTGTCCAGATCTAGAGAATTTGGAGGTCAAGTCAACATCTCAAAGTTATTGTTGGAGAATTCAAACCATTCTTGAATGATTCTTCTTACTTTGCGGCAGAGGACAAAGAGGCCATCAGTGAGTAATGTTTTGATGAAAGGGTCAGCAGCGTGTCAAAGCAACATCCACATGTATGAGAGAACCCAAGGTTTCCCAGCAGAATATTACCCGAAGCATCACACTGCCCGCCAGCTTACATTTCTCCCATAATGCATCCTGTTGCCAGCTGTTCCTCAGGTAAGTGATGCATACCAGGCCATCCACATGATAGAAAAGAAAACATGATTCATCAGACCAGGCCAGCTGCCTCCATTGCTCCGTGGGCCAGTTCTGATGCTCATGCTACTTTCGGCAGTGAACACGAGTCAGCATAGGCACCCTGACTGGTCTGCAGGTAAACAGCCCCAAACGCTACAAACTGCACTGTGCATTCTGACACCTTTTTATCAGAACCAACATGAACTTTTTCTGCAATTTGAGCTACAATAGCTCGTCTGTTGGATCAGACCAGCCTTTTCTCCCTACGTGCATAAATGAGCCTTGGCAGCCCAAGAACCTATCACGGGTTCACCAGTGTTCCTTCCTAGGACCACTTTTGATGTATAGTAATGCCTACAGAGAGCTGCACTTTGGGAAATGCTCTGACACAGTCGTCAAACCGTCACAATTTAGCTCTTGTGAAACTCGCTGAAATCCTTAAGCTAGCCCATTTTTCTTGCTTCTAACACATCAACTTGTCTCACTCACTAACAGGTGCCATAATGAAAAGATAATCAGTGTCATTCGCTTCACCTGTCAGTGGTCATACTGTTATGCCTGATCAGTATATTTTTTTTTTTCAAATGGACAACCAAATAAAGGGACACACACACACACACACACACACACACACACACACACACACACACACACACACACAAAAAGGTGGTTGGCGATTCAGGAAAGAACAGATAAGTCTGAATAAAAACCAACAAAGAAAAATCCACAGAAAAAAATCCAAAACTAACAAAAGCAGGAGGAGGTTATGCAGGGAATTACAGGAACGATAAACAGCTGAAAAGACAAACTGACAACTGACAAGGAAACACACAGAGTAACTACACAAGAGGAGCACACTAGAGGTGATATTAATGAGGGCAGAGGTGACAATTGAAAAAGTGGGAAAAATAAACCCAACAAGAGGAAGCAAAACAAACTCATACACACAAGCCAGTGTTTAAAGGAAACAAGCAAAAAAAGAAAAGAAAAGCTAAGGACACGGCAGTGACCATGACGCAGTGTCTGGTTTTTTGATAAGCATAAACATTTTGTAGGCAAAGCTGTGAGTCACAAGGTATAATTCAGCAAGAATCAATCACTGAATTTAAAATTCTGCTAATGAAGGGTGTAAGGAAGCAAAAGAGTGGCTGTTAACTATGGTACCACACTGTGACAACAGCTATGCCAGTGAATATGATGATTTGACTGGCCTCTTCTCCTTGGCAACCCAGAGTTGACCATTATAAAATAGACCAGCCTGCCATTCCAAATTGATGGGCACAGCATGATTGTTCAGAATATTAGTCACCTTTTCCTATTCTTAAAAATGTGGTTGAATAGAGCAGGGCTTTAAATGAATGGATTCGTTTAAGGTTAAGAATAAACACCACCCTTTCAAGTTCGTTATGATGATGGCGCGGACGACCAACCCATGCAAAGATTTCAGTGGGTGTTTTATTCATCAGAAAAACACAGAATAACTAGCAATATAATGTAGGGTGATGTAACTTTGGTAAAGTTGCACAAAATGTGACAAAGACTTTGGTGCTTAAGCAAAAATTGATGTACAACATAGTGTCAATCTGTGAGACAATAACATGCTATGACATTGCTTGACTACAGTTTAATACACATCTTTTATTTTCTCACTAATATGCCCCTAAAACAACCCTCAGCTACAAGAGAAAAAGACAGTGATCCTCTTAAAAAGATGTTCACTGTCAGCAGGCTGCCATCTTTATTGCCCTTGAAGTGGCCCAGTGGGACTGAAGAATGCTGGGACTGCGTTCGCAATCACTCATCGGCTTGGCCTTATAAATCCTTTCTTGTTTGGGTAGAGGTTCAAGCTCCTGGGGCCTCCATTAAAGAGATGCCACAGTGGAGAAGTGTGCCTGAGAGCAGGAAACCCATAAGAATTATTGGGACAACCATACTCAGTGTTCGCTATTGCTTAAATATGCTGTTAATGGAAGACAGAAGAGGGGGAGAGAGAGTTTTGGACAGAGAGATAAAAGGCTATGTGGAAAACGCAGGATAGTGGATTGATATAAAGTACAAGAGGATATAAAAAGGAAAAGAAATAAATAGAGGGGAAGCCAGTACAAAAAGAAAGACAACCTTCACAGATGTCTTGTAGCCCCAGCTGAGCAGTCTCTCTGCCTTTTCTCTTGTGATGTGCATGAGATGAAAACAAGCCAAACCACAGAGCACCTGTTTTTTCGTCCTTCCTTTAACCTCTGGTTCAAAGCACTGAGCACTGCTCTCACAGTAAAGCCTGACACAATCTCAAAACTTTGGCTGAAAGTTTAAAAGTTTAATTACAAGTGTCCAGTCTTGTATTTTCAATATTCCATATTTCACACCAGATAGGCAAACAAAACATGGGGACGTGTACCATAAACAGGGGCCAACCTTCTTGAAATAGGCCGCATTTCAAAATAATGTTCATGTTCACGGCTAAACCCTGGGCTTTGTAGCTGGCAACAGTTCAGCTCTGCTATATACACAGTAATTTGCAGTGTGGGAGAAATGGTTTACATACAGTATGCTCTGTAGGATGTGAGACTGTAGTTTCTGCACTGTTGTAACATTAAATACCCTCAGCCTATCAGCAACAACTATGGTAGCAAACTGGTAGCTTATTTTTGTCTCAAAGTACTAATAATTAACCCATTAATTACAGGACAATATGTCATTATGAAGAAAGCTGCAGCTAATTTGCATTCACGGGTCATGTTTGTAACTTTTTTCCAATGTACAATCCACATTAATACTTAAATGCCTTTTTACCAGTCATTTAAGAAACATTTATAATTCTTAAATAGCAACAGACTTAACATTGCACAGACTTTACAGCCTTTGCCTTTAACATTGTGTAGAGTCCTTAAAAAGTCTTCATTAAAATGCTATATAACTTTCTGTGTAGTCGCTACACTTTGCAAAAAAATTTTCACTGAGGGTTTATGTCAAAACTTGCTTATGGTGTTATGATATGTCCATGCAACTACAAGTTGAGACCAGGGAAACATTTTAAAGTCAAGTGGTAGCACAGCTGCTGAATCGCTGCTGAAAGAGCTGCAGCCGTGTCTTGTCATTTAACAAGCTCTGCAGCAGTGTACACCCCGTCAGCATTTTTACTGTAGGTTCACAGTCAAAGTTTAGTTTAAAAACACACATTCAACAAATATATATTCTATTATATCTAGCTGCATTCGTTATAAATATGTGACATATAAAGTTAAAGAAAGAAATTTTATTTGCTACATGATTGCTGTACATGTACTTTCTTTCTCGTGCACATCAAAAAGGAAATCAGAAGGTTCTTAAATTTCCTGGTCATTTTAGATACATGAATTGCTTACTTTATAGCTCATGATCTTGATACTGAAGATCACAGAGGGCAAATGTAAGGCCGGATGAATTAAATGGATCACATTCCAGTTATTGCTCTCTGTGACACACAGTCAGCTATATCTGAGAGTTATTTCTGCCTAAACTTCCTTTCTTTATTTGTTAGATCATAATTGATATGACTTGAGAACTTGAGAATGAAGAAATTAATTCTTTCATTATATATGGGTAAAAGAGATACACTAACAACCATCTGGTAACTGGGGTCTCAGTGGTTATGCTGCAGATTCTTTTTTTACTGACATTTTTATAAGTGTAATGCATACATACACAGCTCATATGATATCTAACATTTGAAGCTGGTCTTTTATGTTTTAGATATCACAGAGAAATCCCTAAAGGTGTTTCTGAGATATTGAGAAGAGGGTGGGCCACGTGGACAGATGACAGATCAAGAACACCCCTGTGGCTACGGTTGTTCAATATAAGCCTAACAATACAGTTTAATTTGAGTGGCCATCTTTGAATTTTGGCTTGACAATAAAATAATATTTTGTGCCCAAACAAATCACCGGAGATAACTCTGGCCTCAAGATATTACTAACAGGTAATTTGTCACATATTAAGCTATTACTGTCTCTCTGAACTTAGTCTTTTAAAAAATGAAGGGACACTCTAAATTAGATTCGCTAAACTGTGCCAAAAATCTGGAACACTGCTTGTGATCACAAGAGACTTTCTTCAAATAGTAATGTAATATTCTTCACACTTTAATTTATCAGACTGAGGTTTTCTTTAGTCTTGGAGTCTTATATAATGTCATTTAAAACCTAGCTTTAAACTATAATAGCTACTAAATTGTGTTCACTGTCGAATTTAAAATACAGCAGAGCCAATGTAAGTGTATACATCTTTGTTTTTTTTGCATTAGCCGTGCAAATTTAGATGCAGATTAACATCCATTAACATCCAGCTCCATTTCACCTGCAGGAAAACTGGATGTCTGGCTTTCCCTTTGCTTGCTCCTGAAATAATGGTAGAGAAATGAATCAAATTTTACAATTACTACCCAAAATAATATGTGTGCATGTCTGCTTAGGGGTGCAAGTTGTGGAGGAACATCAGACAATATCTACATTTAATTTAAAACCCTCACATTACTGTTAAAGAGGCAATGTTGTACTAGAATAACTGTCAATAAAATGTGTTGCCTTTTTACGACGGCTGGTTCAGGGGTAAGTCCTGTTGGGTCACAAAAAGAAGGTCCTGAATTCACATCTGCTGAGCGTTTTTTTATGGATGATCTCCTCGTGCCAGAGTCGGTGCTCGACAGCTTCCTCCCCACACATGCATGTTAGGTTAATTAATGACTCTAAAGCTATTTTAGAAAATGGATGGCTTTAATAAAATAAACTTTGATAACAAGTGCAATGATAAGGTATGCATTTTAATTACCATGTTCACCTTGTCAGTTCAACTCATTCACTGATAAACATTCAGAATACACAGCGCCATAATAATTTATACCTTTGCTTGCTCCACTTTTCTCCTAAACTTTGGGTGTTGTTGCTCAGGAAAAGAAAAAAGCTTCACAGCTGGAACAGGAACCGAAAATGTCAAAACAGGAAACAAAGCAAGCACAGATGGTTTTCAGCAGTTTTCTGTAGTGAGTCTCATGTTTTCCACCTGTTCCAGCAATTGGCATCTGTGCCATCAGTCCTCCTGCATTAATGTGCCCTGCTGATGCAGACTTGTGCTTCTGCGTAGTCTGCAGCACTTACAGAAAATGCAAAATGACCAGTCAAAACAGTAATAATGTCTCTGTTGGAGCCTTCTGCTGCACAGAGATGATGACAACAAATATAAACTGCCTGTGAGGAAGATGGGAGATTAAACGTTTACTGCAGTCTATTAAAAAGTTACAAGGAGCAGCTATAGAAGCTGCATAGGCACGCAAAGTTTTCTCTGATGAGGAGTAATCATGTTGTTTTTTCTTTTGGTCCAATAAATAAGTGAAAATTTGAGCCGTGAAGGTTATTTTTCATTTTTTGCTTTTTTTGATTTGCTCTGGCCCTTTTTTGGCTTGAATGTGCTTCTATGTCTTTTATAGAGTATTTGTACCTTTTCACCATCACATTCTTCTGCCATCTGTGGTATCCCCTATGGCATTGTAAGTTTGGTTTGGTGCAAAAATAACAGGATTACATATGTCGACTGATTATCCCTTCCTAAGGTTGCCTGAAAAAAGCAGTATAGCATATAGAGATGGACCAACTAAGTGACTGAGGCATACTACCACTACCATGTTGCTATCATGTCTATTTTGCACATTTTAAATCAGGATACTAATCACTTTGTCACATGAGAACATGGCAAGGCAAAAAGATACTGGATTTCACTAATTGTTAAAGAGTTTAAGGACTTACAGTATATGCTTAGCTGAGAGTATACAGCAAAAAGCCAGAGAAAAAGACGTCAGGCTTTTAAAAAAGTGTCAGAAACCCTTACAATGCAGAAAACCTTTAATTTTCATTAAGCTAAACCTTCGCACAATGTTCAAATCAATTTTAAGCCAATCAGGCAGCACAAACTTGACCCATACTTGTAGGATAAGTGAAAAATGTGTTACTGTAATATACAACGACTTTGAGCTCAGCAATTTTCAGGCAGTTCTCTTACAAGTCTCTAACTAAGAGGAACTGCAGACCAAAGAGCACCGATTAAAAAAACAGTTAAATAAAGCAAAACTATATCTGCTGTGTGAAAAACAGATCAATTAAGAGAGAACTAAAACATTGTTAAGCTATACTGCTCAACATAGTTAATACAACTTCACTGCAATGATTTATCCAAGTATTCTGTACATTTGACACTTATTATTTTTAAAAATAGACATGTTTGCAGGATACTTCTTTGGACATATTACTTGCTGTCAAAACCCACTTTTCGCTTTTGTAAAATAACAAATTGTAAGTGACAAAAAGCTGTGGAATTTTCTACAGATGATAGGAGCGCAATGATTGTCTGTGTTCACCTTCTGTGACACTTGTTATGTAACGGTGGTGTAAAGCATAAATCAGAAGCCATTACCAGCAGCACAAATGTCATGTATCTGGTGAGTTTTTCCCTGTGGAACATTTGTGAAAGGTTGACATATCCCTGTACAAACAACTTCTTCTACACTGTATATAGTAGGAGGGGTTTAAACCACACTATTGTGGACATGGCTCCTAGATTGCAAAGTGGCAGAAAAAAAAAATACTTGTTCAGGTAACTGCAGTAAATGCCCAGAAGTCACTTTGCCCAATAATTATTCAGTTTCCTAGGCACTGTAATGGCAGCTCATTTAACAGAATAACTCAAGGAAGACTTCTAATATTCAGATGTTATTACTTGGCTGAGTGATTATTTGGCTCACTGCACAAGGTTAAGTTATAAGAGTCATAGGATTAGATTGTGGTCAAATTAGTGAGAGAACGGGCCAGCAAAACCCAATTAAAACAATAAGAAAAGAAAAACTTTGTGACACTGAGAAAAACAATATTTAGTACAAATACTTAATAGGACCTCAAGATATAACTTTATGTATTTTTTGAAATATTTCTTCCTGTAAAAGCAGCTTCACTGCAATGCCTAAGGGCAGGACTGCAACAAAATGCTTTGAGCTCTGATACCATAGACAGTGTTCTATCTATGGTATCAGAGAAGTCATTCTGTAAAAAGTGCTAACAGCCAATACTGTTGCCCTGACCGAACAGTCAGCAGGTCAAATGTATTAGTGATCACGGTCCATGATGGAAGCAGGCGCCCTGCATCTGCTGTGCTTGCATCTAGACAAGGATTCGGAAGGACACTGGGTGTTTTAGGGCTCAGAGACACCAGCCACTTGGAATTGACTTTCCTAAAACCATGCTGCACATGCAGACATGCACACATTCCCATACGCTATCATTATCTTCGTCCATCAAATGCACCAGATGGTGTGTGTATACACACGAATACACACAAAGACTTCTCACTCAGACAAAGTCACGCTAATGCATCCTTCACACAAAAGATTTTTTTATTAGCTTTTCCCCTACTCCTCAGAATGTACAATGAGCACGCTTGTGCATTGAATGAATTGTTTATTTTCCTTTTGGGGACAAAGTGGCCATCAGTGGGCTGTCATAACACTCATGATGCTGCCAGAAAGGTTTAGAATGGAAAACTGTGCCAGAGATGCAGATTCTACTGACTTATGTGCTGATAAAGACAAGTGGAAAACCTGAGAAAAACCATGGGACTTTTACTTTATATACATTAAGGAAAGAAGGGAGGATTTGCTGGAATTTGTGAATTTCCCCTGGGGATGAATAAAGTATCTAGTGAATGTAATCTAATCTCAGTAAACCACAACCAAGGTTAACATCCGTCTTAATATTCATAATTCTGGACAGTTTACTTTAAGTGTTATGTTATGCTGAAATTAACATGCTTTAATTTCTGTAGTTTCTAATTTAAAAAAAACAGAAGAAAAAAGAAAAAACAAAATTACAGACATTACATATCAATGATTGTAATTTTTTAATTGTCCACTGCATGCAGAGCACACTAAACTGATATTTAGTCTTTCTGATTTGACTCTCCTTGAGCACTTATTTTTTTTAAAAAGATATATATATATATATATATGTATATATATATATATATATATATATATATATATATAACTAAACACCCAGCACGCCCCTGCGGGCGGTTTATCCTTCAAGCTCGGGTCCTCTACCAGAGGCCTGGGAGCTTGAGGGTCCTGCGCAGTATCTTAGCTGTTCCCAGGACTGCGCTCTTCTGGACAGAGATCTCCGATGTTGTTCCCGGGATCTGCTGGAGCCACTCGCCTAGCTTGGGAGTCACCGCACCTAGTGCTCCAATTACCACGGGGACCACCGTTACCTTCACCCTCCACATCCTCTCGAGCTCTTCTCTGAGCCCTTGGTATTTCTCCAGCTTCTCGTGTTCCTTCTTCCTGATATTGCTGTCATTCGGAACCGCTACATCGATCACTACGGTCGTCTTCTTCTGTTTGTCTACCACCACTATGTCCGGTTGGTTAGCCACCACCATTTTGTCTGTCTGTATCTGGAAGTCCCACAGGATCTTAGCTCGGTCATTCTCCACCACCCTTGGGGGCATCTCCCATTTTGACCTTGGGACTTCCAGGTTATACTCGGCACAGATGTTCCTGTACACTATGCCGGCCACTTGGTTATGGCGTTCCATGTATGCCTTGCCTGCTAGCATCTTGCACCCTGCTGTTATGTGCTGGATTGTCTCTGGGGCATCTTTACACAGCCTGCACCTGGGGTCTTGCCTGGTGTGATAGACCCCAGCCTCTATGGATCTTGTACTCAGAGCTTGTTCCTGTGCTGCCATGATTAGTGCCTCTGTGCTGTCTTTCAGTCCAGCTTTGTCCAGCCACTGGTAGGATTTCTGGATATCAGCCACCTCCTCTATCTGCCGGTGGTACATACCATGCAGGGGCCTGTCCTTCCATGATGGTTCCTCGTCTCCCTCCTCTTTCTTGGGTTTCTGCTGCCTGAGGTATTCACTGAGCACTCGGTCAGTTGGGGCCATCTTCCCAATGTATTCTTGGATGTTCGTTGTCTCATCCTGGACTGTGGTGCTGACACTCACCAGTCCCCGGCCCCCTTCCTTCCGCTTAGCGTACAGCCTCAGGGTGCTGGACTTGGGGTGAAACCGTCCATGCCTGGTAAGGAGCTTTCTTGTCTTGATGTCAGTGGCTTCTAGCTCCTCCTTTGGCCAGCCTATTACCCCAGCAGGGTACCTGATCACGGGCAGGGCGTAGGTGTTGATGGCCCGGATCTTGTTCTTACCGTTCAGCTGACTCCTCAGGACTTGCCTGACCCTCTGCAGGTATTTGGTGGTTGCAGCCTTTCTAGCGGCCTCTTCATGGTTCCCATTCGCCTGCGGGATCCCCAGGTACTTGTAACTGTCCTCTATGTCTGCAATGTTGCCTTCTGGTAGTTCAATCCCCTCAGTTCTGACTACCTTCCCTCTCTTTGTTACCATCCGACTACACTTCTCCAGTCCGAACGACATTCCAATGTCATTGCTGTATAGCCTGGTAGTGTGGATCAGTGAATCGATGTCTCGTTCACTCTTGGCATACAGCTTGATGTCATCCATGTACAGGAGGTGGCTGACACCTGCTCCGTTCCGTAGTCGGTATCCGTAGCCAGTCTTGTTAATGATCTCACTGAGGGGGTTCAGGCCTATGCAGAACAGCAGTGGGGACAGAGCATCTCCTTGGTAGATCCCGCACTTGATGGTGACTTGTGCTATGGGCTTGGAGTTGGCCTCTAGTGTTGTATGCGACATCCCCATTGAGTTCCTGATGAAGGCTCTTAGGGTCCTGTTGATCTTGTACAATTCTAGGCATTCCAGTATCCAGCTGTGGGGCATTGAGTCATAGGCCTTCTTGTAATCAATCCAGGCTGTGCACGGGTTGGTCACTCTGGTCTTGCAGTCTCGGCTGACTGTTCTGTCTACCAGTAGCTGGTGTTTTGCGCCTCTGGTATTCTTGCCAATCCCTTTCTGTGCCCCGCTCATGTATTGACCCATGTGCCTGTTCATCTTAGCCGATATGATGCCTGACAGGAGCTTCCATGTAGTACTGAGGCAGGTAATTGGTCGGTAGTTGGATGGGACCGGTCCCTTCTTGGGGTCCTTGGGGATCAGAACCGTCCGACCTTCGGTTAGCCATTCCGGGTGTCTCTCGTTAACTAGCAGCTGGTTCATTTGTGCTGCCAGACGCTCGTGGAGTGCAGTCAGCTTCTTCAGCCAGTAGGTGTGAACCATGTCGGGCCCTGGTGTTGTCCAATTCTTCATACTGGAGACACTTTCTTGGATATCTGCCACTGTGATGGTTACTGGACCCTGTTCAGGGAGGTCGCTATGGTCTGCCCTCAGATCCACTAGCCACTGAGCATTGCCGTTATTGGTTGCGTCCTTCTCCCATATGCTCTTCCAGTATTGCTCCGTCCCCAGCCTTGGTGGTGCTGTTTTCTTATTGTTCCCTTGCCACTGAGAGTACACCTTTGCTGGTTCTGTGGAGAACAGCTGGTTTATATATATATATATATATATATATATATATATATATATATATATGTATATATATATATGTATATATATATATATATATATATATATATATATATATGTGTGTGTATATATGTATACATATATGTATATATAGGTTTTATATTTCTACTGTTTAGAAGCTGGTTTTCGAAAACAATCTTACTGCCCACATGGTATTTGCCCACAGAGAAAACAGCCACCTTGCTGACAAAACCATCTTTATCTCACCAGCTTTATCTTTATTTGAATACAACATAAATCATGGGGACATATTTTGTATTCGTGAGCAGTAATTCCTGTTTACCCAGTACCTTACAGAATATTCCTAAAATCTCACTCATATTACTTTTTTGTCTTTACAATTCTGAATACTCTAATAAAAATGTTTTTATTTCGTACACAATTGTACAATATTATATTTTTCAGTGTTTTAATCTGTGGGCATTTATAGCTGCCTGCTGTTTTCATCTCATCCTCAGCACATGAGCAGTGATTAACCGCCCACAAAGAATCTTTACCAATGTATATGTCAGAGTCCCACGGTCTTTGTGCTTTTATTTATTTGGAGTTCTTGGATTTTACAGCTTCCTGTTTTCATTGTTTTAGTGACTAGTTTACTTTCTTCACCTTTGTTTTCTTTTTGCTCCTATAAGTACTCTGTAGGGGTTCTCTGCATATAGTTTTAATGTAGTTTCCTGGTCTTCTTCATTGTTTCTATTGGTTTAAAGTTGCTGTTTATGTGTGTGTGTGTCTAACCTCTGTTAGTTACTTCCTGTTTTATTTTAGTTTAGTGTCTTCTATATCTTGTGTCTGGTTCTACTTCCCTCCCTTGTCTGATCATCAGATTCTGTTCCCCAGCTGTTTCCAGTTTCCCTGATTGCCCTCTGTGTCTATATTAGTGCGTATACAGCTTCAGTCTTCCCTTTGTCCTTCATTGTGTTCTGATGGTCTGTTTGTGAGTTTGCTGGATTCTGTTAACATCTCTCAGTTTTGAGGTTTGCATGGATGCGCTTATTTTATCTGGATTTTGAGCTAACACAATAAACATGTGCTTTTAAGACGAGGCTGGATTCAGGTCCACCACCTGTGATTCATGAAAGCATATGCATAAATGTGCACAGTTTGAAAATACTTTATTTATCTGAATAGAGGGTTGTGCTGAGAGTTAGTGGATCAGAGTAGAAAATAACAGATTCATAACAGAATCATTCAAGAAAGTCTGGGCTTTAGTAGTGTATAGTGAACAAATACACAGTAGTGATCACATCACCATACTACTTTTACTTGCGGACTCAGTTAATCAAAAAAGTGACCCAACGATTTCTGTGCCAAGCATGTAAAGAGTCAGTATCTGAGTGACTCAGATCAATAACCTGCAAGTCTATTGTGAAACAGAGTGAAATTATAGTTTTTTATATCTGCATTTATTTATTTTTGTATAAACACATTTGCATGAATTATGAGGTTGTGTTAGTGACCTATGTGGACCATAAAGTATGAAAGCAAGAGTCCCTCCCAAAATAGAAGAAACACTGGGCCCAGGTGACTCAAATTGATCTCCACCCATCTGCTGAAGCCTAAAAGTAGAACAAATAGACAAATTAGAGAAGCAACCAGACCATCACCATGTTCAAATGAAATGTTATGCCTTGGTGGCGTTACATAAATAAGTTCTATTTACTGGCACAATTTTAAAGCCCGGTGCAAAGTGAATGGGGAAAAATAAGTGTGTGCCTAAATCCACAAAAGAAGATAAATCCACAGATGTGGCAATAAATCATGGAGAAACAAGTGCAGACTGCTTTTGGAAGACAAATTTATGTTTATTACAATATTAAAAACCTAGTTATAATGTTTTTCACAGGTAGTTTGTTTTGCTTTCAGATAGATTTTGTGTTCTCTCTCTCTGTCTACACACACACACACACACACACACGGGCACGCACGCACACGCACACACATACACACACATATAAGGGCACTGGGACTCTTTCAGAGACTTAATATAACCATATGGTGGTCCCTAAAGGTTGTGTGACACCTATTTTCTTTTCTCTGTGCACAAATCACTTTAAGGAAGAACATCCAAAACATCCTACCATCACTTAGGTTTGTGGTGTGTCTCATCCCTAAATAAGAATAATAAAATCTAAACATTTCATTAACATATCATTACATACACTTATTCCATATTATTCCAGTGTGAGAGCCTACACTGCATTTTATATACATCTGCTGTCTTTTTTACCTCATAGTTTCTCTCCCATGATTTCACCACATTCGTAAAGGGGCAATCACCCCTATTGCATTGTGATATTAAATCTCCTACACAAACACACAGGCTCTTCTGTGAACCACGGTGAGCTGGACAACTTGATCAAACGCCACTGAATCGAAAACAGCATGATTAATGTGTAGAGGGAGCTGCTGCTTCAGTGTAAACAGCAAAAATGTTAAACAACAGGTGGCATCTTCAGAGTGATTGTGTTTAAGAAATTCATCTTCCTACTGGAAATCTGGTTATTCCAACATTTGCTTTTAGTATCTTAAGTTATATGGAAAGGGGAAGAGATTTTGAGAAACTCAGATTTAAAGCTGAAAACCACCAAAAACAAAGGGGGACAAGGTCCCTCAAGAAACCTCTCATGTCCAACCTGCAGGACAAAAAACCCCCAAAAACTTTCTTCTATCATGTTGAGATGTTATCCCCATCTCTAACCGTTCTTTTGTAAACTCTGGTTGTCTGCTGAAGGGCAGCACTCTGAAAGTCTAACCTTTAAAACTCTGCTTTTAGAGATTTATTTTAAGATAAAATGTGTATAAGTTTTACTTTTTTCATTCTTTAATTAAACAGCAAATAAAGGAGCAATGTTATACCCATGTCCTTATTAAAAAAAGGGACTTAAATTTAAAAAAAAAAAATCAGAAAGTAGGGTGAGTGCATGAAGACCACTGTAGGATGAAGAAGCATATTGCTTTTTTCTGGCATGCTGTAAAGAAGACTGGGGAGAAAATAGCACTCTATTTACTTGAGAGAGCTTGAGGTACAATTTTGGAGCTTTTCCTAGTAAAGCAAATCAACCCAACAGTGACACAACCAGCTGTCTTTTATCCAAAACCTCATGGTAGAATTACATCCTTTAGCATCAATATGTGAAACCTATCACACTAATGGCCATATAGTCTAAGTGTTAGCAGGTGCAGATAAAGACACCGCTATTTTTTGAAGGGTAGCATCAACAGTTATTGACATGAACGGAGTATACAAGCACATTTATATCCCATAATTGCCATATTGCCTAGACACGAATTCTGCAGTCTTTTATTTCCTTTCTTTGCTGATCTATTCATCCTCCGGCTCCCTGTCACATTAAATCTGCAGTGTCAGATTTAAATATCTTTGATGACAAGAGTTACTGCACACCAACTCATACAACTACATGAAAGTCTAGTCACATCATGTCAATATATTCAGACTGCTGGATTCCATTAGTGAAAGACCTTTGAGGAGCACTCATCATATCAGGCGTAGTGAAATAGAAAATTTGCATAAGTTTTAAAACTTACTAAGTTTCTTACAGAGAAACATCAGTGACTTAAATCTGATCCTGAAGTGTAATTATACTGCTTGGTGAAAAATAGAATAATCTTTTATCTATTCAGACATAGAAATGTACCATATGCATGAAAAGCTATAGTAATGCTTCATGCTGCTACTAATTCTAGATGCTACTTTGTTTAATGCCAGTTTAATACCAACTAGCCATGCCAGTTTTATTCTCAGTATTTTCAGTCTCTGTTTTAATCAAAGCTTACAAATCCTGGCTCCAGCTTATTTTTTATGTACAGACATTAAAGAAGTACTGGACTTGTCAACAAAGCCAATATGTCTATTTCCCAAAATTATTATTCCTTTAAGGCAATATTTCTGTTACATTAAGTTTTTTTTTTAAAGCTAATTCTGTTCATTAAACCAGGATCATCACTGCCTGAGGGAAAAGTAGGAGTAGGAGGTTTTGGGGGAGCAGACATCACCCTCCTTCCCCCTTCCTTTACCAAAACAATTGATTAGTCCCTCTCAATCTTTTTGTTCTGCCTGGGGTCTCCTGGGGTCCACGTAAACAACAACTTCAAAGATACAGTTGGAACTCCATCACAGAGGCCTGCAAATATCAAGAGGGCTGCAAAAAAAAGAGCCAGAAAGAGAATTTTGCTGAATCATTAAAATGCAGCTCAGCTGCAATACAGCAAATGTGCAAGCCATAAATAAACATATTTGGAAAGGAAACACATTCACTAATGTTCAGCCAAGTCCAGGAAATGAACAGACAAATTTAAAAAGGCTAGCCTACAGTATTACACCTGTCATCTATACCAATTGTGAACGCATGCATGTGGTATGAGGTCCATATAGTGCTGGGAGTTGAAACTAACCAATAGTCTGCTGCTGTATAGCAGCAAAAGTCAGCTCCAGATTAGTTTCACATGATAACAGTTTCAAATATGACAGGAAAAAGTGTCCTGATACAGAATTCATGCTAGTGCATGCTTTTTCCCTTTCAAATTAAAATGCTACAAGACAGTCGGAGAGTCTGATTAAAAGGTACAAGGTTTTTCCTAACATTTTTTGAAAATATGTGCATAACAATTATTTTGGCTGAAAAGTCAGGTTGATTGCTTGTCTGCTGAAGTGAACTGACAGCGTGCCAGCCCAGTCAAAAATTCCACAGAATTTGATTTTAATTTAACATAAATATTTGCCCTTGTGGTTAAAAAAGAACCAAAGTGTGCTGCAAAGAGGTCTGAGATGGATTGAGGTGGACACATTTATTTTACTCCAGTCACCATGCTAGACTCTGGGGCTGAACAAGGGTGTAGTGATAATTAGAATGAATCTCGTCTCATTAATGACAGTGGCGCATGAGATCCCTCTGGAACTGGGATGCCCACACATACACACACAGACCCAGTGATCCTCATGAGCACACAATGACACTTGTGAAAAATTCCAAGGGTTAAAGGACGGCAACAAGAAAGTCTCTGACTCCTGCAGGTGTTCTTTTTGAGGGTCTATGAGACTATAATGTTTTTTTTTCACAGAAATTTAAAAAAAAAACACTTAAGGAGGAAGGTAATGTTTCAATTCTTAAAAGTAATTATTGTTATTATATTACATGCTCATTAAATCCTCACAGGTAAAGCTGGCCCTGCCTTCATCACTGCCAGAGGCAAACAGCAGCCTGTGATAGGAACAACACTGCTGCAGCATTATTCAGAATGCCGACGCACAGCGGCAGAGACAATTAGCTGCATAGCTGCAGATATTCACTGAGCGCCTGAGAGGACAAGCAGGAGTCGTTCTTATTCCTGTCACACTGCCCCGAGCTCCGCAACACGCTCCTCACACAAAAATCAGACAGTCGGAAAAGGGAAACAGATTGTGCCGTGATTGAGATTGTTTAAGTCTGGGCCCGACGTTATTGTCCAACAAGACGGACAGGTCAAGAAGGGGATACCTTCACATAACCAGAAAATTACTGTGATGCTTTTCACCTGTTTGACAGTTTATGTTGTTTCTTCCTCTCATGTTGCTACAGCTTAGCCCCTGACCTTGTGAAATTATTACTGATGTGCTTTGGGGTTTTTTTGTCTTTTAACTTAAATTGACATTTTATAAGCCTGCGGGGCTCAAATGCAACTTAAGACAGGAGGTCATTTTGTTTCTTCAGGTCAGACTTCACTTAATATTTTATTTAAAGTGAAAAAGTACATACAGGGCTAAGGTGGCTCATTTCACATTTCACACTGTCTGTTATCCTAGTGTGAGATAAGCCTCTTGTGAAGGCACATGCCCAGCTAAACCCAGCATTCAATGCCAGCTTCCTCTTGTAGGCTACTGTAAATGGGCAAGCTACACAGGACAGGCAACCTCTGCCAACCAAGCATCCAACGCAACGAGAGAGTAAACAGTCCATTCTCTTCAGTGTTTGTCTTCTTTAAGGTAGATGGAAAATGAGCTGGATGACATTTTAGCTTACAAACATTTAAACTGAGCTCATGTCTACTTGTAATGGCCTGTCAATAAGATTCCTTAAAATCATCATTATTTTTTTCTTTTATGCCACTTTCGTTTTTTGATCCCTTCTTGAGACCACTTAGGGTCTGATTTGGATGAGAACCAGTGCTTAAAAATATACAAGTACAATTTGAACACTGCTATCACCAAACTGTAAACAGTACACAGTAGTAATGAGAACCCATCTTCAGAAATATTAACTACCTTCTTCTCTGGGAAATTCAGCATGTATAGTACCTGTTGTACGATACTCCCTGCTTAGCACTAAACAGACAAAGGCAGTGCGAGAGCAACTGACTGCTAAAAACCTATATCCTCCCTAAGAAGCTAATAACTTAAAACAAAGCAAAAACACAGTAAATTTTGAAATTATATTCATCAAATGGACAGAAATGAGACTCTAAATGAATGCTAATAAAGTCCATTATCAACAATATTAGGTGAAAGATGAATATTCTGTTATAGCTGACTCTTAGTTGGGCTTAAAATTATGGGCAGACAGCTAACGATAGCTGTGTACATAGTAGTATATCACGGTTGCTTCCTAAAGTATCTCATTTAATTTTTCATTATTTCACACGCCTCAATGGGCTGATTCATTTCTAGTCTTCTTTTTAGTACAGAGCAAGGGCACTGCAATGAAAAGTAATTGGTCCCACAGTATATACACACACACTCCTCTCTTATAGGCCATGTAAAAAATAAACATCTTTCTACCCTGCTGGATATTTAAAAATAGCTTAAAATGATTTCTCTCTCTTCATTCCAGTGTTGCAAGCTGAGGAGTAAGAGTGAAAATCCCACTGAGATGACACTTCATTTAGGAAAGATACTTCCAGTACAAGTTTTTCAATTAAAAGCTCCAGTACCTCAGACAATTGTGTCACTCTAGCTGTGCACTGAGGAGGAAAGGGAGGCTGACTGCTAAGCTCTCTGCGATCACGTGCTGCCAACTCTTGCCAATATAGCGGGCCTCATTTCTCTGATGCACTGCATTAGGAAGGATGACTGACACTTAAAGAAGCCCTGTTTAAGCCATACGTCCATAGCGTCAATGTCTGCATGCACACTGCTCTTTCATCTGATGGAGAACAGTTAATGTATGCAGAAATGAACTGCCAAGCACATGCATCTTGATAACTGGGTGCACAAAAATATTGTCAGATCTTTCAAGCAAGGCTACTGTGTTTCTTAGTAATAGCTGTGGTTACTAATCATCCATCATTGTCCCAATTTTGGATATTGAAGGAATGTCAAGTTAACAAATGATGTGATGTTTGGAGTAAAATAGCCCACTAGATTTAGAAGTCAGGCTGTTCAACCAAACATAGACTAATTTAGAGAAAATTGGGCTTTGAGGCCTTGGTTATTAGACCCCGTTCGCTGTAAAGAACAGAGCAATTATTGATCCTCTGAGTTTGTAATTGACTTTTAGATGCATTCTAAATGATGTTAGAAGGCTGGCCATGGAAGGGAGAGACAGCATGAATGGCATACAGATTGTCCTAATACACAGCAAACAAGTATGGCCTTGGTTGCTGACATGAAAAATATCAAACCATTACTAGTCTTTCTGGTATCTAACTTTGTACTAGTTCAACTTACACGCTGGATGAAAACATAGTGGTATTAGCTTAGTAAGATGCTTTGTTTTACAATTTTTTTTACATATTGCATTACATACAGTATTACATTTTACATAATATTTTGAATTTTGATTCTGTTTTCAGTTTTTTTTTCTTTTGTTAGTTTTCACTCCAAATTTACTGAAGTTGAGTCTTCCTCTCCATCCAATAAGTTAATCACTATTCGCAGTATATACATATGTATTCCCCCATTTCCTCCTTGTCCCCTGTAAGTAGGCTAGCTTTCCCAGCATTTCATTGTGCTTCATTTCTTACTTGGAATTACTCATCTCTGTCTAAATTTTCCGTGTGGATGTTTGTTCTTTGGTGTTTCTATATGCGAGACCTTTACCTTCCCTTTGACTCAACTGTTTGCTATGCTGCCTAACTTATTAATGACCCAGCACTGCATTAAGGATGTGGATCTAAAATCTCCATAATTAAATGAAATGAAATGTTTAAAGCATCTTAAGTAGGGATGGGACTTGAGACCAGCTGTATCAAAAAAGTTTGGTTCCTTGAAATTGTTAGTCTGCTTGCCTATCGATTCCGCTTATCAGCTCCACTTGCACTACACTCAGCTGATTTCAGTTTGTGTGCTGGAGGAGGAAAATAGTGTTGCAGTCTACAGTGAGGATATGGACATTACTTTTATTTTTCCTGCACAAAAGGACAAGAGCAAGATGGTGAAGTGCAAACTGCATGCAAACCCCTGCACAGACTGAGAGTGATGATAAAGCTGAGCGAATGCCGACCCACGCCCAGCAGCCAGACCCTGAACTTCAACGGGTAACAAGGAGATGAGCAGTCAGGCTGCAGCCTCTGTTTCTACCTGTTTATGTTTCTAAAGTAGGATCACTGTGACGATCACTTTGAAGTCTGTTTCTGCTGGTTTTCATCTTTGCTTTGTGCTGTTGGCTTTGTGCTCGTACGTGTGTGTCCTTGTTAGGATAGGGATTTGTGTTGGTGTGCGGGACGGTAGCCTCAGGTTTATATTGATAATGGTAATTATGAGACCATGCATTTCAGGTCATTTTATGGAGAAACTTGAAAGTAATGTGACAAGTAGTCTAACAAATTACTTTCTCCTGATAGCAATTAAGTAACACTTTGCATTATTTTTAAGAAAACTGTTTAGTGTTATATGTTTAAGTTATTACTTTTTTGAGCAGTGACCCCAACAATGAATACCTCCAACATGCAAAAACATTTGACCTCACAGTATGCAATTAATTTGCACAAATGTAATGTCTTTGATATGTTGCTTAGAGATGGTGATGACCATCCAAGCGGAGCCAGTGAAAACCCAATGAGAATCAGAAAAAGAATCATTAAGGAATTGAATCGATAAGCAATATCGATAATGGAATTGCAGTCCCAGAATTCTTATCAATTACCATGCCTAATGAAAAGCCAACTGAAGTAACCAAACCAAACCTGTATAGATTGCTTATATAATTGTTTATTTATTTATTTATTTATTTATTTGGATGACTCATGAAGAACAAATATGTGTATTTTTAAAAACAAATTTATGTCAATAGAGTGAAGTTAAGGTTTAAAAGTGAAGGAATATAATTAGCAATGGGTGGGACATTCCTGGCATCCAATCCCCAGTGAAAGTTTTGCCCTTGGATGAGAATAATGTTGCTGATTAATCAACAGCTAAACAAGTACAGTCATCTACAGCGAGAGCAGGAATTCATGACAGGCACTTTCATAGTGGTTTATCCCCACCAGAGTAAATTAGCGATCCATCCAAGTATCCAGGTAAGACTGAGGTCAGGTGTTTCTGCAACGTCAGAAGTGACTAATTACCAACAGCTGAGCCACCCTTATACAGAACAGAGGAGAGCTCAGCGAAGATAAAAAAGATGTGCAAGGCAAAAGCTTAAATAAGTTTTGTTAAGTCATCACATGCAGATGACACTTTTTCATACCAACTAACAACGATGTGAACACATGCAGATATCAGAAGATGTTTCATCAGGGATCTTAACAAAAATGCTTAACAGAAATTGCTCAAAAACCTACATAGTCTTAATGAACAACTATAGTTTCGAGGGTTGTCCAGTTATTCGGGGAACCAGGAATAGGTTTTATGATTTATCCATTTTAGTGTAAAAACAGAATATTAAATTCATCCATCTAAGTTACTTTCTTTGTGCAAAGTCTCTTGATTTTTGTCAGATTAATGCAAAAATACAAAGATTGTTCACATGTTTACTCTTTTTTCCATTATCCAATCTTCCCCTCTCCTCCTAAATGAACCACCCTAGTGTAAATATTCATTAATACACTCAATTAGTAAATCCGAGGATGTGTTAATTTATGCACTCATTCTAGATTCTGACATAACTGCCCATTTATCATTTTTAAGATAAACGTCTTTCTAAATTGATGTCAAATTGGTGACATTTCATTAATTGAATTAACAACTTCCTTAATTAACACCATGTAACTCTGCAGAAGTGAGAACCACTGATATAAAAACTGAATGCTCATTTCTTAATATCAAACTAGTAGATTTTCTTAACCCTGTATCTCAATACTCAATACTTGAATGTGATATGTTTTAAAGAACAGATTAAATATAATGTCTCCCAGTTTAGTGTTGGCTGTTGAAACTATTTATTTAACACGTATGAGTAACACAGCAGCTGAATCCTGTTTTCATTGATTTTTCACATCTGAATATTGAGTGGCAACCACATCACTAGGGCACTAATGATAATGATATAGTTAAAAAAACAAACAAAATAGTAGTCTAAGGAGCTTGGAAAGAAAAGCGTCTGGACTTCTTTAAGTTGCTTGAAGATGTTTCACCTCTCATCCGAGAAGCTTCTTCAGTTCTAGGGTCAAATGGTTAGACCTCTGCCCAGACCTCTAAATTGGAGAGACCAAACAGCCACTTCACAAACGGATGGCACAACATAGAAGAGCCACCTCCTCGGGACAAGACTCAGCCGTCCATCTGCATCTAAAGGACAAAGGTCACTCTTTCGAGGATGCCAATGTTCACATTTTGGACAGAGAAGATAGATGGTTTGAAAGAGGAGTAAAAGAGGCCATTTATGTCCACTGTGAGCGACCATCTTCGAACAGAGGCGGTGGCTTACGACACCAACTGTGTGCCATCTATAATACAGTTTTGAGATCCCTTCCCAGATGCCTTAATGCCCACTCACATCCTGGGCCATCTGACCTCAGGAAATCACATGATAGGGTGGGGCTAGGTTTCACAATGAGTTCACCCGAAACCCTGGCTGATTGTGACCTTCACCCATTTTCAAACCTTGGCTCATGTGATTAGGTAGAGGATCATTAGGGGGTCCTTTTGTCTCTCTTGGGGGGAAACTCCCACAGGTTTAAATCTGGGACTCTCCACCATTTGACCCTAGAACTGAAGAGGCTTCTCGGATGAGAGGTGAAACGTCTTCCAGCAACTTAAAGAAGTCCAGACGCTTTTCTTTCCAAGCTCCTTAGACTACAATGACCTGGATGACTGAGAACCTTCACACACAAACAAAATAGTGCTTTCACTTTCCATAGATATAGAAGAACTAAGTAATGGGTCAGTTGAATATAATATAGAGTTTTTGATTCAATGCATCTGAGCGTGAATGTTGAAGAGTAAAGAACAATAAAATTGCATAAATAAAATTGCATTTTAAATCCAGAAGTAATGAGGAAAGAAAGGCAAAAACAGCAAGATAAATGAACTGGTACTTACATATCATTTTTCTAGACTAAATGAGCACTCAAAGTACTTTTTACTACGAGCCTCATTCACAGACCCATTCACAAAGCACTTTATTCTCCCTTAAGTGCTTTCTAGTTATCACACATACACACACATCGGAGGTAATTAGTATCAGTATCTCACCCCACAGTGGTTTGGCAACGCTTCAGTGGAGTGCAGGTACTGGGGATCGAGCCACTAACCTTCCATTCGGTAGATGACCCACTCTGCCTCCTGAACCACAGCTGTCCGAAAGATGTTTTCATGTTTGATTTTGTAAATACTGTAGTTTATCATCAGCTTTTAGGTAGTTGGACATAGTTAACAACAAACTGTTGCTTATTTACTCGTCTGTATATACAAATCGCAAACCTTGCCTGATTTAAATTCAGTGTTCTACTGTAATATCCTGATGCCTCTGGTGGAGAATATAATGCAAGCAAGATAGAACAAAACTGAAAATTAAAAGAGTTCATTTGTTAAATGTAAGAGTTAGTAGCCAAATTTAAATCCCTTCACTTGAAATGAGTTAAAATATTTAAAAAGTATTACTATCAAACCATTTATATTTATTTAACTACTGGGGAAAAAAAACAAAGAGGTGAATGGTTTGCTCTGTGTCTGCGTGATTTCTGCATACCCTCTCCCGGTACGTTTAAATGGAAGAATGGATATATTTGCAAGATACTGTAGTAAGATTTCAAAATTAAAGCGCTGTCAACACATAATTTGTTGGCAGTAACATTTCTTTAACAAGTTTCCATTTCTGCTTGGCAAGAAGTCTATAATCTATACTATAATCTTAACTTCTCAGACTTATTAGTCCACACTGCATGAAATCATAGGAAAGGATGAAAACATTTAAAAGCTTTATTGTGATCTGTGGTTTGAAGTAAAAAGCTATCCATAAACCTTCTTGGATGGAAAAACGCTGAAGGATAGAGAAGCAGCTCAACAGGGAAAAGGCTTACGAACAAATACATCAATCAATGGGTCTTTTTAAATTCATCTTGGCTTTTTCTTTTTTGTCTCCTTCTCTAGGCACATCAGCTTGGACCCCACCTTTGATTCAGGAGATTGCTCACCTCTCCTGAAAATGTATATATTTTTAATTTGTACCTTTCATTACCGTTCTGCAAAGATGTGTTCTCATTTTAGATTTGTTCCAAATTTTACCAAAACTACATAAGAAGACTTTTCCCTTGAAATGCCAAGTGGACAGTGTTTTTAAACTTATTATAATCCATAGCCACAGAGACCCATCTGACTATGATTTTTCACACACTCCTCGACCCTGTTTCCCTCTGTCATCTCTACTCTCATTCCAGTTACACCTCACCTGATACTTGTCTCATCCATCCATCACTCCCTCCTCTTAGTGAGACCCTAGAGCATGCAGCAAGCTGCATGCACATAAATGTTCAATGGCCAAGGGACCAAAGTCAGACTGAAGAGTTCAGTCAGGCAGCAAGGTCACTGTGACCTCTGCTAAAGCTGAAAGTACACATGCTCTTCTGGGATACGCTGTCCAGTCTGCACCAGTAATGACAACTTGATGAATGATGTAGCTGAGGGACATAGTAGATTATTCTGCCTTCATGCACTTCCACCAGAGAAAACCTGGCTGGCAGGTACAGGGGTTAAGAAAAGGGAGACAGGTTTGTTGAAGCTACACAGATGACAAGCCTGAAGCTGTGAATACTTTGTACCAATCATAACCCCATCCTCTACATTTGCACATTACAGTCAACTGTAGGTACTAAGTTACTTTCATGTGGCCATCTATCACAGGCACCCACAGGGACCAAGCTGACTGAAAACTGGGCTAACACAAACTGTTAACCCCATTTAAATAGTGCCAAATGTTTTAGGAACTAACCTTCCCCAAGGCGAAAGCCAAACTGGGGTAAAGACAGCTAAGAAGTCTCAGAAGGACTGAGGAATAACATCTCCAATTTATAGTCATTTGATGTTGGTTGGATCCTTTGTAATTTAGGTAAAATATAAAACTACACATCCTTTTAGATGCACACATATATTTATTGTATTTATTTTATGAATTCATACTACTATTTTTTTCTCCTAGGTATTTTAATTATATATAACCTCAAGAAGAGATTAAATTACCTATTTTTGTCTCTATCAAATAATTTTCTAGACTAACCAACACTTTTTTGTCTGTAAAATGTCCCAAAAATATAAAAAATGGATTAACGAACTTTTGTAAACCTCGGACCCAAAGCGACATGCTCAGAGAGCCTCACATCTGAGAAAGAAGAACAACCATAAGTCGAGTATTGTTTTGATTAAAACTCTTGGAAATATAAGATTAACATATGAATGCCTAAAGGTTTTGGATACCTTACTCATTAGATAAAACAAATCAGTTTTAAGTTATGCTAATCACAGCTAAAAATCTCACACCAAAATCTTGATATTTTTGGACATATGGACCTCCTCTTACAGTTGGAAGAGTTCACAGTGAGGGTTTTGACATGCACAGCAGTGAGTGTCTGTGATGAGTGTGTGGAGTCACTACCGGGCTGCCGCAGAGCTTGGCCAAACACCAGCCTGACGACAGCAGCTGGAGAGTAGTGATGTAATAATCTTGTTGCCATGGAGACCAGTGGTTCCCCAGCATCTCCAAAAATTCAAGGGCGGTGGAAAGTCACTAGGCTGGCTGGCTGGCTGGGACACAGTGCTGCTGTGATGAAACGATGCACGGCCGCACATTCAGAGGCATAGCAGCTCAGTTATTAGTTGAATCAGGATAAGAGTTTAAAGATTTTTAGATTTAAAGGCTTTTCCACTTGCTTCAAAAGAAACATGAATAGGAAAAAGACTTTACTGGGAAACGGTTGGGCTTTTATGCCAAGTCACCGAAACCTTGTTACAATATACTTTGGTGTCAAAACAGCTGAATCAGGATAGCCCAAATCCACAGCCAAAACAGAGAGGAACTAAGTCTTTCAATCAAACAACTGCGTGCAATTGTGTTAAGGGAGAGTGGTAAAGAAAGTCTCTTCTGCTTTTCATCACATAAACCATATGAAGCAAAATTTTTAACTTGAACTCAGAGTACAAACCACCACTAATTGAGACTGAGAAGCTTGTCGTTCTACTGAATTAGATGAGGTACAGATGAGTCCCTGTAATGACTTAAAAATAAAGAGTTTAAAAATATGGATAGTCGGACAAAGCAGAAAATAAAAATGATAGAAAACAAAGAAAACAGGGAGGACTTTAGCTCTATATCACATCTTTGATTAAAGACTTTAGTTGTTGCTAAACATGCAAAGGGAGAACGATGTCTGAGGCCTGAAACAGGGCCCAGGAATTTAAGTAGATGTCTGTTTATATAAGTAATAAACATGATAAACATTAATTAATTAATTAATAAACATTTTAGATGATCATCACTTTGTGATTAATGGCTTCATTCAGAAGTGTAACTGAAAAGTGGAAATGGAAAACATTGTAAAGCAGCATATCATAATGTCTTCAGGAGCTTTTGGACATCATTTCATCTGAAGAGCTAACTTCTCCAGCTGTAAATTTTGAAAGTTAAATCATTTCTTGCCTTGACTGAGGGACATAATGAGTAATTTAAAATCTGGATTAGGAGCATTTCTGTCGCCCAAGAACAACATTTGGAAGTAACTAGGTATATAGTGACATTATGTACCTTCAATGATTTTGGTCCATTTTGACATGATAGCATCACACAGTTGCTGCAGATTTGTTGGCTGCACATCCATGATGTGAATCTCCCATTCTATTACATTCCAGATTCCACTCTATTAGGTAGAGGTCTGGTGACTGTGAAAGCCATTTGAGTATAGTGCACTCGCTGTCATGTTTGAGATGATCTGAGCTTTGTTACATGTCACGTTATCCTGTTGTAAGCAGCTATCAGAAGATGGATACACTGTGGTCAAAAAGATTAGCAACAATGCTCCGGTAGTCCATGGCATTTAAATGATGCTCTGTCAGTACTAAGGGGGCCAAAATGTGCCAAGAAAATATCCTGCACACTAATATATCACCACCAGCAGCTTAAGCAATTGATAGAAGGCCGAATGGAGCCATGATTTCATATTTTTTGATGGTCTTTACACAAAAGTCTGACCCTAAAAATCAAAATCCTGAATGTCTTCGATTCTCCAAGTGCCTTTCAAGGGGGAAATATATCCACAAACCTAAGTCCACATTCCCTATCTCTTATCTTTTTTGATGGGCAACTTGAAACTCTTCTCATCAGGGCTGGAAGCCAATCTAAGCAATTACATTTTCAGTGGACATTCAAATCCATATTTCATACTGTGACCATTGAAGCAGCAGTACTGATGAAAAATGTGTCTGAAATAGATTCACTGCCAGCAGCGGTGCTAATGACAGAAGGTGTGTGTGTGTGTGTGTGTGTGTTTATTTTTGCTGTGTATGTGTGTCTGTCACTTATTCTTTATGCAAATATGTGCACACTGACAAATGATCTTTATTTTATACTACAGTCACATCCAAAAAGAAAATGAGTGCTGTGTGTTTGGCACTGATGAATGAAGGAAACTGTTGCCATCGATCACGTTTGACTCTGTGTGACATGAGTATGAGGAGTTGCTTCTCAAATGATACTAAAACCAAAAATGTTATGTAACATAATATGCTTAACTTTGCCTACTTTGCATCTGTATTTCAGTGTAAATCAACTATTTAGGAAATTACACACACAAAAAAGCCTCAATTCCTTGATGCTAGAGAAATTCTAATTCTGAAATACAGAGCCAATATGGATAACAATGCTTAATATAAAAATTTGTAGTAAATGTTTTACTTTTTGTATTTGGTTCCCCCTTTTTTTCTTTTCCCATTGAAAAGAAAGACATATTTATTGTGAAAATTTGTTGAACTGTTCAAGCTCTACATCACACTATCTTTAAACATTTAGCTGGTGCAAAATTGTTGTGACACCACAAATAACTATCAGCAAATCTTATTATCTTATTTGCAGGAAGAATGATATCAATCAATAAGACCGATATCAGCTGATATCCCAATAGACTGGTGCATCCCTACTGGAATTCACAAACCATTGCACTAGCAATGGAAGTGTTGGGTCCATAAACATACAAAACACCAATTCAGTTTTACCATAGCAGCATACAAAATGCCAGAAGCTATATGTAGAGGAGATCAAACCCTCTCAGTGAGTCACTCTCATGCTGTCTACCTCACTCAGAGAGAGGTGAAGAAAGGAGAAGAAAGCTCTCACAGTGCAGACACACCTTTGCTGAATCTTCCCTCTTGTAGTTTTAAGAAACACACGCACACTCTAAGTGGAAGGCAACGCTGAGCTGCCCTGTGCATCATAACAACCGCTCGCCAAGACGTCATAGGATTACAAAATAGTCAGTTAGCCATTCTGCTCACTGTTTATACTGCTTACCGTGCCAGAAGGTGTTGAAAAAACTAAGTTCAGCAAAGAGATAAAAAGGAATATTAGAAAGATGATGAAAGGAAGCAACAGAGCCAGGAGGAAAAAGCGAGAGTTCTTTGACTGACACTTGACTGAAGTGTGGACTGTTCTTTGCATAGAAGTGAGCCGATGATGACTACAGTTACCCACAGTTAGAGAGGGGAAGAGCAAGAGCGGGTAAGAACAGGGGGAGCGCTTAATATTCCATGCACACAGACTCTCTCCACTATAGCAAGAGTTTAAAAATAGACCACAGATGAGCTAAAAAGAGAGGCGCCGTAGCGTATGAAGAGGGGGATCCAGACTGCTCTGGATGATGTGAAGGGGAGGGAAGTAAATGGCTTTGTCCTTCGTAATGATAATTAATGAATTGTAGAGTTTTGACCTAACACATGACTCTGGTATCAATGTGAGATCAGAATATGCTGCTTCCTTAGAAATGTATTGTATTAATTTAGTATTCTATAATATACTGATTGATATAAAACATTTAAAAGAAAAGGTGCTAAGATTAAACAGACCCACATAAAATGAAGACAGTGGCGATGGCTACTTCATGCAGTAATTTATCTTACTTTAAAGACAGGAAACATGAAAGAAAGGGAGCAAAGCCTGTCTCAACAAATTTGAGAACTGATCAATACCTTAAATAATCAAACAAAAAAAAGAAAAGAAAAATTAAATAATTCTGGATTTTATTGGGGTCCGTGAGCACAATCAATCTAGCGCTCTCTCCCCGGCCTCTGGCTGTTATCCTAAGCTAAGCAAACTATATTGAGGCTGTGTGTTTAGACAGTACTTGAGAGTCATGTAAATCATCTATTGTAACTGTAAGAAAAATGACATTGAGATTTTCTTTTAATAATCTTGAATAACTACTTTAGGACTATACCTCAGAGTAATTCAAGTCAGCTGAATTCAAAGGCCCCGCAATAATACAGAGAAAACCCCAACCATCAGACGACCTCCAATTAGCAAGCACTTGATAACAGTGGGACGGAAAAACTCCTTTTTAACAGGAAGAAACCTCTGGATTTGCCAGGTTCAGGAAGGGGCAGCCATGTGTTGTGACTGGTTGGAGTAAGGAGAGGAAGACAGAATAAAAGACACACTGTGAAAGAGAGAGAGACTTTAATAATGATTAATGATTAAATGCAGACTGTTGTATAAACATAGAGCGAGAGAAAAGAGGTGAGTGAAGAAGAAATGCTCAGTGCATCAGAGGAAGCCCCCAGTGGCCTAGGCCTATTACAGCATAACTAAGGGAGGGTTCTGGGTCACCTGATCCTGATCAAAAGGGAAAAAGTTTGAAGCCCAAGTTTAGAGAGAGTGTCTGTCTCTCTAATCCAAACTAGGAGCTGGTTCCATAGAACAGGGTCCTGGAAGCTGAAGGGTCTGCCTCACATTGTTCTTTTAAATAGCCTGGGAACCACAAGTAGGCAGTCAGAGTGTGAAGTCTAGGATTTACACTAGAGCAAGATTTATACTTGAAAGTGCACTGGTGTAGATTTATTTATTTACTGAATTACATTAATCACAATTTTAAAGATTTATTAAAGTGTTTTAGTAGGCTATTAAAGATTTACAGTGACATAATGCATTTTGAAGTTACTGAGCTCACTAAATTACATGATGTTAAGGGAAAATGATCTGATCAGAGGGCTGATTTCATTAATGGGCAAAAAAACCTTTATCTGTATGCAAACGACAACAGAACTGAAAACAATAAAAGAATTTTATATTGCAGAAATATCTAAATTCAGAGTTAATAAATGCCATGGGACCATGGGAGCAGCATTTCTCTTCCAAAGCCTTGTAAAAGATTCATAAGCCTAGATACAGTTTATATCAGTGCAAACCGCAGCCAGAGTTTTGCTCTTTTCCCAGCTGATCTCTTGAATGAAAACCTCAATCCAGCCATCTGAAGGACTGAAGTGATTTGTTTAACTTCTGCTCTTTACTTCTATTTTCCTAGAAGACATGTCCACTGACATTCACATTACTGTGACTAAAAGTCGAATGTGACTTTTGTGATTCTGAAAAAAAGGAAGTATGCCGAATTATCTTTTTAAAACAATGAAAAAAACATAAAACAATATTTTCCCCACCCGAGAAAGACGCTTTCTTTTAGCATTGTGTGCCTCTCTGTTCAGCCCAATGGTTCACAGCGTGAACTTGGTTTTGTTTAATATTTGGTTTAATGAAAAAAAAAAAAAAAAAAAAGTAAGGATAAGCGGAAGCGAATGGATGGATGGATGGATGAAAAAAAAAGCATGCTACTATCTATAATTAAATCTGCACATTCTTTAGCTGCTTCAAAATAAAAGCCCTTGAGTATTTTGTTAAAAAACAAGAAGAAGCCATTTAAAAAACCACTAGCATGGTGATTGGGTGACTGGTATTGTCATGATCCTGGGTCCTTTTGACCCAGCGTTTTGTGTTTTCTATTAGTGTCATTTTGGTTCTGTTCTTCCTCCTGTTTAGTGTTGTTCTGTTCTGCCGTCTACTCCTGTGTTAAGTCCGCGTTTGCTAGTCTGTGTCTTTGTGTGTATGTGTTTCCTGTTTTATTGTGAAGGTCTGCGTCTGATGTGAGTGTTTTCTGTTTGCCTCCCTTGTCTCGTCAGGTTAATCTCTCCCAGCTGTGTCCCCCACCTGTGTGTAATCTCCCTGTGTTCTCTGAGTGTATTTCAGTCGTGTCTTTTGTCTTAGTGATTGCTGGTTCGTCTGTGTTGTTTCCCCTCGTTCTCCCTGCGTCTCTCCATGTGTGATTTCCCCGGACCTCCCTGCATCTGTGTTTCTGGTTTGTTTTGTTAGTTTCACCCAGTTTAGGTTTTTCAGTTCTCGTTCACCTGCCTTTGTTGTTTGTACCCACGCGTGTAATAAAGACTCACCTGCACCAGAGTTGCCGCCTTTTGGGTCCTCTTTATAAACTCCACACGCCCGCCACACCGGGCGTGACAGCACGAACCAGCCACCATGGACCCTGCGGCATTCAATCCATCCGAGGAGCTCCAAGATGACATCGCTTATAATGTGGAGATTCTCCTCGGGAAGTGGCTGGAGAACCCTCCGTATGAGCTTCGCCGTGCTGTTGAAAGCCGGCTTCAACGGCTCTTTTCTGGCCTGCCATGGCTTTTGGGATCTCTTCCTCCGACCATGCAGGCTTTTCTCCGGCGCACACCTCACCTTCTCTCAGCCACCCTGCCTCGCTGCCCGACTTGTCGGAGGTGAACTTGCCCGGCCCGTCGGAGCCATCTGCGGGGAGAAAACGCCGATCGCGCCGCCGGCGCGCCACCCCACAGCCGGACGTTCGAACTTCTAATTCGCCGGCTGTGGTGAGTGAGGACTCTTTTCCGTTTTCGGACTGTTTGACTGTTCATTCTGGGGCTGTGTTCTGTGCAGCAGATAATGATAGGAACAGCTTATCGCCTGCTCTGCAGGTCTCAGCTCAGTTAGCTGCCCCGCAGCCATTCTCAGCTCAGTTAGCTGCCCCGCAGCCATTCTCAGCTCAGTTAGCAGCCTCGCAGCCATTCTCAGCTCAGTTAGCAGCCTCGCAGCCATTCTCAGCTCAGTTAGCAGCCTCGCAGCCATTCTCAGCTCAGTTAGCAGCCTCGCAGCCATTCTCAGCTCAGTCAGCTGCCTCGCAGCCATTCTCAGCTCAGTCAGCTGCCTCGCAGCCATTCTCAGCTCAGTCAGCTGCCTCGCGGCCATTCTCAGCTCAGTTAGCTGCCTCGCGGCCATTCTCAGCTCAGTTAGCTGCCTCGCGGCCATTCTCAGCTCAGTTAGCTGCCTCGCGGCCATTCTCAGCTCAGTTAGCTGCCTCGCGGCCATTCTCAGCTCAGTTAGCTGCCTCGCGGCCATTCTCAGCTCAGTTAGCTGCCTCGCGGCCATTCTCAGCTCAGTTAGCTGCCTCGCGGCCATTCCATTCTCAGCTCAGTTAGCTGCCTCGCGGCCATTCTCAGCTCAGTTAGCTGCCTCGCGGCCATTCTCAGCTCAGTTAGCTGCCTCGCGGCCATTCTCAGCTCAGTTAGCTGCCTCGCAGCCATTCTCAGCTCAGTTAGCTGCCTCGCAGCCATTCTCTGCTCAGTCTCCAGTGGCTCACTTAGCTGCCCAGCCTCCAGTGGCTCACTTAGCTGCCCAGCCTCCAGTGGCTCACTTAGCTGCCCAGCCTCCAGTGGCTCACTTAGCTGCCCAGCCTCCAGTGGCTCACTTAGCTGCCCAGCCTCCAGTGGCTCACTTAGCTGCCCAGCTCCAGTGGCTCACTTAGCTGCCCAGCCTCCAGTGGCTCACTTAGCTGCCCAGCCTCCAGTGGCTCACTTAGCTGCCCAGCCTCCAGTGGCTCACTTAGCTGCCCAGCCTCCAGTGGCTCACTTAGCTGCCCAGCCTCCAGTGGCTCACTTAGCTGCCCAGCCTCCAGTGGCTCACTTAGCTGCCCAGCCTCCAGTGGCTCACTTAGCTGCCCAGCCTCCAGTGGCTCACTTAGCTGCCCAGCCTCCAGTGGCTCACTTAGCTGCCCAGCCTCCAGTGGCTCACTTAGCTGCCCAGCCTCCAGTGGCTCACTTAGCTGCCCAGCCTCCAGTGGCTCACTTAGCTGCCCAGCCTCCAGTGCTCCCAGTTTCACCTGCAGCTCAGGCCCCTGTGCCGCCTGCAGCTCCAGTGTCCCCCGTAGCTCCAGTGTCCCCGTAGCTCCAGTGTCCCCCGTAGCTCCAGTGTCCCCCGTAGCTCCAGTGTCCCCCGTAGCTCCAGTGTCCCCCGTAGCTCCAGTGTCCCCCGTAGCTCCAGTGTCCCCCGTAGCTCCAGTGTCCCCCGTAGCTCCAGTGTCCCCCGTAGCTCCAGTGTCCCCCGTAGCTCCAGTGTCCCCCGTAGCTCCAGTGTCCCCCGTAGCTCCAGTGTCCCCCGTAGCTCCAGTGTCCCCCGCAGCTCCAGTGTCCCCCGTAGCTCCAGTGTCCCCCGTAGCTCCAGTGTCCCCCGCAGCTCCGTCGCTCATTCCGTCACCAGTCTCACACACTCACTTCATGCAGGGAGAAGGTCTAAGTTCCTCCCAGGGAGATTCCTGCGCTTTAGCTGCTTCAAGCGAAGTAATGCACTCCAGGGCCTCCCCAGAAGCTAGGTTTCACCCCCCAGCTGTTTCTGGACCCCTGAAGATTAAGCAGCTCTCAGAGAACTCCTCCGTGTCAGTGTTGCCTGGGCAAAACCAGTGCTCGGTGCATTGCCAGTCACCTCTGTGTCAGCTAGTGGCCTCCATGACCGCTGGCTCAGTCATGGCTTCCGCTGGAGGGTCCGAGGGACCGCTCCGGCCTTCGTTTCCTGTCGTCGCTGGAGGGTCCAAGGGACCGCTCCGGCCTTTGCTTCCTGTCGTCGCTGGAGGGTCCAAGGGACCGCTCCGGCCTTTGCTTCCTGTCGTCGCTGGAGGGTCCAAGGGACCGCTCCGGCCTTTGCTTCCTGTCGTCGCTGGAGGGTCCAAGGGACCGCTCCGGCCTTTGCTTCCTGTCGTCGCTGGAGGGTCCAAGGGACCGCTCCGGCCTTTGCTTCCTGTCGTCGCTGGAGGGTCCAAGGGACCCGTCCGGCCTTTGCCTCCTGTCGTCGCTGGAGGGTCCAAGGGATCCGTCCAGCCTGCAGCGCCTCCGTCTCCGGCTTCCACGCCGCCGCCAGCTGCAGCGCCTCCGTCTCCGGCTTCCACGCCGCCGCCAGCTGCAGCGCCTCCGCCAGCTGCAGCGCCTCCGTCTCCGGCTTCCACGCCGCCGCCAGCTGCAGCGCCTCCGTCTCCGGCTTCCACGCCGCCGCCAGCTGCAGCGCCTCCGTCTCCGGCTTCCACGCCGCCGCCAGCTGCAGCGCCTCCGTCTCCGGCTTCCACGCCGCCGCCAGCTGCAGCGCCTCCGTCTCCGGCTTCCACGCCGCCGCCAGCTGCAGCGCCTCCGTCTCCGGCTTCCACGCCGCCGCCAGCTGCAGCTTCACCATCCACGCCAGCGGCAGCCTCACCATCTACGCCGCCAGCTGCAGCGCCGCCATCCACGCCAGCGGCAGCCTCACCATCTACGCCGCCAGCTGCAGCGCCGCCGCCTCCGGCTTCCACGCCGCCGCCTCCGGCTTCCACGCCGCCGCCTCCAGTTTCCACGCCGCCGCCTGCAGCGCTTCCGTCTCTGGCTTCCACACCAGCTGCCGCCTCTTCATTCACGCCAGCTGCAGCGCCTCCGTCTCCGGCTTCCACGCCGCCGCCAGCTGCAGCTTCACCATCCACGCCAGCGACAGCCTCACCATCTACGCCGCCAGCTGCAGCGCCGCCGCCTCCGGCTTCCACGCCGCCGCCTGCAGCGCCGCCGCCTCCGGCTTCCACGCCTCCGGCTTCCACGCCGCCGCCTGCAGCGCCGCCGCCTCCGGCTTCCACGCCGCCGCCTGCAGCGCCGCCGCCTCCGGCTTCCACGCCGCCGCCTGCAGCGCTTCCGTCTCTGGCTTCCATGCCAGCTGCCGCCTCTTCATTCACGCCAGCTGCAGCCTCACCATCTACGCCGTCAGCTGCAGTGCCTTCGTCTCCGGCTTCCACGCCGTCACCTGCGGCCTCTTCGTCTCCGGCTTCCTCGCCGTCACCTGCGGCCTCTTCGTCTCCGGCTTCCTCGCCGTCACCTGCGGCCTCTTCGTCTCCGGCTTCCTCGCCGTCACCTGCGGCCTCTTCGTCTCCGGCTTCCTCGCCGTCACCTGCGGCCTCTTCGTCTCCGGCTTCCTCGCCGTCACCTGCGGCCTCTTCGTCTCCGGCTTCCTCGCCGTCACCTGCGGCCTCATCGTCTCCGGCTTCCACGCCGTCACCTGCGGCCTCATCAGCGTCGCCTGGTCCAGCCTCCGAGTCTTCGGCGTCGCCTGGTCCTATCCCGTCGGGGTCTGCTGCTGACTGGCCACTTTCCAGGCCACTGGCCAGGCGACATCGCCGTCGTGGGCGGCCCCCGGACCGCCTTCGCCTGAGTCGCCGCCGCTGCCGTCCTCACGGCCGGCCCCCTGAACTGTGCCCACGTCGGCGCCGCTGCCTTCCGCACGGCCGGCCCCCTGAACTGTCTGGGCTCCGGTGCGGTCGGCCCCCTGGCCGTCCCCCTGAACTGTGCCCACGTCGGCACCGCTGCCGTCCTCACGGCCGGCCCCCTGAACTGTCCGGGCTCCTGGGTTGTCGGCCCCCGGGCCGGCCCCCTGACCTGGGTCCACATCGCCACCGTGGCCTTCCGCACGGTCGGCCCCCGGAACTGTTTGGACTCCTGTGCGGTCGGCCCCCTGGCCGGCCCCCTGAACTTTTCTGTTTTAGACTCTGTTTCCTTGGGCTCCAGTGTGTTTCTTTTGTTGTTTTTTGGTGCTGGCTCGTGTTTTGCTTTTGGTTTTTTTGTCCCTCTTGTGCTCCTGTTTTGGTTTTGCCTCGAGCCCTCCGTCCTGGACCCCCACCGCCCGCCCTGGTCGGGTTGTTTGTTGTGGTGTTTTTTTTTTTTTTTTTCTCTCTGGCTGTTTTGTTTCCTTGTTGGGCTGTCTGGGGCCAGCCTTTGACGGGGGGGTACTGTCATGATCCTGGGTCCTTTTGACCCAGCGTTTTGTGTTTTCTATTAGTGTCATTTTGGTTCTGTTCTTCCTCCTGTTTAGTGTTGTTCTGTTCTGCCGTCTACTCCTGTGTTAAGTCCGCGTTTGCTAGTCTGTGTCTTTGTGTGTATGTGTTTCCTGTTTTATTGTGAAGGTCTGCGTCTGATGTGAGTGTTTTCTGTTTGCCTCCCTTGTCTCGTCAGGTTAATCTCTCCCAGCTGTGTCCCCCACCTGTGTGTAATCTCCCTGTGTTCTCTGAGTGTATTTCAGTCGTGTCTTTTGTCTTAGTGATTGCTGGTTCGTCTGTGTTGTTTCCCCTCGTTCTCCCTGCGTCTCTCCATGTGTGATTTCCCCGGACCTCCCTGCATCTGTGTTTCTGGTTTGTTTTGTTAGTTTCACCCAGTTTAGGTTTTTCAGTTCTCGTTCACCTGCCTTTGTTGTTTGTACCCACGCGTGTAATAAAGACTCACCTGCACCAGAGTTGCCGCCTTTTGGGTCCTCTTTATAAACTCCACACGCCCGCCACACCGGGCGTGACAGGTATAGATGTTAGCATTATATTCTGTTTTAAGGATTGTAGACTGAAATGTTAGTAGACTCCAAATACAACTACAACCACGAGTACACTACAATAGTGTATTCAGCTTTGTTATATTGCAGCCACTGCAACCAATTTAGCTGATGGAACACAGATGATTTCACAACATCACTGCTGGCTGCCAAAAAGAAAAAAAAACAAAACGGTAATGTGTATTTCAAGATAACAACACAAACTAGAAGCTAGATCCCTGCTAGACGTTTGCTGAAACGTCAGTTGGAAGAACTGCAGTCTCAGAACATATACTGTCCACAGTACCTTACATACTGTGGAAAACATATATGGTCATGTTTTCTTAATTTTCACATTGTAGGTATTATAAATAAATATAATAAATGGCATACCACAGTCTTACAGTTCTGTGTTCATCCATGAAGGTTGTTTTAGTTGAAATGTTATGCACAATATTGTTATACATCAAAAACTGCATTAAAAATGTATCTGTCTCAATTTTTATTAGGCCACAAATTTAAAATTAAATGAATAAAAATTACATAAAAACTATACAGTATATATCAACCACCAAATTTTGTCCATTTCCACAGTGTCAGCTGATCCTTTCAAACCTCAGAAGTGTTTGGGGCGATCGTGGCTCAAGAGTTGGGAGTTCGCCTTGCAATCGTGAAGGTTGCTGGTTTGAGCCCCGGCTCGGACAGTCTCGGTCATTGTGTCCTTGGGCAAGACACTTCACCCGTTGCCTACTGGTGGTGGTCAGAGGGCCCGGTGGCGCCAGTGTCCGGCAGCCTCGCCTCTGTCAGTGCGCCCCAGGGTGGCTGTGGCTACAATGTAGCTTGCCATCACCAGTGTGTGAATGGGTGGATGACTGGATATGTAAAGCGCTTTGGGGTCCTTAGGGACTAGTAAAGCGCTATATAAATACAGGCCATTTACCATTTAAAAAGAAAAGCAAATGTTGTAAATAAGTGTATGAATACTTGTTTGCATACTGACTCTTATTGCTTAAGTAATACAATATTAACACTTTGTATTTTATTTGCTCACACCATTATCTTCCTGTATTCTCAATGATGCAACATGCATATTTGAGATTTTCTTTTCATACATGATCAGACTGCGCTGAATACTGTGTGGCTTCCACCTCTACCCTTAAACTGGTCCTGTGAATTGCCAAAGAAGAGAAGAAGAGCACACCATCATCTCACAGTATGGCACAGACAAGCGCATATTCCCAAGAGACGACAAACAAGTCAGCTACAATACAAACACATGGACCACAAACCACAGCAAACACTCAATAATTACCTCACAGACCGAGGCCCTCTTAGTTAACTAACTTGCATGGATATGTACAGCCTTAATACTCATTGGTGCACCTGCAACAGGCATCTCAGCCCAAAGAGATGCAAAATGCAACATATACATAGTGTTCACTTAAAGGAAAAATGATTTAACTGACAGACCTAAAATCAATCCGTTACCGCTTTGAGTGATCTCGGCTGTTTCTTGAAGCATCGCTAATCATTTAGCATTTTCATTTTGTCTCTGCAACAAAGTAATTAGCACGCAGAGAGTGTTACCCAAGTGAGAATCCCAAAGTCATTATAATGATCCTTATGGTGCCATGTCTCCATTCTCCTTTGTCCAGTATAAACGCTCCATTCGGAAGCACTTGGATGCACACATGCAAACACAAACACAGACACACAAACAGAGGATACTGTTGTCTGCAATCTGCAAAGCCAGCAGCCCCCCAACAGGATGTCAGCATCCACGTGTAATTAAAGCTCTATGCCTTTTGTTTATGAGGCACCCTTCACCAGTGGACACCAGCAAAATCTTTTGTGCCATCTCTCATTAATGCAGAAATTCACACAAACATTGAAAAGAAGAAAATCAGATACGCAAATAAACTGTTCAGCAATGACACAAACACACTTACACATCAGAAACACAGGCAAAGAAAAGACACACACACACTAATACTCACACTGGCAATTAAGAGCACCTCAATGAGAACATCATCAGTATGATGATTAAATAGGGAACTGAGTCATGAATAAAACATTTGACCCATGTCTGAGCAAAAATCGCAACAGAACGATTTCCGACATCAGTGAGGCCAACATCAGCGTGTGCAGAATTGCCACTGTGCCTCAGCTCGCCCTTTCAAGCATCATTCTCAACTCCACAGCAAGTCCCTGCATTTCCAAAACAAGCTTTGTCTCCCCTTTCAAGTTTGACATAAAAGGAAAGACAAAAGGGGAATAGGAGCACCAGAGAAGACTGCGGCGAGAACAAGAGACTGCTCTCTCATTTCTGTAAAGTCTTAAAGATTTCCCTGCTGTAAAGCCTGTGCCAGGGTGAGAAGATTTCTTTGTGGTTCTGATATCAACTAGTGTTGAAAGGCTAATACACATCCATTCTGCTAATCTTCAGAGCTCCCCTTTTTCTTCTTTGTGAAGATGTGGGATACAGTACCGCTAACACCTCATTGTAGCTGCAGCCAAACGCTGCAGATGGAGAATCCACTAATTGAGTAATGCGCAAATTGGTGTTACAAGAGACAGACAGAGGAAATTGCAAAAGTGAGAAACATCCATTTCCAGACCATCACCTTGAGGGTGTTTGCAGTCTCATGGGAATCGTAGTACATAATCCCTGAGCTACAACTGCTTCTTTACATGCAGAGGGGTGATTTAGTTTGGGTGGTTACAGTCTGTCTGTTACTCAGTTCCCCACATTATACCATAATCTTTTTGATGCCTCCCAAATACGACAGGAAAATTACTTGATTATGTTTCAGCTGCATAATTAAAATTAGCAACATAGGTGTCTTCTATTCACACTATACTATGCAGATCATTTCTAACGCCAAGTGTAACTATTATAATTAAACTGATGAATCTCACCTTGAGTCAATATTGTATTGACTTACAATCACATTGCCATTCTCTTATGTTTTATTGAGAATTAAGTACACCTCGGCTGTGTCAGCAGGCTTCAGAAACACTCATATTTACTGCCTCCCAACAGTGAACGGCTCTCTACACCTTTTCTCATATTTTTATTCCTGCATGCTTCAAAGGCATCAGCAAAAGACGCGCCAGCTCCCTGAGAGACATAAATCACCACCGTGAAAAAGAAGCAGAGAATAAATATAGTGTATTTCATTTTCTGACATTCTGAGTGTGATAGGTATGTGGATAAAAAAACAACTGCTATCTATTATGTACGAATGCTAGACATTAAAATAACGCCGATATGCCAGGCCAAGTTACGGACTCCATGACACTGTACAGATGGTGCATTCCATTTATCCTGCAAGTTGGACCTCGAGGTGCAGTTCCAGCAGTAAAGTCAGTAATGCAATGAAAAATACAGTTTATTGTCCCTCCTAGCAGGGTAGACCCATTAATGTATCTCGAGCAATACAACACAATGCTTGTTTTTGGCAATTAAAAACACCACTACAGCACATTTGTGGACAGAGCAGTGATCCATGTATGACTTATTCAACCAGTCACAAATACACAACAGCAGCAGTACAGATTAAAACTTTTACAGTTTTACTACTGTTCACAGCCGCCATTTTGGATTAAGCTGGGTTTGGTAGCTCTACTTCAACTTTACCATTTGGAAATTTGACTTTAGCAGGTGTTCCAGTTAAAACTTATCACTGGGAACTTTGAAATTCCAACTTTTGGAATGCACTATTAGGCTTGAGCGCAATACTACCATGCTTCAGTTTGCTGTCATACTGTAGCATGCTAGTATTGTCTGAAAGAGACTGAAAGAGAAACTGTTTTAACTCTTAAAACCTTCAGCTTACCATCAGTATAACCACCACTAATTGTCAATATATTTGCTGACATGTGTGCAACACAACTTTTTCACACCCAGGCACACTTCTAGCAACAGGCAGATAGTTTATCTAGAATAGAGCTCCAACATAGTGCTTTAACAGTAGGCTACATACTGACCTCCTCATCACAAAAAAGTAAAAAAAAAACTCTGCCAGTGGACACTGTACTGGCTCAATTACCCAACCCTCACAGGGATGTCAACAGTTTTGCTGGAATTTGGTTAAGAACCAAGGTATGGACATCCAGATGTTCACATTGTGGTCAAAAAGGTAACTTGTAAACATTGAATGTTGCACAAAACATCAGTCTACCCTAAGAGTTCAATGTGAGTTAAAGAACCAAAGAAGTGGCCATTTCTAGAACCATGCTGCTAGTGTAGATAAAAACCAGGGTGCTCCATGTATGAAACAATGGCTGTAATTTCTAGTCTTGAGTAAAGTGCCTCTACCATCCTATCTGCTGTGTCATGTATAGAATGTCTTTGCTGCGATGTTTACTGGTGTCAGGTTCACTCAGGCCAAGCTCATTAATCTGCTCAGCTGCAGTGCTACTGGCTGAGAGAGGACAGGCATAGAGAAGAAGTGGGGAATGAAAGTGAGACAGAACAAAGAGGGGATTTTACAGAATTTAGGGGGCAGGCAAGAGACAAAGCACAAAAAAAGAGGCGGGATGAAAGATACTTCAAACGGGGCCAACAGAACAAGACTGATAAAGAGACAGAGGACAAAGAAAAAAGAGTGTTAGAGCATCGAGAGTAAGATTTGTTTTACTATAAGGCTCTTTTCAGATGCTTTTATACAACAAGTCCAATGGCATAACAAAGACAAATTCTTTGTGTGTACTGGAAAATTCTCCTTTTATGACTTGTGCAACTTATGCATCACATTGAGTCAGCTGATTTCATCAAATGCCTCCAGTGTCAGTGTTAAAATATGAGATGCAATCAAAAAGACCCAAAACTATGCCTAGAAAAACTAGAAACTTCACTGGATCTCAGTATGGCTGTTATCACATTCAAGGTCAGAACAGAACTTCCAGGGAACAACTCGAATATGGCCGATTGAGAGCAGTGTATAGCTGCTAAAGGACACTAAACTGAAGCAAATTTAAAACAGGTATAATGTTTCATTTTTTATAGTCACAGTCACTTTTTGATCACACGTTATACAAATACTGGTTAGCCAGTGGGGGATGAGCTCCATGAAAAGCAACCTGAAAGCAAACAAGAGCTACAAAATGTTTTTTAGAAGAATCTCAGTTTTGGATGTAAAAGATCTGTCCCTGTGCAATTCACTTTATGATTAATTTTCGCATACTAAATTATCTTCTCTAACTCTTAATAAAAGTTAATGACATTAAGCTTCAGTTACCTGCTGTTACTGGTGTACACAAAGAATATCCACTTTTCAATTAACTGTTAAACAGTACATCAGTGGTTAAAAGTTTATGTGAGCTGCTGAACAGTTGTGGCATACAATACATAAATCAGATGGTTTGAATCCTAAAGCAATCTACTATGGATTATGGTTTATATATGACAAAGGCAATGAATCAGCCTCTTAATCAGAGTTGCCCTGACTTCACTGGAGTCCTACACATTAGTGTAATTGCCAACACCCAGTCCCAGGATAAAAGCACACCAAAGCCTTGAAGGCTCATCCCATCAATTCTGCACATTATGGATTAACATGTTATTTAGCAGTTTGCCTTCTCATCAGAAAGACATGTCAGCAGGGTGGCACATAGCTGGCAGCAAGGCAGATAAGCAAGAGCTCTGTTTAAAGCACATCCTACTTTTATTCTATATTAAGCCTTTACAGGTTAGAAATAAATCTACTTAGGAGGCCAAATGCTTTCCCTGAATGTTATGCTTGTGCTTTTTTGACCATCAGTTGAAATGTATATCTGTATATTCTGTAACTATATGTTCAATAGTATATCCCAAACACTCATCAAAGGAGACCTACATGCTGGGTTTTTCTTTTAGCACCTCTGAAGGTGCTACGTGAAGCGCCACGAACTGAGATGTGAGAACAAAGCTATCAACAGTTTTTCATTGTTAAGTTGTCCAAAAATAAAGGCTGAACACCTCATTTAGCTCTTTTTTAACATCTGGGAGCTTCTGAATTCAAGCACAGTTCTGTTATCTCCAGCTGGCAGATCCAACAGAGCTGAGACTGAAAGCTCTGATCAAAGACATTTTGACAGGAGTGACAGCATCTGTGTTTGCACCAGCTGATCTGATGCACAAACATTTACAGGATGCACAGTCCAAATTCAAGGCTGGTTAGTTGTCTATTGAATCAATGAAGTCCCAGAAATTTGGTCAGATTTGTCCAGGGCTGTTCAATTAGGGCAAAACCCATGATTACCAATATTACTCAGTATCTGCAATATCAATTACGAGATTACAACTCCTGAAATGAACAAGAATATGAAACAATAAGAATGGCATTTTTTTTAAAAGAAACAAGAAAAAACTTGCACCACATTTTTTCTGAACAACGTATTTTAGTACCTACTGGTTTGACTGCTATGACATTTTGCACAGACATTCAGATAATGAATCATTACGTGATCCCCTAGCTCTTCCACAAGGGCCACCAGGAGGTTTATGTCTGTGCTTTTTGGTGAAATATCTTGATGGAGTGCCATGAAATATTAATATTTTTACTACCAGAAGTAGTAATATGCACAATGGCATTAGCACTGTTGTCTCACAGCAAGAAATTCCTGGATTTGAATCCACTGGTCAGCTGGGACCTTTCTGTGTGTAGTTTGCTCGTGCTCCCTGCGACTGTGTGGATTATTTCCAGGTACTCAGGCTCCCAAACCCAAAAGCATGCTTGTTAGTTTAACTGGTAATTCTAAATTGCCCGTAGGTGTGAATGTGAGGATGAGTGGTTGTCTTGTCTCCTTGTGTTATCCCTGTGATAGATTGGTGACCTGTCCAGGGTGTTCCCCACCTCTCAATCTATGACAGCTGGGATAGATTCCAGCCCCACCATGACCATGAATTGGATTAACCGAAGAATACAAATGAAATTTTAGCACAGCATAAGTGCTTTGACAATTGTTTGTCCTCAAGGTACAAACTGAAAACAACCTGAAACCCAAAGGGAGCCAAAGTATAATATTTATCAAGAGTGAATCAATACCTGCTGTAGTTCAGTGTATGAAGACCATTTATAAACTTGCCAGTTTTACTATAGAACAATCTTTTAACACCAAATTGATATTTTGAATGCTCCAGTGCCTTCTGGTCTCTTGTGAGATACTCACAAATTCATAATTTGCTATTTTTCTTATGTTCATTATTTTAGTGTGGAACCTCGATGAAGACACCATAATCAGTAGAGGCCCTTGCATGTATTCAAACAGAATATTACAACGTCTACTCAAATTCTAGCAGCGTACACCAAGAGGAAAACAATACAAGTGCACAGAGACCACTTTGGAGATGACGGAAACCTATTTCAATAATGCATTCACAACGCAAACAAGACAAGCTTCTTCCAAGTTGCGCATTTGGCTGCATTACAACAATCCTAATTTCATTAGTGACTTATGCAAGGCTTGAGTTGGTGCCAGGTGACTGAGTCACTTAATCACAGTGATAAGGTACCTTTCCTTGCATCACTGCATTTCTATCATTCACCTGGCTTTCAATCACTAATATATACATATTTTGGTTCACGACAGGAATATTAATTTAGAGCAAATGGCCCGCAGTATATAACTCCAAAAATTAACTGCCTGACTGCTGGATGGTATTTGCTCAACTGTATGTTATATTGAGCTTTGAGTGAATTACATAGCTTGTATTTTCATAGAATAATCTCATGAAATGTAACTCACTGGTTTGTGAGCCATTGGAGAATTTATTCTGCCGTTCTGTGTTGAGACACTGCTTATTACTAGTGCTAGACCGTGGCTGTTTAACCACACTCCTTGACTACATAATTCAAAGGCATTCAGGGTATAACTGCCAAACAACACATAGATCCAAAAAATCCCTGTATTTGTATGCCTCTTTAGTTACAGTGATTATTTCAGAAGAGTAAAGAAGCCGACACAGCTACTCATGTGTTAGGGCTAAATCCAAACCAGAGCAACACTGTCAATATATTCCAGGACAAAAATAATAAAAGGCAAAAGACGCACATCAAGGAAACCAGTCAACCAATTGACTGGAATTTTGACAAAAGGAATTTTTTGCAATACTGAATGAAGAAACTATTCATCCTCTTATTGATTGGGATAGGGTGACTCTGCAGGTAGAGGGCATCTGCTTATTGTGGATTGGTGATTCGATCTATTCTCCTCCGCTTCACGAGCTGTCTTACGTTAAGTACCCCAAATTGCTCCCTTTGGTTAAGGCGATGCCTTGCATGGTAGCATGCCACCATCAATGTGTTTGTGGGTAAACTCAACCACAGGGGGCCACAAGCGAGTGTACTTCTAGTGCTCGACCCTAGATAAATGGGAAGGGTTGTGTTAGGAATGACATCTGGCGTAAAATCACTACCAAATCAAACATGTGGATCATCAAGAATGTGATTTCCAGAAGGAGCGAGGGTCCAGAATGCAGGACACAAAGGTGTGATTCAAAAAAATAAATGATGAGCCATTTATTAGGTTGAAAAAAAGTCTTAATATAAATCTAAAACAGAGTCCGAGTAACACAAATACAAAGAACAAGAACACAGGGAAAGAGAAAGGCAGGGAAACAATACTACACAATAACACAAATATGTAGACTTACATTTGTAAATAGAAAAATGAGGTAATCAGAAAAAGCGAATATTGCTGGAGAAAACAAGCGAACAAAAATCAAGATAACAAGAAAAGGGGGAAATAAAACTAAATACAGAGCACAAGAGGACACAAAGGACTACCAAAATAAAATAGGAAGCTACCAAAATATGAGCACAAACACAGCGACTGAGACAACCACAGGACCTGAGGAACACAGAGGGAGCAAGAATAAACTTGAAAACAAGGAACATATGAATAATCAATTAACGATAAACAGAAATTCATTAGTGAGCAAGAACAGACAACTCTAAAAACAATAATAATGATGAAGAATCTATAATAAATAAAATAAATAATAAACGATAAAGAATCTATACAAAACATAAGAAAACAAGACTTGAAAGTCTTGTAATATGAAGAACTAAATTAAAGGAAAAACTCTAAACAAGAAACCAACTCAAATATAACATGCTTAAACACAATGAAAACTAAACCTTAAAAGAACTCAAAAACCTGCGTCCGAGACCCAAGGACCATGACACTGAGAAGTGGACAGATGAGATTAGTCAGGAGCCTCCGTGAACTATGATGTTTGCAACATTGTGATCTGCAGTAAGGTGCTGGTAGCAGTGAGGCCAAAGAGGTGGAGGTATGCTCTGGAGAAAAGAGTGTGTGTAAATGAGAGGAATACAGGTTTAACAGTAAAGACCGAAGGAGTAGAGTCAGTGAAGTTGTACAGGTTTAAGCATTTGGGGTCAACCATCCAAAGCAACAGGCTGCACAAAAGAGGTGAAGGGGTGATTTGTGACAGAAGGATAGAAGCAAGAGTGCCAGAAGGTTCAGAAGATGGTAGTGAGAGTAAGGTTGTGAGATAATGTCACTAATAAAAAATGGAAGGCACAGCTGGTGGTGGAACAGTCTAAGATGTTAAAGGGTTTCATTGGGAGTGACCAGGATGGACAAGATTAAAAATGAGAACATTAGTGGGATAATTCAGGTTGAGCAGTTTGGAGCAAAAATGAGAAAGACAAGGCTGAGATGGTTTGGACATGTGCAGAGGAGAGATAGTGGACAAAGGATGTTGAATATGGAGCTTCCAGGCAAGAGGAAAAAAGGAAGACCTCAGAGAAGATTAATGGATGCAATGAAGGAGGACATCCAGAGGATTGGTGTGACAGAGGGGGATGCCAGGGATAGGATGAAATGAAGGCAGATGGTTCATTGCGGCAACCCCTAAAGGGAACAGCCAAAAGAAAAAGATGAAGAAGAACATGGTAAAATGGATAAAATCATAAATCCAGTCGATTTATATTTGGCCAAAGATCACTAAAAATAAAAGGACTGGTTCCAGTAATACTAAAGCTAAGTTTCTCAGGTTATACAAGCTATACCCCTCCATATATACTGCCAGTCAAAAGTTTGGACACACCTTGTTATTTAATGTTTTTTCTTTATTTTCATGACTATTTACATTGTAGATACTGTGACAGCCAGTGGTGTGGTCTCCCTGTTCCTTGTCACATTCTTTGAGCCAGGTTGTGACGATACATACTGAGGGCATCAAAACTATGAATGAACTCATATGGAATTATGTAGTAAAAGTGTGAAATAACTCAAAACATGTTTTATATTTTAGACTCTTCAAAGTAGCCACTCTTTGCTTTGTTGGCAGCGCTGCAAACCTTTGGCCATCTCGCAATGAGCTTCATGATGTAGTCACCTGAAATGGTTTTCTCTTCACAGGTGTGCCTTGCCAGTTTTGAGACCAGCAGTTGTGTTGTGCAGAAGTCTGGTTGGTACACAGCTGACAGCCCTATTCATCAGCAGTTAGAATTCATATTATGGCAGGAACCAATCAGCTAGGTAAAGAGAAACAACAGTCCATCATTACTTTAAGAACTTGCAAAAACTTTGAATGTGTCCCCAAGTGCAGTCGCAAAGCCATCAAGTGTTAGAGATTAGAGCCCAGATAAATGGCACATAGAGTTCCAGTAGCAGACACGTCTCTAGATCAACTGTTCAGAGGAGACTGCATGAATCAGGCCTTTATGGTCAAATAGCTGATAAAAAAAAAAACACTACTAAGGAGAAGCAATAAGCAGAAGAGATTTGTTTGGGTCAAGAAACACAAGGAATGATGCGATGGTGTGGGGATGCTTTGCTGGTGACATTGTTGGGGATTTCTCCAAAATTGAAGGCACACTGAACCAGCATGGCTATCACAGCATCCTGCAGCAACATGCCATCCCATTGGGTTTGCATTTAGTTTTAGGACATTGACCCCAAACACAAAACCATTTCAGGTGATGACCTCATGAAGGTCATCGAGAAAATGCCAAGAGTGTGCAGAAACAGAATAACCATTAAATCAGAAGGTGTGCCCAAACTTTTGACTGGTAGTGTAGCTATAGTCACTCTGAGCACAGTGTTTCTAAACAGCTGAATTCAGCTGAACCAATGTCTTTCTATCTTGGCTAAATCTAAAGTAAATCTCAAGCATCCTGTGGAGAAGTGAATTTGATCTTTTAGCCTTTAAAGTAAGTCTCAGCTGTAATGAAAAGGGGAGCACTGGATTTATTACACAATGTAACTGAACATAAAATCCAATTAACTGCACAGCTCTACATGTCCATTAGGTTACTCCCCTCTGCACGGCCATTGCTACCTTTAAATGCTGAAACTTTGCTTTTTCAAAACTATCTCAAAGTTTTCCTGATGGGGTTCATAAGCAACAGGTCGCCCCAGTCCTGATCCTGTGGTTACTGAACTTGATATTCTTTAAAATTTGGATCTTTCAGCACCACCTTCCACCTTTTCATTACAGCAACCTTTACCTTCTTAATTTTTTCCTGCATAAACTGCTCAGTCATGAGCTGAGGCTTAAACATCTGTGGATGTGAGACGTCTGTGAATATTGTGAAGGACAGTCTTGTCAGAACAGGACAGATGAGTGAACATGGTTCTCCCCATTCTTCAGTCTGATTATACTGTAGGCAGGCCTGGCCAACTGACAGGCAAAGTTAGAAGTCCATGTTAAAACAACAGGACACCTTCACCTTCTCCTACTCCACTTTAGCTTGTCTTCATATTGAGAAATTCTCCCAATTATGGAGGTTGTATCTCCCGTTGTTCCCAAAAGATGTGATTTCACTCTAACAGCAGCTGTTAAAGGTGTAGGCTAATTGAGCTAAATGGAGAATGTGACCACTGGGCCCCACGAGGACCCTTTATTCTGGGCCACCTCTGTAAGGTGGGCCAGGAAAGGACAGCTACCATCCACTCTCAATTTCCCTGAGCCCACAATTATGTCATCCTGCACTAAGGACACTGTAATGTCCTTTACTCCGATGCAAAATGAAGTGAACACCAGTGTCTATTTAGCTTTAGAGATGCTTTGTGTAAAACATAATTAATAGAGTTTCCTAAATACTGCATTCACCCATTCGGATGTCAGCAAATAAATGGCATTGTTGTTGTGAATAATAGACAATTGATTAAGCCGATGATCCTATTTATGTCTCCATTTAGACCAGTTGTGCTTCATCAAGGGCCCCATAGTGTGAAATAATGGCGTATGTCATTATTTCCCATGCTGGAAATAATGACATACGCCAAAAGAGCGCTAATCCTTCTCAATACAAGCTCCACTAGAAATTAGGCATTCTGTCCCTGCTGTGTGGTTTCAGTTGCTAAAAGGATGGGATCAGCATATCTTGACAGCCAAACACTTTGAATCACGCTCAGGGGAAGGAGCTGCTTAGAAGTCAAAGGGGAAAAAGTACAGGCGGAAACTAAGAGAAAGCACAAGGCACACCATGTCGTCTCCACACGTGGCCAAAGGCAAAAATCTACATGGTGTTTTGCTTGTTAAACAGTAATGTTAAAACTCACTCAGGTAAATTGGCAAGCTGGTCAAAAGTCAATTGATCTACAAAGCGCATCATTTTCTCTCAACAGTAATGTGTATTGAGCTATGAGGACAGCCTCACAGTCATCTAAAGGAGTACTCACCAACATGCTACACTAAAAAAACAGAATAATTTGAATGAAAAACATTCATGTTTCTCCCAACTTGTTGATAATGCTGATTTTTTTACAGATAGGAAAAGACCTGACACTGACAAAATCCCCATTTTATCTGTCCCCTGAGCACCGCCACTTTAAGTTGTTACATGCTGAAAGCCTTGCTTTGCCTTTGCTGTCAGATCGTAGAAATGAGCAGGTGTTGATGGCCTTTCTCTGCTGTCATCTCTAATTCAGCACCGCTGGAATCTCTTCCAGTAAGAGGCATCAAACGCACCTCCAGCAAATCAAAGACCAGGTTAGACAACACACAAATCATACTTTATAATGATGCAGCAACACAAAAGACAAAAACACACACACACTTGATTTACAGAGGAGGTAGTGCACATTAATCACTTACTCTTATTCCTGCATTCACTCATTATAACAAACTGTGCACTTATTGACTGCAATCATGTTTTGCCTTTATTCGTGCCAATTTATTTTATTTAAAGTAACTCAGACTAAAGGAAAATTTATTATTACTTACAATGTCAGTTAATGATGCAAAAGTACACAACAGAAAAAAACTGGCTTCTGTCTTTTACCTTTTCTATAAGATAAGATTTAGAGATAAATAATTTTTGGAGCCATGTATTTGTCATTTATGTTCACATTTTTAAAAACTCAAACAATTTCTAGTTCGTTAAGGTTTGTGCTGCAAAACTCTTTGAAAATGAAAAGATGATACTGTTATAGATTCGAAAAAGAATATTTCTGTGTTAAAGCTGTCTCAGGTATAAAAGACTTTCTAAATGGCTCAAAAAAAACAACCACAAATGCAAAAATATATGTACATTCCTCTCATCACTACAAGTGCAGTTTATCAGCCAAACATGAGGTCAGTCTGAAGGTCAACCACCTTTGGGACTATGACACCTGAGTTGTTTACACTAACTAGAAACATAATTAGTATATAAACATCTAACATTCTGTCATTCTTTGATAAAACCAGACTGGCTGATGTAGCTAAAGAATCTAGAAATCCTGACTGACTCCTCCACTGAAATCGTTCAAGATCAGATTATCCAGATTAGTTTTATAATGCATTCTAATCAATGCATGCAAAAAGCTGTCAAGAACAACAGCTGATGCTGATATTTTATTTTGTATTTATTTAACATTAGGGTATTCCTTCTGTTGGCATATAGAGTCATCTGGCCATCCTTGGTATTTGCTACGCAATGCACGAACCACATGCGCTCATCATGGCATGTCCACACAGGTATCTCTCTGACGAAAGCCTAACATCCGCAGCTCCACAATGACAGGCTGCACCATAAAACATACAATCAGGTGTAATGTGAAGATGATTGGACCTGCGGTAGATGACACCTCTATTAATCTGAATGCTTCCTGCAAGCATCACATTGAATGTGACGGGCGAGCGGAGGAAACGTCACTTTACCTGATCGCCACCCTGTTACGTGTCAAAAGCACGTCCTCCGCAACAAGGTGATTTGAGAAACAGGAAATGTTGGTCTCCACTGACCTGGATCGTGCAGGTGTACTCCGAGTCGTCCAGCAGCCTCACGGTGCAATTGCATTCCCTGTCCAGACTCCTGATGCTGCTGCTCATTAGTCGGCTCAGCATCTTCTCGATCGTCTGCGAACGGGACCACAGAGAGGTGCACACAGCACATACATACAAGTTTATGTTCTGAGGCGTTAACGGCGTCCCTGGTCTTTGCTCCAACACCTGGTCAGCGGCAGCGCGTGTGCAGACAGGCGGCGGTGGTGCATCGTTTTATTAGTGTGTGTGAGCGCGGACTGAGCGAGGTGCTGCGTTTCTCCAGTCAGTGAGGAGTGGGAACACTGCTGCTGTAGCTGCTGCTGCTGCTCCTCTCTGGTCCGGTTAAACTGTCACCCCCTCACCACACCTTCTCCCCCCGTCTCCGCGCCGTTGCCATGCCGCTCTCAATGGTGCTGGGAGGGCTGGTTGATGAATGGCGAATCTGTCAGCCAACAGAGCGGTAACTGATGCTGCCTTCGTAGAGTTAAAAACAGAAGTCGAAATTCCGATAGGCTGCCGCAAGTCGTGACTAAATCCACATGGAATAATAGCTTCACAAGTAAAACAACAGGCAGGTGCTTTGTCCTGTTTTAGAAGTTGCTCAGTTAATTCAAGTTGATAAACGAATAACTAACGCAATAAAAAAAAGAAATGCGTCAGCTGAACATTCCCGAAACATACTTACGCTCAACGTCACACCTCACGTGCCAAATTTTCCAGTTAATTTATTATTATTTGTATTAATATGGATATTTCCGACAGAACGTGAAGGCAACAGCATATTTTAGCATTCAATCCGCTTCACCTCCACAGGTTGGTTTCCAGTCTTTAATTATGTAGTCAGTGAGACGCATTGTTTATATATGACGAAGCTGTTAAACTCAAATGCACTTTGTTTATCAGAAAGTAAAATATTTATGTATCTGTGCTTCTGCCAGGCTATTTTTAAATGACAAGTTATTTTCTGCTCACGTTATTTCCCTACTTTTATGCCCGAGTGCGACCCAACATAATTCTTTGACTGGCATGCCTTGCTGACGCGCAGCGGAGGACAGGCGGTATTTATTATCCTCCAACTGATCAGCTTATTGTACAGAGAAAGATCTCGGCTGGATGAGTTTGGTCCAACCAGAACACGGAAAACTCCAATTTCTTCAACCACGTCTCTCTCTGGGGGTGCTTAATGGTAATTACAATGGAGTAATGGGGCAAACATGGCCCTAGTCCTTTGAATGTGGCTAGATACAGTTTCCAAAATACTCCCAGTGGTAGGAAACGAGTGAACGTCCACGTATTTTTAGACCTTTCTGATGTTTTACGTATTTACGGCCGGATTTTTAAAAAATAATCACGAAGCCACATATTTTTCTTACATAGTCAAAAAGAGACTCATCTGCCGTGACATTGTTTCACAATGCCGTGACCCGGATTCGAACCGGGGTTGCTGCGGCCACAACGCAGAGTACTAACCACTATACGATCACGGCGAGCTACGATGAGCTGACGGGTTTGAAGAGGCAGAAACGAGGTGTCTTTAGTAAACCCTCCGCGGAACTTTGTCAAATTCGTTCTTTTGTTCGTGATTGAGATAAGCTTCAGATATATGATTTAAATAAGCAATATACACACATATATTGCATAACTTTTAATAATTATCGGCAGCAAATGAAGTAATTGCGACATTATAAGAACCTAACTTCGGTTATTGTCTGCCCGACGTCACCACCTGGTGGATAAACCGTCAAACTGCTGCAGCCGCACCACGTGTGGTTTTGCTAAGCCTCCTCTGGTTGGCTGCCCTTGCTGCAGACGTAACACGTCTTCCTGTTTTGTAACACTCTGAATGTGATTGTTACCAAACACTGAATTTTTGAACAGCAGTTCATCTGAATCGCGCAGAGTTGAAAAGCCCCAACAAGGTAAATTTTTGCTTTTTTTGGCTTGAAATGTTTGAATGTTATCATATGCTGTAGTTATCGTACCGTTGATTTATTTCATTGCATGTTAGTTGCAGTTTAGGGGTTTCTGCAGGTTCTGCCCCTGAAGTGTAAATTTTAACGGATGTGTAGAACTTACAAGAAATCATCATGCATTCCTTTCAAGCAGTTTTGTGAAACGTAATGTTGTTGTTTTTTTGTTTGTTTTAAGATTTGTATTGTATTTACCGTAGTTTTAAAGATCTTAACTCTTAGTCGTTTACATTTCTGAGGCGTCTGTGTCTGTGTAAAGATGTCCTCTCCATTAACTGAAATTTATGAGGTGGAGAGGAAGAATGGATGTTAACCAACAGCATGAGTTCCTTCAAATTTTTTAGTTTATGTGACGCTTTAACACAAGCTCATTGAAGATCACTAACTTGATGTTTTGGTGCCTTATGTTTGTGATTCACGTGTTGGCAGGTATGGCTCACACGTGTATTCACTGGTTCCGCAAGGGACTCAGGTTGCATGACAACCCAGCTTTAATGGCTGCTCTGAAGGACTGTAAGCAGCTGTACCCTGTGTTCATACTGGACCCTTACCTCCAGAACAAGGCGTGTGTGGGCATCAACCGCTGGAGGTTCCTCATTGGAGCGCTGAAGGACCTTGACGGAAGCCTTAGGAAACTCAACTCTAGGTAGAGACACGGTCGACACTCAGCAACATTAAACACGTTTTAAAAAGTCAGACAGCTGCCATCAGCCTATATTGTCATTTTATGATATGTTTAGGCTGTTTGTTGTGAGAGGGAAGCCAGAAGATGTGCTCCCCAAGTTATTCACCAAGTGGAAAGTAACCAGACTGGCCTATGAGTATGACACAGAGCCCTACAGCCTGCAGCGCGACAGCAAAGTGACGTCACTGGCCAAAGAACATGGAGTTGAAGTCATCTACAAAGTCTCACACACTCTTTATAATATTGATAGGTAAAAATCATGCTGAGCATTTTCAGAGAGGTGGATTTTTTTTTCTGTGTTACTTGTGTTTTCATTTCTTGGCTGTGTTTTTTTTTTTTTTTTTTTTTTTTGTCTTAATAGAATAATTGAGGAAAATAATGGAAAACCCCCACTTACCTATACCAAGTTGCAAGCAATAGTGAAGACTATTGGTCCCCCTAAGAGACCGATCCCTGCTCCAACCATGGACGATATGAAAGGTATCACAATACCAGAAAGACAGAATAGTGTTACTGAATTGTCAGACCTAGTTATTTGCAATGATCTATGCACATTTATCTAAAAAGCAAATGTCAACATTTAGAAGTGATTAGATTAAATCTATCCCCCCTGTCAAAGATGTAAAGACACCATCCTCAGAAAACCACGAGAAGGAATATGGGATTCCTACACTGGAGGAGCTCGGCCTGGACACTGCTCCTCTTGGAGAGGATCTGTTTCCAGGAGGAGAACAGGAGGCTCTCAGGAGACTAGATGAACATATGAAAAGAACGGTAAACTAGATTCACATCTACATCCTGTTATTTGCAGGATTGTAACAAAAGACATACCTACATTCTCTGAAACATTTCCATGTATGCCTTTCAGAAATGGGTGTGCAGCTTTGAGAAGCCGCAGACTTCTCCAAACTCTTTGAGCCCCAGTACAACTGTTCTCAGTCCCTATGTCACCTTTGGATGCTTATCAGTCAGAACCTTCTGGTGGAGACTCACAGAGGTGTATAGAGGGGTGAGTGATGCACTTTACATACAGATATTGTAATTAATAATGATAAGGAAAACTATGCTGTAGTATTGTTTAATACATTTCAACAGTAAAGAAACCAAAATAATCATTGCTACTCCAAATACTTTCCTTGTGTGATTCCTGTGGTGAGAGACTGTACTTGCAGTGTGCTTGTATTTGCATTAATGTTTCTCTTTGACTTGTGTGATTTTTTTGCAGAATAAACACTCAGATCCTCCAGTTTCTCTGCATGGCCAGTTACTCTGGAGAGAGTTCTTCTACACAGCCAGTTTGGGCATTCCTAACTTTAACAAGATGGAGGGTAACAGCGTGTGTACTCAGGTGGACTGGGACACAAACCCTGATTATCTAGCTGCTTGGAGAGAGGTATTGAGATTGAGTCCTTGAATGAAGTGTCTCTAGAGAAAGTTGATGATGCGAGAAGAGGAGTTTTCATGTTGATGTACTTATGTCAGTGTTAAATGTGGAGTAATCTAATTTTCTGTGTCATAGATGATTCATTGTTATTTCGCACTCTCCTTAAAGGCTCGGACTGGTTACCCCTTCATTGATGCTATCATGACTCAGCTCAGGCAAGAGGGCTGGATCCACCACCTGGCCAGACATGCTGTTGCTTGTTTCCTTACTAGGGGAGACCTCTGGATCAGCTGGGAAGAAGGGCAGAAGGTCAGCTCGCAAAGGCTGCAACTGCTAATAGCACAAATATTATAATACTACTGCTACTAATAGTAATTATTATTAGCTATCAGTGATGCATTATACACAATACTTGTGTTTTTTTTTTTTTAATTTTTCATCATGAGTCCAGCAGTACATGTACTAAATCAGTATAGTACCTTTAACATGTTCTCACTGCTCATGAAGGTGTTTGAGCAGCTTTTATTAGATGGCGACTGGGCTTTGAATGCTGGAAATTGGCAGTGGCTATCAGCGAGCACCTTCTTCCACCAGTATTTTAGGGTTTACTCTCCAGTGGCCTTCGGGAAGAAGACAGACAAAAATGGAGACTACATCAGGTAAGATCTATCAGCCAAACGTATTACCTAACAAATTCACATTCTTTACATGATTTAGCATTTCTCCTATGTTTACAGGAAGTACCTCCCTCTTCTAAAGAAGTTCCCAGCAGAATATATCTATGAACCTTGGAAAGCTCCACGCAGTATCCAGCAGGCAGCAGGATGTATTGTGGGTAAAGACTACCCACATCCCATTGTACAGCACGAAGTGATCAGCAAGAAAAATATTCAGAGGATGAAACTTGCTTATGCCAAGAGATCCCCTGATACCACAGAGTCACCTAGCAAAAGCAAAGGTACTGCAAGAAACATACAAGAGCTTTATGTCCTTTTTATATTAGTCATGCTTGAATTAAGTTCTGTTTCTTCTTTTGTTTTTATTTTTTTTTTGTTTTCCTCCAAGGTGTAAAGCGGAAAGCTCCATCCATCATTGAAATGATCAAGAAGAAAGCAAAAGTAAAATAATTAGAAATCATATTCACGTTTTGGTATCTTTCCAGTACTTTAGTTTTATCTCAGTACACAGTCTGCTATATTGTGTTTTTTATTGGGATTTTCATTGGTTATTTTTTTATATCATTATTGCTGTTACTTTTTATGTTGAATTTATGTCAGTGTTTAAAAGTGACTCTTGGATTTAAAAAAGGTCAGGTGAGAGACTGCATAGAGATTAGGTCATGTTTTCTAAAGGCTAAAGGGTCAAATTGTTATTATGTTACATAGGGAAAAAAAATAAGCAGGTCTGAATGTCTCCATGTTAGAAGGGTGTAAAAATATACTTAAGTTAAAAAAATCAATGCAGACAGTAAATATGAGAGATATGCATTAACTGTAATGGTTCGGTCTGTTCGCCCACCATACAATTCAAGGAGCACATCAGAAAAAAGTGCATTAATTATGGACAATGAAAGAATGGTTCTAAAAAAAATAAAAAATCAAGAAAAGTGGAAAATTTAAAGTTTTGAATCTTGGTAAGATAATCTAACATCTCAGTTTGATTGACATCAGACATCAAATGTACGAATTTATTTGTATCAACTTTTGCAAACAAACTGACACAATTTACATATGATTTGTTTATGAGTCAGATTGTATCACTGTCAAATAAGATTATCGTTATACTAATAGTAAGCATACACTTCTGTCTTCTGTCTGCTGCCATTAAAATAAAAAAAACCTTACACTTAGAACTTGGACGTGACTACACAGCGGATTGTGTCCAGTCGTACAGCTGTCTCATATATTCAATCGAAAAACTAAGACAACTGTTTACAGGTGAAATGATCTTTTCAGCTCATGTTATCAGCTTGCAAAGTTTTATGTCATTTCCATATCGTTAAAAATTGTTGCTCTTTAATAAAATGTCAAAATGAAAATTAATATTGTGTCTTAAGCACTAAAATGTGTGGGTCCTAAAACTGCTAGGTCTATGTACTGTTATTTCCACTAGATGGCGCTGCAACACCTGAAGAAAAAGTCAACTCAAGTATTTTTTTTATTTTTTTTAATTTTTTTTAGTACCTAGATCAAGTATACAGAGGATATTCCCCCAAGTATATTCTTAAAAGTTATTTAAAGATTTAATCTGCTGTGTATTTTGGAACATTTGTAATTGAGTTAATTTAACTGTCATAAAAATGAGAAAAAATAAAATACATTTTTAGAGTATCTGTGGTCAGCACAGAGCATCTGACATTTTATATGTTAACTCTCTGCAGAAAAGGAACAGAAAGTAAAAGTGATCTGTTAATATTTTTGGTGAATAATATTTAATCTCAATTAATCTCAATGAATATTGAAAATAAAAACAAAGTCTATTTTATTTAATTTGATTCTAGCTACAATGTCATTTGTCTGCTTTCTATAAGGAATTCATTTTTCCAGCTTCCTCATTCCTAAAACTTTGATGCTTTCCTTTCTTTTTTTTCTAGCTGTAGCAATAGGCATCGTTTTTTTTCTTATCAGGATTATGCTTGAGATGCAGTATTAGCCTGTTAATCAATTACTAATTGTGTCAGTGCACAACTGGTCAAAGTCAGTATGAACAGGGCTGTGCTACATAAAGGCAAAGATGTGTGTGAGTCTGTGTGTGGGGCACACAGCTGTTCTTGGAGCTCAAGTCTTCTCCTGTTTCTGCTTCCTTGGAGCTGACACTGGTGTGAATAACCAGAGGATGATGTCACAGGCTCAGTAGCAGTCCAGACGGCCATACAAAGCCAAGCTCAGTTTCCACAGAGACCTGTCAAACATCAAAACAAACTGCTCTCTGACTGTGCATGTATGTACAAGGGTGTTTTGGGGTACACTTGGCATTGGGTCACTCTTCCGGTAAACTCTCATAGCAGAGCTCAGCAAGTCTGGGTGAACCGAAATCACCTATTCAACAATGTACCAGCATGCATACATTTCAACATTTTCTGATATTATGACAATGTTTAACCTTAATCCCAAAAAGAATAGTTAATCTACAAACAAAATTCCAATAATAGCTGGCTCCTCCTGTTTGTCCGTGGGTGTACCCCTCTCCCCATGGGTCCATGTCGTCACCTCACCACTCAAACCATCTTGGATCTGAGAACTGTAACATCCCAGCGGAATTAGAACAGTGTGTTCCCATGCAGCTGGTGTTTCATGTAGCTGAAATAGTAGTGATTTATCTCAGGAGGCTGCTCCACAGGCAGCAACATGAAAGAGTTAATTCCCACTTTATGCAACAAATTTCTATGGCCATAATAATAGGACAGGGGCTGTCCAAGGTTCAAAAACTGTTCTTCTTTAGGTGACATTACAAAATAATATGAGTTCAATCTAACGCTTGATTAGCAAAGCTCTCAATATCAGCTACTGCACGGTAGGTCAAGTGGGTCAGTGTAAGTTTACATCACCATTTTATGAGGATTACCACAACACCAGTGAACATGCCCGTCTGTTTATAGGCTTCAAAGCAGACAAATAACAGACATACATTTCTGTTGATCAATACAAAGGTACCAATATGGTTTTACATGACAAACTGCAGACCATCTATTCATAAACAAATGTTATAACTCTTAAATTGCAAAAAAAGTACATAAACAGTCATAATTATTTGTTAAAGACCAAAGGGTAGTGTTCTTTAGTGGCTAACTAAGACTAAGCTGAGGAAGAATAGTGAAGCTAATTTTTTAAAAAGAGAAATCTAATTATCTCTTTTGTTGTACTAATGACATTATAATTGGAGAAACACTGAAGGACAAGAGGAAGCTGTGAGTAAAAGGTTCATGAACACGTGCTGAAAGGTCACTATTTATTAGAAGTCCATAGAGGTGGTAAATAAATGCCACAGTGAAACTGAAGAGCTGATGGTTGTCCAATCTGCTTCAGCCTTTTTGGTCTATGTTTGTCACCATCAGGGACACACACACATCCCGAATGACAATGGTCCTGTTGTCGTGGGATGTCCATTACCACACAGGTTCTAATGACTGATTATAACAATTTACATTTGCCCCACAGGACCCCCTTTTTATTTCTGATAGAAGCACAATTATGTTTGCAAAAGAGATAATGGTATAAACAAAGCCAGAGGTAGTGATCTCAGAGAGCATCATTAGTAGCCCCTGTCAGTGCGCCCCAGGGTGGCTGTGGCTACTATGTAGCTTGCCATCACCAGTGTGTGAATGTGTGTGTGAATGGGTGGATGTCTGGATATGTAAAGCGCTTTGGGGTCCTTAGGGACTAGAAAGCGCTATATAAATACAGGCCATTTACCATTTACCATAAATCTGCACCACTAAGCCACTACAGGATTTTGTGAAGTGCTATAAATGGCAAAACATGAGGCAATAGACATGCAATGCTAAAATTATGCACTCCCACTGCAGACCTCGTGTGCACTGAGATTTGGAGAGAGATTAAGACCTTAACATGGGACAGGACATAACATTCCTTGGATTTTCAAAATACTGAGGAAAACAACCTTCTGAGAAAAGCTCGGAATAGTTATCGATGTTTTAGCTGGTATCTAACCAGGTCTTTATTTTTTATTGGATTGTATTTTTCCAATCAGATAAGCTAGTGTACTTTAAATTTTTCTCCAGCTGACCAGAAGCATAAATATGTTTCTTTTTTATTTTCAGTTATTATATATTGGAAATCCCCCTTCCATCAGCAGGTTTTCAACATGCTTAAGGGGGATACATGTTCAAACACAGTCACATGACAGAGTCTTCTGGTTTCTGTACTGTTTCACCACCCTGATGTGCTTTGATCACTCTGTACACAGCCCAGTGGAGAATATCCACACCACGCAACTGTGTTTTCCAGCGTCTCTACAGCCGACTGACGTACAGTCAAATACAAGATCCTGCAGCCTATACATGTCAGTCACCAGTGTGTGTATGTGTGTGTGTGTGTGTGGTATGCTATAACTAATGGAATCCATAATGAATTGCCCAACTGTGTGTTCAATTTCCATTGCTTCCATTTTCCATTGGTTCCAAGAGTCTTAACATATTCCATTTAAAAATGTTCTTTTAAAATGTAATTCTTAATTTAATCTAAGTTGTTAAATCAAATCACTGCGTCATGGCCCTGGCAGGGAGCTACAAAAGAATGTGACGAATGGATGGAACAGAAAAATGTAAATAGATGAAAGGAAGTCATGCAGGCATGTGTAATATGATGAGCATACGTAGTAACCCAAGAGATAATGCTGTTTGATACCTTTGAACTTGGACGAACACACTCGGGAAGCTGTAACTCATTGTAGTAGTATCAGTGCCAGTCAGTTCAAAGACAAGTTTGGGGGTTTGGAGTGTGTTTACCATGGAAGAAGTCTATATAGGTGACAAAATAAAACGCTTATTAAGGTCACTTTGGCATCCAGGTATCAGCCTTGCAAGTTAATTTCATTTCTGCTTAATATTGAGATTGTTCCAGCATTTTGTTTTCAGACTGAGCCAAGTATTTGAATCAGTCTTGAATCCCTGGAGACTAAAATCACATTGGTCTGACCAAATAAAAAAATAAAAAAATTAACTTGTTGATAAATGCTCTCTCTCTCTCTGTTTGTGTGTGTGTGTGTGTGTGTGTGTGTGTGTGTGTGTGTGTGTGTGTGTGTGTGTGTGTGTGTGCAACAAAGTGTGTGTAGATCTGTCTGTGCATGCTTGTATGAAGATTAGAGCCCATATCTCTTTGGGAGTCAGTGGGATCTGCCTATATAAGGCTGTTCTATTCCTACTGCTTTTCCTCTGGGGACACAATGCAATTGTCAGCCACTGAACAATACATGTCAGAGAACTTAGCAGACTTCACTGTCTTATATAAACATCTATATATTTATATGGTTTTACAAGAGGTGATTCTGGGGAACACTGGGCTAAATAACAGCTGTTTTTGCTATGTTCTACTTATACTCGAGAGTTTTCTAACGCCACACTTTTTAGATAGGAAACTACGTGACCGTAAGAATGTGCTGCTCGTATTAATGCACTCAAAACTAAAGGCGTCATTCTTTTGACTGACAGGCTCAAATGATACTTTACTACAGCCTGTAAACACAGCTAAAAAGTTGGACAGAGGATACCCAAAGAGAAAATCTTTTTTCTCTTTGGGGAAACCGTAATTCACTAATAACAGAATGAGGGGAAAAAAAGACTTAACCATGTTTTTTAAAATCTTTTCCTGGGATCTGGTGAACTAACAGATCTGGACATGGAAAATGTTTTTGTTTTATTTTTCTTTTGCTTTTGATTTCTTACAGATATTTCTCTACTTAAGATTTATATTTGGTGGATCCATTAGAGTTTTTTTTCCCCTCTTTATAAAACAGCCACAAAGATGAGTTTTGGAAAGTGTGATGTGCTCTTGTGCCTATTTGCAGGCCAACTATAAATAGTCCACGGACCTACGCATGCTCATGTTTGATTGGAAATTGCAGTGCCTTAAGCCAGTGCTGTGGGGTGTCTGTCAAAGGAAGGAATGAAACTTGTGTATGGTGAGTTAACTGTGTAAAATGGACTGCTGAATGTTGTTTATGTAGCTACTGGATAAGCACATGTAGAAGATGTAAAGTATATCTTAAACTAGCATCTCTTGTGCTAAATAATTGAGTTTTTAATATACAACATTTGTTTTTGATGTTTTACAACTTTATTCTTTTAAAGTTTGAACTCTTCTCTTGGCAACAAAACAATATCTGGTGGAAAATGACTTCATGGAGGACATCAAGACGTTCGTCTAACGGGAATGGGCGGTCTTCCAATGGAGAAGATGTCAATGGAAGCGGCCGCCTTGGTGGCTGCAGCTACCTCTCTAATGTGAGGCCAGAAAACAGGTACAGAATCCAGACTAACTCAGGGTGGTGTCCTTCCACTTGAAGCACCTCTGCTGGGAACATGCAGTATGTATGATCCCAGCGTGTATTTATTCTGTAATATATCTATAATTCAGGGTTTTACCTAACCTGGGATGAGCATGTGTTGCATGGTGTTTTTTTGTTTGTTGTTGCCACGGACAGCAGAGTTTAAATAAACTGCTTATTAAGAGCACAATTTCAGCTATGCACCATTGGCCCCTTTTCACATCAAGCATACACGACAGCGTCTGCATGAGAAGATTTGTTTATAGCACAAGTAGGTGTTGCTCTTTCGGTCTCCTTTTTAATTAATCTTGTGTAATATTTGATTAAACTGCTGTTCATCTTTAAGCTACTGACACAGGACAAACCGAGTAACATTATCTGCCAGTTATCTTGCATTGTTGCTTTAGGGGAACTTTCACTCTGTCAGCCTCAGCTGAACTTTGCAGAAACCACTGATCATGTCCTTTACTTAGCACATCTAGTGTATTACCAAAGCTAAAATCAAGAATTACCAGTGGTTTGTGTTGCTGATTCTAGTTATTGAATCATTACTGAATCTAATTTTCTGTTCTCCATCTGTATTTTTTTTTTGCTAAATGTAGATATATTAACAATATCTTGTTTAGTGTTTGCTTGAAGACAATAATAGTAACAACTGTACATAATGTGTAGTGCCTTGTTTATTAATCATAAGTAATATTCAGTGAAGTGTAATGATCTCACTCAACTGTACACTGATCTAATACTCAAGCCATGATCATTTTATTCATATATTCATATTTCAGTAATATCTTTGGACGATCACATTTTTCATGCAATGAAATGTAAATATGGGCTGAATGTAAAGCTTTTTATACTGAATACTGTAGTGAAAGATCAAAGAAACACTTATTAAAAACAACAACAACAAAAAACAAGTTAATTGTAGTTGCCTCCAAAACTCACAAGTGTTTTTTAGACTTTATGTAAAGTAAAGGCCTTTAGAAAATTATCTCACTTTATGATTTCAGTTCTTACTTTCTTCATTTTACATAGTTTTGACTTGGGACATTCTTTTAAATGGTACCAAAAAAGCAATCAAGCCAATAATACAGATAAAAAAGTGCAATAAAGAAGTTTTTTTTTTTAATGATAAAAGACATATAAATCCAAATAAATACCATGACTGACCAACTCTATTTTCTTGTACAGGAGCACACTCTGCAGTGTGATTGCTCATTTAACTGAAGAAACACAGCCATCCTTTGAAGCTACCCTGAAGTCAAAAGCTGTGTCTGAAAATTCAAACGTGAAGTTTTCCTGTGTGGTTAGAGGTAAGCATTGCCTACTCCATACATCTGAGCAATTGAACTGAAATATATCACAAACAAACAAAAATAATAATTTAAAAAAACAATGTACTGTAAGTCGTCGTGCTTATGCTGCATTTTTTTAAAGAAGGTCAAAGACAAGAATAATACAAAGATAAACCTTGAACATAGACAAAGTAGGAAAACTGTGTCAAATTTAAATTAAAAAGAGAATGCAATGATTTCCAGATTGCATAAACCCATGTTTTATTCACATTAAAAAATAGAAAACACATTAATCGTTTAAACTGAGACATTTTACAGTTTAATGAAAAATCTTAATGTGTATTAGTTTTTGTGCTATCCCTGCGTTAATAAATTTTATGAAATATTAAAATGTCTCAGTTTAAATTCTATTGTTGATCTATGGTATTCCAGTATCTATTTACAAATCATTGCAGTTTTGGTTGTTTGTTTTGTTTTTTTGTTTTTTAGGATACCCGGCCCCTCAGGTTACGTGGTATAAAGACGACATGCAGTTGGATAGATACTGTGGACTTCCTAAATATGAAATATTCCACAATGGACAAAATCATTCCCTGCATATTTACAAGTATGTATATTTGAAAATGCTGTTTGATGATGTCCATAAAGGAGATAATAAGGGAAATTCAAATGATAGCTTTGCCATCTAAAATGTTTTTCCTTTCCGATAACTGCTGCTTGATGTGATATTGATTAATTTCCAGGTGCACTGTGGAGGATGCAGCTATATACCAGGCCTCAGCCATCAACAGTAAAGGTATTGTTTCCTGCTCTGGTGTTCTGGAGGTGGGTGAGATGAACGAGTTCAAAATCCACCAGCGTTACTTTGCCAAGGTCAAACAGAAGGCTGAGAGCAGACGCAGGGAAGCAGAAGGCAAAGAAAACCAGGAGCCACCACGAACCATGAGTCCCGATCGTACACAGAGGAAACGCCGCTCGACAATGGAGGCCTTTCTTAGCACACCAAGCTCAATGGAGGATGATGGTAATGAGGAGAACCATCAAGCTGTTGTTCTAGAGACAACGCCCAGGTTACAAGGGGCCCCTGGGGAGGAGGTTAAAGAAAAACCAGTCCCAATCACTAATGGCACAATGTCTAGTTTATCTAAAGGAGAGCCTCTTAATGATAATGGCAGTAAAGCTGAGAGATGCTTATATGACGCTACCCAGAAGAATTTTACAACACACCAAACGAAAGCTCCCTTTATCAAGAAAAAGATTAAAATTTCCAACAGTGCAAAAGCTGGAAAAGCAGATGGTCTAGCAGAGAGAGTGTCTGAGGAGAGAAGGCTGAAAGATGAGCCCTCGGTCTCTGCAGTTCTGACCTGTAAAGAGTCAGTCCAGATCCAGAGGAATTCAGATGAGATTATGGAAGTAGAGAATATTTCTAGTTCATCAATTACACATTCAGAAGTGACAAACATGATAAAAGAAGATCAGAAATCTGCATCAGAGGTGGCAGTGTTTCCTCAAAGGTCATCACAGGATGAAAAGATATGTACAGAGGTAACAGTGGCTTCAAAGAAAGAGCAACTCACTGTGCCACTGTCCCCTGTTGCTTTTGCATCTTCACGCCATCCTGGTTCAAAAACTGAAGGTGAAAATGCTGCAAAACATGAGCAGGAAACTGGATGTAATGGTACAGAAGAAAGTTTGAAAAGACAACAGCAAATACCTTACATTTCCGCAACACAGCCACTGTCAAGTGTTAGATCAACACTCCTAACCAAATTAAAAGAGGACATTGATGCAACAATCATGGGTGGTGATGTAAAGACAAAGCCTTCAGCTGATGGATCTCTATCCCACAAACACAGTGAGTCAGTGGATTCAACTTGTGACAGCAGGACTGCTTTATTTCAGCATCCATGTGAACCCGCTGGACACCAGCTGTCTGAGAAGGAAACAAGCCACATCCAAAAAAAGGTGCCTGCGTCTCAACTACCCATGCCAAGTGAGGTGAGGGAACCTTTTCACATGAGCTCATGAGTGCTTTGTGCTGCCAAAATCAGTCCCATCAGTAACACAGGCATCCAAAATCTATTTATAGCTTTTACAAGTATCCCCCACTGGGTCACAAGAATTAAATGACGCACATGTTGACAGTTGCAGTAGATATACCGATGTAGTGGGGTGATTTTGTTTTTAAGTTTAAAGGTCTGAAAGTGAGATTTTTATAAATTTTTAAATATAAACAATTTTATCATTCTTTGAAACATTATTATGAGAAATAAGCAGACTACCAGAAAGTTAAAGTAATGACTTTGAAGAAGCCTACAATTTGGTTTATTGAGGGATCGACACCACTCTCATGTCTGTAAATTAATATGAAGCTTCTCTCAGTTAGTCTAACTTAGCAGAAAGACTGGGAACGGGTAAAGCAAGATTTGTAAAATGTTTTTGCACAGATCAAATAGCTGAGATATAATGTGTTATTCGGTAAGACGACTAGCCTGGCAAATGGATTTTGGTTAGCTGTTTCCTGTCAGTATTTCACTGCCAGCTGTAGCTTAAAATGATGCAGAGTTGGATCAGCTATCACAACCCACTCTTTAGATCCTTTTCTAGAAAACAAAAAAGTGGCATCCTCTAAAATTTTTATAGTTCCTGCAATTGAATGAATGCGGTTGTGATAGGAACAAAATTTGTAATTTTAATTTGCTGCATTAAAAAATAAATTCCTGGCTGGGAAACAAAGTTATCACTGATTGTCAGTCTTTATACTGCTTACACAATCACACCAACCTCTACTGCATAGCTGAATACTGACGGCACTTATGACTGAGACAAAACACTGAATGGCTGGAGCGGCACTTAAAATAATTTGCATTCCTTTCGGGCCAGTCTTGCATGCAGGAGAGCAACCTTCATTTTAAACAGGCCATCCCATACCAGACTTGCAAAGAGGATAAGAGAAAGAAGCAGAAATGTGGAGTGATTCTTTTGATTGTGTAGCATATGATTGTAAAAGTTTAATATTTCAGTCTAGTCTTCAGACTGAAGGCTGCTTTTGAGGCACAGTATTGCTCAATATACTAGACTATATTGGGTCATATTATGGCTTATGGTTCAGTTCACTAGCAGACTGTAATAACTGACACTCAACAAACATGCTTTTATACCATATTTATGTTTTACTTTATTTATTATGCTCAATTGAAATCACACTTCTTTGAGGTTTTCCAGAATATTGGCAAAAAGTTGTCTACTGAATGATGAACAATATTTCTTAACCTATGTATCAATTCAAGAATCCAACAAAAACTCATCTCTTGTTTGGCTTTGGCAATGGAGCAGATTAACACACTTAAACATTTCTCCAGTTCATAAATTTCTCTTTGTCCTAAGGTCTTCTCATTCCTTTCCATGTTTGTTGCTGGTTACACAGTTGCTGTTGATAAAAATTGCATGTGTTTATCCACGACCAGCATAGCCAGGGATAAAGGAATATGTATTTACAGCTTGGAAAATCTGTGCTTGTATTATGTCCCAAGGTTACACAAGATCCCACAAAGATGAACAGGAATGATGCACCTGTCAGCCTTGAGCTACCACCAGAACGGTGTATGGTCAGCTCGCGACAACAAAAGACTCCAATAGAAAGGCCGACCGTGGCAGATGACATCCAGACCCCGCTTTTCCATAGTGGTTTTAAAACAGACATTGACACAATGACACAGGACGCATGGGATCATTCCAAGGCATCAAATGAAGTTCTTTCCACAAACGTACAGATGTCACCCCTGAAAAGCCCTGTCAGTGGTGAGAACGCTTTAAGGTGTAATATTTCGCTCAGTATCCTGGAGAGTCAATTTAATACAACTATAAAAGCTGTTGAAGGGACAGAAATACAACATGATGAGAAGGCAGAGCTCACTAAGTTGTTGGTTGAGAGTGACGCTCCAAATGAGAAGATAGTTGAGATGGAAACTGAAACTGCTGCTGTAAATGTGACTGAACAAACTAAAACAGAAAAGAGCAAAGATGCAAGGAACGAAGACACTGGAGGAATCATTGTGGATGCACCTTGCAAACAAACTGGGCAGAAAGAGCACATATCAAAAGTGGTGAAGAAATCTAGTTTAGACTTAAAACATTTGAAGGAAGATATAAATGACACATCTCCAAAAATTGCAGAGAACAAAACCTCAGTGGAACACATCAAAGGTTTTCAAGAAATTTCAAAACCTGAAACAAAAATAATTTCTATTGCTGAACTTTTAAGATCACAAATAAAAGCTCTTGAATCAACATCGGCTAATCCGGTATCTGACATACCATCCCATTCTAACTTACTACACAATCAGATTATAACAGCAAGGCCACGCCAGGAATTAGTACAAGATGACAGAAAGCTGGAGGTGAAAAAGTTCATGCCTGAAAGAGAAAATAAGAAAGGCGTTGACGAATCACCCCCCACAACCATAAAGGCAACACTTATGGAGGTTTATCATCAACTTCATAAAACAGACTACGAGCAATCTAAAACTCAAAGTGCAACATCACAGCCTCTTCAGGCTCTTTTGATGCCACCCATCTCTGTTATAGACAGTGGAACAAATAAAGGCATGGCAGGACTTGACGGAAGTGTTGAAAAATATAATGGAGGTGCCATGGACATTGGCAAGGAAATCCAACCTTCAATTGTAGTTCAGCCAGAAAATTGTTCTGTTGTTGTTTCTCAACAAACAACACCCAAACTAAATTTTCCCTCTTTAACTTCTGAAGTCAAACTGATCAGTACAATTTCAAGTCTATCTGGAACTGCCAGTCAGGAACCTGAGTCTCCACTTAGAGAGACAAATAAGAAGCAAAGTATTCAAGAGGCAAATATAATAAATTCGGAGCGTACCAAAGATGAACTTGTTCAAGGCAAAGACGTGCAATTCATACAAAAGTTAACTCCAGAAATTAAGCTCAGCAGCACAAATGAAAGGGATTTGACAACAGTTTCTGATCAGTGCAAAATGGAAGAGCAGTACACAAATACAAGTTCTTTGCAAAGTATTGAAAGGCTTCCCCCTGAAACTGGGTCTAACACTCAAGGGAATAATCTTCCACTTATTCTGAAGGAGGTTAAGGAAGGTTTACCGTCAGACTCCACAGCCAATCAAACTGCAGAACCTAGCCCATCATTAAAGAAAAGAAACTGTGTTTCTCCCATCCCTTCTGCTACTCCACAAGAGCTGGCCTCTGGGGCTCGCCGCAAAATCCTAACACCCAAGGCCAAACCTGAGGAGACCACAGAGGTCACATCACCAGCTGATAACCAGACTCTGAAAAGGGAAGCATCTACGCAGAGCAGCAAGCTTTCCACAACTGCCGTGGCACTCTCTGTATCTCCAAGCCTGTTGCGACGGTCATCTGTACTTCAGCCCACAGGTGAACAAACCTCTCTACTAGAAAGGCGTTCACCCATCTTGAGCAAAAAGAAGATGGCATCTGAAACACCCAGCCAGCTGCCTGCTGAGGAGATTCAAACTGAAAGGAAACCTGAAGAGAAGGACAAGCGTAACCCATTCAAAGGTAAAGAAAGGCCTGAAGGCCTCATGCTTTATCAGAATTCACTTATGTGAGACAAAGGAAATGTTTTAGTACTTTTGTATTTTACTGCTTTTGAAAAGCCACTGTTGCATCTTTTCTGGGCATATCAGACAAGACACCGTGGAAGGCAGCAATCCATGCTGCTGGTCATCAAAGAGACGTGATTCACAACCTCCTCATTAGAATCTAACAAAACCAGAAGTTTCTCCTTTTTCTGAACTCATTTTCTGTATACAGGCTGGTTCTTATAGCACCTATAACAGACCTTTGCTATTTAATTTGTACAGGAAAACTTATAAAATTGGGCACTTATGGAAAAATGTGTCTGTTTTTTAATTTTTTTTTTTCTCCAGCTCCTCAAGTTATCCGTAAGATTAGGGCTGAAACTTTTGCAGATGCCTCTGGACACTTGAAACTGTGGTGCCAGTTTTTCAACGTTCTCAGTGACTCGACTATTAAATGGTACAAAAATGAGGTGGAAATTACTCAGGTTAAAAGAAAGTAAGTTCTCAGAGTGATCTTTTTGGAAATATGTTACATTCTTTCAATATGTACTGTAAGTTTACGTCTTCTTAAACATTTTTATATTATTTCTTATTTGTACATCTTCAAGAGCAGGAGATGAAGCCCAGGTCAATCTTGCCATTGTTCAGGCATCGTCCAAAGATGCCGGTGTTTACGGATGCTCAATCACAAATGACTACGGGACAGACTCCACAGACATTCTGCTCAGTGCAGATAGTATGTACTGTTTTAAAATAACTTTGGAATACTAGATACTTAATTTTTCCTTTCATTCCCTGACTGCAACATGCTTACTTTTCTGTATTCTCTCTCATTATTTTGCAGTCTTGACTGGACTGTCCATACGTGAGGACCTTGGTGGTAAGATGACGTTTCACATCTTAAGATTACAGGGTTCTTTTTCCCTGTGCTTTTCTTTTCTGACTATCACCGTTAAAAACTTGTGAATGCAGTTGGGGAGGAAATCGAAATGACACCCCTAATATTCAACAAGGGAGTGGCTGATTCTGGTGTCTGGGGCAACAAATTCTTTGGTCGCATAATGATGAAGGAATCTCATATTGGAGATGGCTGTTCTCATAAAGTCTGGAGGGCAAAAGTCATCTACGGTCTGGAGCCTGTGTTTGAGTCTGGTAACACATGTATCATTAAAGTATGCAACCCCATCGCTTATGGAGGCAAAGAGGACAGCTGTCTTATAGATACAAACCTGGACATCATGAAGCAGGTATATAAGAACGGGCTAATGTCATAATTTATTCATGCATTCATAAATATGTCATTCAATAAACAGCAATTCCCGTATTAAAGTGAATCAGGTGTTAATTCTGCCACCTTAATAGGATTACTATGGCACTAATCCAGTTAAGACTGAATAAATGGTGTAGGCGGAGCTGATGTTTATTGGCTATTCTCCAATGTTCTACATACAGGAATGTAAAATTCAGAACTTGGCTCGGGAATACTGTAAAATCTTTGCTGCAGAGACAAGAGTTATAGAAAACTTTGGTCCCTCTCTTGAGTGAGTACACTCTGTTTATTCTTGAAAAAGATAACAATTTTGTATATCTATCTATACAACAGGGACCATTAAGCATCTCCTACACCCTGACAATCTTTGTTAAACAGGGTGATTCCAGTCTATTTGATGTACCGACCAGCAAACGCTGTACCGTACGCCACAGTGGAGACAGATCTCACAGGAGTGTATCAGAAATTCTCTGACCTGGACTATACTGGCAGAATAGACATGAGGACTGGCTCTGAGGTGGAGCAGAAGTGCTGTACCCTGCAGCACTGGATCTTTCAGTGGACCAATGGAAATCTGCTATTCACTCGACTTGAAGGTATGGTCACACATGAAGCCAGAGTAATATTTAATAATTAATAAGTTTGTGTGTTACCTGTACTTGCTATAGTTTGGAATATGCCTGTGGTTTGGCACAGAAAATTACCAGAGGCCAGCTTCTCTACTTATGTCCCACCTTACCCCACATCACAAGATTCACATTTAACAACTTTGTGTTAAATTCTGCAGTATAATAAAGGTCCAGTGAGCAAATGAAGCTCAAACTGGTTGAAGAAAATATTGCTTACATACATGACCTCATATGCTAAAATTGTGCTTGCAATAATGAAAGGATATTTCAGTTTTAACATTTAAATTGAAAGAGTAGCAACAGTATTCCAGATACTTTCAGGCCCAATATGGACATTTATTTTATTTTGATATATTTTAGGTTGTGAGGTTTGGAAAATGTGCATGTTGTCTTTCACATTTCTAAAACTGCACAAGGTATTGTACATCTTTCAATGTGACTATGTTACATGAACAAGTAATTTTGGGGTGTCATTTTGCAGGTGTTGACACTAAGATCACCGGTGTTGGAATTTCAGTCAAATCAACAGGGTCAGTACTATTTGAATTGCGTCGTTTCTGCAAATTATACTGCAAACACCTCATTTTACAGGTAATTTACATTTATAGGAATCATGTCTGTTACATTTAGCTTTGCTCTCTGTTTTGCATCGCTACAGGCATCAAGGTTTATCTATCGAAGCGAATCCCAAAGTTTTTGAACAGTTTGTCTCTCAGCACAAGTGTAACTACTTTTGTGGTCTGCTTGGCCTGCGGTCACTGAAAGTTATGGACTCTTTGCTGACACCAGCAAAGCCGAAGAGCTCCAGGAGTCCCTTACTTCAGCGCAAGATGGCTGCAGGCTCCTCCAGCCCACAGACTGGGAGGAAAGCTGCTGGTAGCCCTAGACTGTCGAGGAAGACTGAGCAAGAAGGAAGCAAGATGCCAACAAAACAGAAAGCTGCTGATGCTCCCAAAACAATCAAAATGGCATAGAATAAATATCTCTTAATGAGACTTGACATGTCGGATATATTCACAGGAAGCCCAGGAAGAGCTTGTGCAATGATAGAAGCCTGCTGGTACCTTATTAGAAAGTATAAATCTTACAGAGACAGGAAAAGATGTTTATTAATGATATAACTTTTTACTTTTAACAGCTATCATTCCTTGCTATTTAATGTGGACTTATGCATTCATCTAGTGTAGCAAATCCTAGGGCTAAAGCTGTTGTGTAAAGAAATGCATTGAACCTTTGTTCTATTCATCAAATACCATAGGTTACTGATTGTGGATGCCTCTCACAGGTCAGTGTATTCATCCTATATGAATGTCAGACACTTTGGACTGAAGTGGAATTGTGTTATATGTTGTCTATGTGTAATTCTCAGCTTTACTCTTTTGTGGTCACATATATGAAGTCATGAAGAAAAATGGAAGCAGGATATGCATTAAGCCAATCACGCAATGCAGGTTTTAAAGGCTGAGAGTAACCAGCCAGTTTTCTCTTATAGGAATGTATCAAGCCAAATGCAGCTGTTCACATGACACTGTTGTACAGTGGCTAATGGTGCTGTGCTTTTATATTATAACCTGACATGTTTACTTGCTACTGTAATTTGCACTGCATTTTTAGAAATTGCACATTTGAATTCAACTGGCTGTACAATAAAAGATATGATCTTGTATGTTCTGAGACTCTGTCTTAGTCCAAAATGTACCTTTTAAATTTGGAGTGTCTCTCTTACAAATTTGCCTATTATGGAGTGGGCTGACTAATAAAAGCCATCCCACTCTGTCTCAGACATCAGCTTTCACTCATTATCATATATGTATTTTATCTAGAAAGATTAGTAAGATGTTATCTCAGTGACTCTTGTTATTAACGCAGATTCTGTGAAATCTCATCAAAACATGCAGTTTCTAATTACAGCATGAGAACAGCTTAAGACAATTTTAAACATTCAAAACACTTTAGCTTTATTTTTCCTACCTACAGCAGAAAATGTATAAAATAATATATTTGTCTTGTCTTTCAAGTCACATTAGTGGAGCATCAGTGTACAGCACATCTTGGAATGAGTAAATCATCTAACTGATGGTACAAAATCCAAGATAAACGACACTTGGTGGCAAAAATGTGCATAAATGTGAAAAGAGTGTGTGCTGACATTAAATGTGTTGTAATGTCTATGATTTTGTGTTATAATCAAATTGCTGTGGCTCCTGTGAAACAGGATAGTGTTCAGATTTGGCCATTGCATGTTTAATAACACTACCACCGAGGGGCAAATGCAATTACATTCTTTAATATCTTTGATATGTTCACACAAGCAGTGTGTGTTTACTATGTGAAAGGCTAACTTCATCACACTAATCATACTTGATTTTGTGAGTCATTGCTGATGTAAGTGGTGGCTTCGCTCATAAGTGTGAACAGTGCTGGAAAGCTAAATTTATGCAAAAAAGTGTCACTTAGTGTCACCTCTTATGTTGTCTAGTAGCACAAGAGGGTTAGAGGTTGTCACCAGAGGGGAGAGATGACAGACATTGGTGTGAAGTAGCTGATGCTTTTTGTTATACATTTCATACTTCCTACACGCTACCATGAATGTACTGCGTTACAAATTTGCCTGTAAAAGAAACCTTTTCATTACAATTTTATTAAACAATATAATAGCTTGCAATTAAGTGCAGCTTTGAATTATATTTTCACTTGACACAAGTAAAATATACTTCCTTGAAGCCTATTCAGCTATAGTATCTAACTAATACATAGGTAATTTACAGGTGGCTAGCAGATATATCTTTATACCATGGAAATGAACAAAAAGGTCTTTGATAGCCTCATAAAAGCAGGTAACTATACATAAGCATGGATAATGGCAATAAGAGACTTTCCAGCAAGCTTGGGAAAAGCAAACAATCTTAACAATATAAGAACAAATCTTTATTTAATGTCAAATAGAAAAAAAAACTAACCGACTGGCCCATGCGCTATACAGATTAATAAATAGCTAGCATGTATCCACATGACACTGAAGACGGTCTGCTTCATTCATTACTTTATTAATTTACCATGGATGAAGTGTGACTGAGGCGTGGTAACAAGATGAGGAAGACACAACACTCCTGCCACCTACTGTTAGTTCGATCACTGTGCTCTTTGACAAAAACTAAGAGAGAGAAAAAACACTTTCACACTGACATTAAACTCTGTGTGTTTTAACTGGACATCTAAAGTATGTCTCTTTTAAACTTGACTAATTTTTAGGTAAATATTTGGCTGTAGTGGGCCAAAATGAGAAGCATTTTTTAAAAATATTCTAAATAATCATATTTCTACCACAAAACTGACACCGAATGAAAAAAATTGTATTTAAAATTAATATTGCTTAAGAATTTAATTAACATCATCTTCATTCTGACAAAGTTCTATACCTCTGTACCTTTGTTCAGCGTCAGAAAATGATATGCACTAATGATATAATCCAACTGTTTCTTACAAGACATTAATAAAAAAAAGTATGGGTGAGGTGAGAAAATTACAGAGAAAAGATGCACTGACACTGCTCTTCATGGTACACTGAGTAGCTCTGATAAAATGCAATAAGGAGCTAGATCACTAGCCGTGAACTAAGCATTAATACTCATGACATGACACAGTAAATGAGGGAATTATTAGTCACAAACTGTAGAAATTTTACTGGCACACTTAAGCCAAAGGAAGTTCCATTTCACTTAATAGGATGTAATGTTGAGTTAATGTCAAGATCTCACACTCAGCACCCAGATCCTTAGCACATTAAACACATTTGCAGCGTTGATTTTCACACTGGCTTATTATGTGACAATATATAAAATATGATGATCGCAAAGGAGCTTATTTGCATTCAATACTTTCAGCAGAGAACACTGGCAGAAATATGTGAAAGAATAAAAATGCTCTTTACAGGCTGTGCAAGGTTCAAAACAGGTTTAAAATAGAAAAACAGGATATAAGCAGAAACAGAGAGACCGCTCTCTCTTACAGAGCTGACTATTTGACTCTGACCTCACATTGTTGTGGCTGACTGACCTCAATTACCATTGCTGGTTCATCATGGGTGTGACCATTTAGGTAGATTATATGAAAAGGATCACACATTCCTAAATGCCACAGACTAGCTGGCATTTGAAAAAAGTTTTATCTCCAGTCCTCCAAAAGTCGCAGCCTGCCAGTGGTCTCAGTGGCATCGCTAAGTTGACTGCCAGTGCTGAGTTATTCTACCATATCACAGGCAGCTTTTTCTGACTATGAAACAAAACATTTCTGATACATATCTTGGGTTATTTTCTCTCACAGGAGAGCTTAAAGGCTAAATCTGAATAAAATCAATGTTGTCTACATACTGTATGTTGGAGACAAGAAAGCAGTGATGATACATAAAGCAGACAGCAACCTGTTTTGACAACAGGGAGTCAAAGGGTATGTCTACAACATCCCTGGGATATCATGTAAAAGTTTTGTAGGGATATTCGTGTTCATCGTAGAATGCAGCTGAACGGCTTCAGTAAATCAGCTAAATGTAATTTTCACAATGCCAATCAGCACCCCTGCTATATTTAGTATGACTTGGAGAGAACAACCCATCACCTTATTAAAGCTGTCCTTTATTCAAAGGAGGAAGACTGCTTTAACACTATTAAACAACACACAAGAACAACAGCATCCTCTGCATCATAATGTCAACCTTTAGTTGTTATAAGACTACAATTTAACTATTGTAACAGAGTGTAAAGACATGACAAACAAATTCAGTCCAGTAGTCTGTTTTGATAATTTGTGCTTTTACAAAAATATAAATTCAAACAGAATTTAAGTCGCATTTGTCTTTAAGGAATAAACAAAAGCAGCTACTGTAGAGGTTACCATTTGCGAAGCCAAGCAGACATTAATAAATAACTAAATTCTGTGGTGTGTGCGAACTGGACAGCTGCATTTCCTGCATTTGGAGGTTGTGCATTATAGGCACTAACCATACTATATTTGCTTCTTTTTTTTTAAGTTTACCTTTTATTGTAGATTTAGGCCCCCACAGTTGCATGACATCAGCCCTGTCACTAATGTGCATACATATCAGATGACAATGTGTCACATAAATCCAATAGTGTTACTCAAACACATATCCAAATATACATAACCTTATTTGGAAAAAAGCAGAATTTAAAATGGACTTCGGAACAAATTGGGAACCAAAAACACAATTAAATGGCTTTTTAATTGTGGCACAAACACACGTGACATATATTCTACTGATCATGTCCACAGACTAAGTCAACAACCAAGCAAGGTTTGTGGGTTTCACGTGTGTGTCCTCTAATTATGTTATCACTTGCTCAGTCAAACGCACTTCCTCTAGGAAATTAGATGTAGTCTATGATAGGAGAAAATGGTTAATAATTACTGGTCATTTTTGTTACATTATTGCACTTTTAATTAGGAGACGCATTATTTAAAGTTGCAGTGGAAAGTCAATGCAATTACATTTGCTGTTTAATTTGCAGAATAAACTTTAGCCACCTTTAAGGCAGCAATTAATGTCATAAATTATTAGTTTAAGTGATTATTTTATGGTTGGCTGTTTGGATAATGAGACTATCCCAGTCACAATAAGTACATCACAGTTTATAAGCTTTACTTCATCTGGATCACAAGTGGAAACAGGATGGCTGCTGTTTGCACTGTGAACATTTAAAGCTACACTCAGTAATGTGAAAATTATGACTCAGGGACTGTGATGCAATCTGGAAAGTCAAGACATCACTACTCTGTAGTGATTTTGCACTGATGAGCCCATTGTGCTGGTTTTCAAATCAACACAATTCTCACTGGTATAACATCATTTAGATGAGTAACAGGAAATTGCTACTAAAAAATGATCCTATAAACTCAATGAGGACTACCTGTCCACAAACCAAATATCAGCCAAAGTTAGTACATAACTGATAATGTAAGCAGAGCAATTGGGGTCTAGAAATAAGCCAGGAGTTGGTGAAAGAGGAAACAGAGAACACATGCCAGTGAATATTGAAAATTAATCTTATTCCAAAGAAATAATAAACCTGCACAAATCTTCTAAGGCAGGACACTGAAAATGATTATTAACATTCAGTACTGTCATACACTATATCAGCCAAAGTATTGAGCCACCTGCATATTGCACCTACTAAAGGAGCTTTTCTGAGAGCCCTTTCTAAAATGTTATCCTTTTTTGCACCTCCAACAGCTTCCAGTCTCTTGGGAAGCCTTTCTGCAAGATTTTGAAGTGTGTTTGTGGGAATGTCTTCCTATCTAAGAAGAGCTTTTGTGAGGTCACACACTGATGTTGGACAAGAACACCTGACTTGCAATTTCCCTTCTAATTTATCGCAAAAGTGTTCAGGGTTTGAGGTTGGGGCTCAGAGCGGGCCAGTCATGTTCTCCCACACCAAACTCATCCAACCCGATGCTGGACCTAAGGGGCCCATGCCAAAGAGTAGAAATACAACCCCACAGCAATATTGAATTCAATAATTAAGAAATGTGGCCCAATACCTTTGCCCATATATATTACATCTCACACTTTGTCTGCAGTTTCCAGATTTTGATTCAACCAATTTTAAAATGAAACATTTGCTACCAATGCCAAAAAATGACCCACATGGGTGTGCAACAGAAGAAAGTGGTTTAAAAAATGAACTGAAGAAGCTTCTCAGATGAGAGGTGAAACGTCTTCAAGCAACTTAAAGAAGTCCAGGCGCTTTTCTTTCCAAGCTCCTTAGACTGCAATGACCCGGATGTCTGAGAACCTTCACAGACATGGTTTATAAAATGTGATGTGTTCTGATTCTTGTTTTTCTTTTCCCACAGAAGATGTTTAAAATGTGGGCTGTTTGTCAAAAAGCACCAAAGCTCTGCCACACAGTTAACCAACACCCATTTCCCCAAAAAGTGGGGCTTGATTTAGAATTTGCTATTTGGACAAAGTGTGCAAATATATTTATATATTTCCCAGACTCTTATTTTTTAACTAATTTAAAATAATATCTATCTATATATATATTTGTTATGTATATATTTAATTTTGAATTTAAAAAGAGAATGAAAAATGGATGTGTCCTTTTTTGTCCTTTTTTCAATATAGTGTCCATGTTTATTGTTTTCATTTTCAGGACATATCTTAAATTCTACAGTAAACTCCAACAGAAAACACAGCAGCCAGCTGCACGCTTGCAGTGTGGTGTCTTTTTTTGGAAACCCCCTCTGCTCGCGTCTCGTATCCTGAACTGACACCTCAACACAGCGCTGTTGCGCGGGCGGGACTTCCGGTGGAGCGCACCCGGAAGATTCGGATGCAAGTTTTACTGCCCGACCGTGCATCCATATGGTCGTCATTGTAAACGTTTTAATGTGATTTAGGACTTTTTCTACACCCTAGTTTTGCAAAGATGTTATCGTTAGACTTTCTCGACGATGTTCGTCGCATGAATAAGCGGCAGGTAGGTACCAGACCGTTAGTTCACGGCCACCGCTTTGTATGGCAAGTGAGCTCATAGCTAATGATGACTAGCCGCCGACCCCGTTTTTACCGTTGCAACCTCTCTGCGCCATCAAAAGTGTTTTGTTTCATGCGCATTTATATTTTAAAGCTCGTCCTCTCTAATGCATTACGAAGGGCCTACGTGTAAAAATAAATAAATAAATAAAAATAGATGACTTTAGTGTAGCTAGCTGGTTTCCTGGTTTAACATTACTGTCATAGCACCGCTAGCAAAAGTCAAACGCCGAATGTGCTAAAAATGAATCACCACTGAATTCACAAACGCACGGTAATGTTGGGCTAGTTTATACTTGTTAAGCATGCAGATTTGTATTTTGAAATAACTCATTTTTTTCCCTCATTTTGTTTGCAGCTCTACTATCAGGTGCTGAACTTTGGTATGATTGTTTCCTCTGCGCTGATGATCTGGAAGGGACTCATGGTTGTCACTGGCAGTGAGAGTCCTATTGTTGTTGTTCTCAGGTGAGTTCGGTGTTTTTGTTGTTACTTTAAATCTTGTGCCTTTGTAATATCTGCTGATAATTTATGTTTGTGTAAACTTGAGGAAATTCCTCTGTGTAGTAAAGAACCATGTTCCATATGGTCGTGATTGGACTTTCTTGCAGATAAGAAACAACGATATTCTCCAAGGATATTAAAGCTTTATACCTTAGAAGTGGGTAACGTTATGATATGGAGTACATATTAGGAGGGTTGTACACATCCTTCAAAAGGCACATTTCCTCTTTACATTTTAATGCGTTTGAGCTCACATGGTTGTCCAAGTATGTGCAGCAGACTGCGTTCAGATGCACCTTGTGTTATTTTGCATGTGTCATTCCCCCCTTCACTCTCTCCATGCTTTACTGTACACTCAACACTGCCTTATCCTATTAGGATGCAAAGCTCAGTTTTCTTCTATACTTTTATTAGCTCTTTCTTATATGAAGTTTTGTATAGTTTTTGGGGTTAACAACATACTCTTTATGAATTAAATGAACAGTTTCATTGTTGTGAAGCTGTGTAAAATGTTAATTCCAAACAGGATGTGATGATTTGCAAATCATGTAAAGCGTATATTTAAGTGAAAATCAAGACACTGAAAGTTAGAATTTTAACTGTTTAGTTAAATCTGATAGCAGCAACAGGTTTCAAAAGATTGAGCGAGGGGCATGTTTACCATTTTATAGACGCCATTATTTGTCAAAGCTGGTAATGACTGTGATTCAGATTACTTTATGACCCTGTGTAAGTAAGATTCATATTGACATAGGTAAACTTGTTTTATAACCCAATTAAAAAATTCTTAGCTAGTGTCTTGATTTATTTTTAACCTTATATAAGCTATGCAGCATAAAACTGTCATTTTTAAAGTAGGCATTAATGCTTATTCCAAACTTTAAAAAAAATGGAAATTAAATGTTGCCAGCTTTACTAATATGAGCATCTTTTGTATTTCAGTGGAAGTATGGAGCCAGCTTTCCACAGAGGAGACCTCTTGTTTCTGACCAACCGGGTAGAGGATCCAATCAGAGTTGGAGAGATTGTTGTCTTCAGGATAGAAGGCAGAGAGATCCCAATAGTACACAGAGTACTAAAGATTCATGAAAAGTATGAATGTGTATTTTATGAGTGTTGTTTTGTTAGGTTGGATTTTTCATTCCCATCTGTTAAACCCGAGTTTTATTATATTTTGACTGATATGGTGAAAAGGACGGGGCACTCAAGAGCAGCAGAAAGTTTAAGCTATTAATGTAGCATGTGGTGATCTAACACCTTGCTGCACTTTGTTGGATTTCCTTTGATTTGTCCCCAGTTTTGTATTTAATGTTCTAGGAAGCCTCTGTTATATTACACACATGAATCCTCATCCTTACACAGTATTGAAATGGGTATTTATTGACACTGCGGTCTGAAAATCATGCTGATACTTTGTTCACAGGGAAAATGGAGACATTAAGTTCTTGACCAAAGGGGACAACAACGCAGTCGATGACAGAGGGCTGTATAAGCAGGGTCAACACTGGCTGGAGAAAAAAGATGTGGTGGGACGAGCTAGGGGGTAAGTATTTTGGTTGGAAAAATGCATAGGAGGACAGATGTCCTAAAACATATTTTATATAGATAACTCCAATAAAATGTATCCCAAAAGGTTGATTCTGTTCATATGGACGTACCGTTTTCAGTGGGAGAAACTTTTCGTCATTCATTCAATTCACTTCTTCAGCCTCAGTTGACTGCAGGTTTCCCCAACCTTAGAAACAGTACATTGAACAATGACTTTTCATTTCACATTTCTCCCACTGAAAACGCTACGTCGACTGATGCTCCAGTCTTGTCACAGGTGAGAGCAGGTTCAGAATAAACATGTGTAGATGTGAAAGAGTCCAGAAATGTTGTGGTGATGTTATACTCTTTGCAACATCATCCAGCATGACTAATTCTGGAGAGGCTCAGTGATAGCCTGGCAAGCCATATTCTTAGAGAATCCCATTGAAGTTACATAATGCTTGCGACTGTAGTTGAAGACACAGTAAACCTTCTTGTAAGGTTTTGGCTCCTGCATGGTATGTATATGGATGTGCTAAGAGATGGTTTACCTGTGCAGCCTAAAGGAGCTGTATGTACCATCTCTTGCTACCAGTAGTGAGAAGGACACCAGCAAAAAATCAAAACTAGAAAGAAATCAGCCTGGATGCATAAGGCGTCAGTATACCCTTCGCAGTGGTTGCTCTGCTTGCTGCTGCGATATTCTCACACAGTTGCTTTTATTTATACCTGCCATTAAGGCACAGGAAGCTTTTGCAGTATTTCCCTGAATGATAGGTGTTGCCCCTCAGACAATAGCGCCACATAAGCGCTGATATAGGAAGAGAGGAAGTCAAAACTGGAAGGAAACACTTGCAAAGCATTTTATCAACAAAATCAACATCTCGCTCTGTATATCTGTGCATCTCTGAGCTTCTGTAGTGGAATATCAATTAAAATATCAGTGGAAAGCAACACAGTGGTAGACTTGTCTAAATCCTGCTGTAGCTGTTGTGGCGCAATGTGCCAGGTTACAAAATCAAGGTGCATGTTTAGCAGAAGTGCCACAGGCATTGTGATGTGAAATCAAAATCGGCATGTGACTACCCACGATGGGAGGTGCACAGCGACCATAAAAACTTCATAAGGAGAAAGCAATGTACTGTGGCCATAACCTTTAAATGTTTTTGTGGGCTGCTTTGTTGCTGGCTCTTGAGTGCACCTGTTGTCACATTCATTTGCATCAAAGCAGGATAAATGAATTCACAATGGTTTATGCTTCATAAGAGATCAGTATCGTTTACTTTTCACCAACTTTGTGTTATATTGCGATGATTGGGTGTTCCACACATAGACAGTATATTTAAAAATATATGTAGGTAACATAACATCCACTATTGGTTGGTGAAGTCCCATTGTGAAGCTAAATTTTTTCTGCTCATCCTAGAATATTGAAAAGCTTCTTGCTGTACATGGAAAAGAATGAAAAGTTTTTTTCTCTGTTTGTGAACCAGGTTAAAGCCAAGATCCAAAAGGAAACTGTTGTGTGACAGCTAATTAACACATTTCCTTATCTAAATCTGGCCAGAGGAACAAGAGTATGCATAGTTTACACACACATACTACAGTCCATGTAGGTTTAAAAAACAAATGCATCTAAGGAAGCTTTAATGTTAGGTTGGTCTCGATACTGAATAGCAGGCCACTCGCTTGAATATAGAAGTTTATTCTGTTGACTTTGAAGCGTATGCACTTAATAGCTACAACAAGTAACTGTAAGTGCTTAAAACAGCATTGTAAATCCAGTGTAACATTTATACTTACATTGCTCATTCTAAAATTCATTGAAGGAAGTTTAAGAAGTTTTGTTTATGTGGATTACATTGTGTTACAGCATGCGTCAATAACATTTAACAGCAAGCATTTTTTTTTTATCATTTCCAGGTTTGTGCCATACATCGGAATTGTCACCATCCTCATGAATGATTACCCCAAGTTTAAAGTACGTTGGCTGCAAACAATCTCTGGTTTTTAGGCTTAAAAATGTAGAATGTGTTCTGATTTCTTCTCCCTCTGTTATCATTCTGCAGTACGCTGTGCTCTTCATGCTGGGTCTATTTGTGTTGGTCCATCGGGAGTGAGGTGCCCAAGCTTCGGCACTTGAGAAGGATAAACTACGTCCAGGAAACCTCAGTCATGCCTTTCAGAACAGAATTAAGTTAGACTTTGTCAAACCCAACTGGCTTTTTGTACCATTTGTTTGAACATTTTGTAGAAATGTGGATAGGGTGTTTACATTTGAAATATCCAAGCTTTAAAAATATTTTTGTGAGGGAATTAGGCTAAAACTAGCGTGAAGTTGCTCTTTATTTGTAATTTTTGGAATGTGAAACGGCGTTCTTAATGATGAATTCAGTCGTTTCTTTCCTGTTAAATTCATTGTCTTATGTGACCAATATGTGAAGTATTTTATGACAACTGAATATGAATGAAAATTAAATATAAAATCTGGTTACCATCCACTATGAATTATTTTACTTTGTGTCTGATTTCTTTTTTCCCCTGCCTGTTAAAATGAATGTCAAACATCTAATACCTTCTCGTAAAAACAAATTATACAATTTATTTGCTATTTGTTTGGAGTTCCTCAAATATTTGAAAAATGAGTTTTTGTATTTCTGTTGCTGGTTGTCATTAAACTTTTCAAGCATTGTTAGTAATGCTATAGAATTCATGTATTTCTTCATGTGGAATTGGTAAAGAAAGTTAAAGTTTTGATGGTAAATAATTCAATTCTTTCTGGTTTTGGGGTTTGTTTGTCCCCACCCCCTTTAACTTCAACATCTGATTCTGATTCTCGTGTGTGTGTGTGAGAGAGAGAGAGAAATACTGGAGCTGACCACAGTTTAATTCAGGTGAGCTGTGCCAGAGATAATTTGCTGCTCGCACATTTTGTGGCAAATTAAATGGTGTAATGGCTTGTTTGGTAAATTTGTATTTAAAGGTCGGTGAAGTGGGGCACAGTGTGTTTTATGTCTATGCGGGCTGAGCTTTAATGACTGCAGAAATGGTTGTTGATGACATCAGCCGTCATCACACTTGCAATCAAATCTTGGATATCGAGCTTTAATATGTAATCATATAGTGGAAGGTGTAAACTATAATTTTACTATGGATCCACTTGAAATTCTGTTAAGGCACCTGAACTCAGATTGAAGTTGATTGCATTTGCAGTTTTCCTTTGACCTGAGAGACCTTGACCTTGTTAGGTGTGGATTGCCACTTCCATTTGAAGCCATGCATATTTATGAACCAATATTGCATAAATATGATGCAGTCTTGAGTTCAGACATTGAACTTTCATACGAGTTATGAAGTGTTAAAGAAGTCTTTTCTTAAACCTCTTAATTGTAGACTTTGGTGTCTAAATCTATTATTTTGACCCTGAGATGCTGATGTCCACATATTGTAAGGCAGCAGTGGCTGTCTCTTACCATTTAATCTGTGAACATAGGTTTGTCTTGATGGTGAGGTGGTTTCCTAATTAAACTGACATTCAGCTGTGCACAATTTATGAAATCACAAGAGTGTGTGCTAATGTGAAAGGTTATAAAAGAGCAAGATTTAAAACTGCAGCTCTTTCACTATACTTGCAACTTTAGCACCCTGAAGTGACAGAGAGGCCATCTGTCTTTTCAGCTCTAAATTAGCAGTGAGAATCAGCAGGTTCTCTTGTCCACGGAGGACTGACGGTGATCACAGTGGCATGTTGCAACTGGCCAAATGTCATGTTACTCATTGTAAGGGGCTAGGCATGGCCATGGGAGAGAGAAGGGGTGTAGGGACCTTAGCAGGAAATGATTATATGTATGATTATATGTGCTGGAGAGGAAAGCATTAGCTCCCCCCTGTGTAATTTTGTGGCTCTAACCACGCGATTTGCACCAACAGTGCACAACATTAAAAAATCATTAGTTTTTGCTCACCTATGACACTTTTATACTAATAGTTAAAATATAGTCTACTGCTATGCTATATAGAATGACATAGATTAAAAATAAACTGAAAGGTCATGATGACGCATTTGATTGAATTCTCTTAGAAGAAATGCCATATGCATCCACCCATATACCTTTTCCATTTTCCGGAACTTCTGAAAACAATTCCAAATACAGAATTTCATTTCAGTTAATCAACACACATATGTGTACCGGTATGTTGCTGTTCATAGCTTGGTAGGTCAGAGGAGTGTTTTTCAGCAAAGGTTCCTGTCTGCTCTGAGTAAGAATAACCGCGTGGCGCGTGAAATACGCACAGCCCGACACGCAGACCAACAAAACCTTGACAATGACTCAACTGTCTTCATTTCAATTTATGCAGCAAGCTGAATGAAAAAATATACGCATCATACAAAGAGCCCACCCCGGTCAGGAGAGCCTATAAAAGCTGGATACATCGGAGCAATCTACAACCAACAGGAGACACTTGGAAATTTGCGCGCTGGAGGACACTTCACTAGTCCACGCTGAAATGAGAGGGTTTACACTGAATAATGTCTGCCAGTGTGGCTTGTTTACATATCTTGTTTTGTTTTCTTTCACCGCTGCAGTGAGTTTCGACCTGACTGAGCTTAGGAATAAAGTTGCAAAAATCAAAGTGAATCCAAGAGGCAATCTTTGGGCTACAGGTAAGAATATCTGAAGTTACACTGTAGACACATGGGTCGTATTTATTTTGGGTTCCACCTCATCTTTGTATGTATTTTAACAGATAACATGTTTCCTTCTTCTTTTTCTTTTCTGTTTTTAAAAACATTTTTATTGTGTTATGTTTTAAAAAGTTTTATGTCTTCCAATTTTCGCTTGGTTTAAGCACTAATTAATGGGCGTTTCTTTGATTTGGAAGGACATTTCATGGGCAAGAAGAGTGTCGTGGATACTCCTATGCTGCCTTCAAATGAGGACCAAGGTGCCGATGCGCTGGAAGTCACCCTTCCTGCAGAGCAGAGTGCGCTCGGGGAGCTTTTCCAAGAGTTTCTGCGGGTGGCGCTGCAAGCGCAGATGGATACACAAGAAAGTCGTTCGAAAAATCAGGCGAGGAAACTTTCCCTACGTTTTTGATATTTGATGTCAAAAGGCTATTTCTGCGTTATAATATACTAACTCGTAATGTCATGCTCTCTCTTTCAGGAGGAGGACTTGTTGATGAAGATTTTAGAAAACTACATCCGAAGCAGAAAGTGATGTAAAGGATACAAACCTGGCACGCATTAACATGGATCGAAGGTCACCTGGGCTTATGAGTTAAAATAAATAAGAATCGTGTACAGTCTCATGCTCATCATGATTGTAATTTAATGTAACTGGCTTGCTCATTTGCAATACATCTTTTTTTCCAGTTATTTTGATGGATCTATTTTACATGTTCTTGTCATTTGTTTAGTTATTTGTATTAAATAAAATAATGATTTGCACTGCTTTGACTTTGATGTGTGACTGATAAATTACAGATCGATTTGTTCCTTTTGATTGCAAAAGCCCCTCCTAAACAATGCATTAGTGAACTTAAACACTGTTTTTGTTATATATACACCGCTGGTTTCTACTTGCACAAGAATGAACAACACAGAAAAGATGGAGATTGATAATGCTATAATGTCTGGGCACCCTTCAGTGAGATGAGTTTAACTCATACTTTGGTAACACTTGTGGCCTAAAAGACAGTATTACAGATATGGACAAAGGTCTTATTTATACGCCTATCATTAACATTTGCGTCAAACTTTTTTTTCTTACAAAAATATTACTAAAATAACACTTATATAAATATAAATGTAGGCAGCTTACATAAATCACATTTCTTAGTTTCCTGAATATTTTGACATGAAATCAATATAATCTTTGTACTTTTTCTGTCCTTTGCATAAAGGGATGATCTGTTCTCTCGATCAATATTGGTGGAGCGCAGTGAGATGGCCCATGCAACTTCCTTGCCTTGAGCTATTCTGTTGTATTTGAAATGGGTAGGCTATTTCAATATCTCTCCCACAATGCCTTGTCTGCTTTGTGTCATTTCAAGGTGTGGATTGTGCATCAAATCCAACGTGGTGAGAGGTGTGAGTACAGGAAGTCTTTATAAGCTCTAATACACCTTTCCGGTAATGTTTTTGAGAGAGTCAAGAACTGAACACTACTACCTATGATACACCTTTTGTTCAAAACTTTTAAAACTACAGTCACACAAAAACACAACATCAAAAACATAATTCTGTATCCATGATAGTTATTGCCAGTTTCTGCTGAATATGTACATTTGAAGATGGGTAAGAGCCATATATTTTAACTATTTTGTGCCCTGTGCAAAGTAGGAAGCGTTCTTGAAAAAGAAAAATCCATAATTTTCTTTTGTTGGGTATTTGGCTCACTGAGTTTGTTACACGGAAAAAGAACTAGTGCCAAACTCAGATAAACATGTAATTCATGAAATGCCTACAACCTAATGATTCTCTGATATTTTGCCTGTCTCAAGGGCTGCTTCGTGTCTAGTGCTGATCAGAAAATCATAATCCTCAAAACTTGTGTTTAAAATTTTGCTCACACCCTCAAAACCCTCTTTTGATGACGCCAAATCAACACTGAATTATTTTCCAGTTAATCAATTCTCTTTCTCTTCATTAAAAAAAAAAGAGTAATGAGTGTTTAGCAAAACATAAGGAAATCTAAGTGATTTTGAATGTAGCGTGATTGTTGATGCTGGATAGAGTGGTCTGATTATTTCAGAAACTGCTGAAATACTATTCCAATAAATTACTGAATGAATAATTAATTCTAATACATTTTCATTGACAATCAACTCTAGGGAATGGTCACTATATATAAAAAGGAGTTGAAAATTAATTACTTTACTTCTGGATAGATCTCCTTCCTTGCTAAAGTTACATGTGGAGATGTGTCTGCTTCTTAGTAGTGTGGGAGTCCCACTGACATGCACGATTTAACCACAGTACTGCAAATAACAAAGTGTTGTTACCTGGCTACAATTGTAACTGTGCCATATTCTATTGAGTGGTAAAGTCCAGGCTGCTGTAGGCTGTTAACATTTTGTCTATTTTTGTTAGAAACTGGGTTATCAAAATTGACCCTTAAGTTTGTAACTTCAGATTTTTGTATTTCACATTAGAATCTGGAGCACACACATTTATAATTAAGTCTTTGTCCAGTAAACAACAGCCTTTAGATCCTGGAATTTTCAGGTGCAGGATGCTGTGTACAACTAGGTTAGTAGGCTAGAAAATTGGCCACAATTTTTACAGGAAAATAAGCCTGCACAATAACTTAAAGGAGAATGAAAAGCACTAAAACATACTTTTAAAAATGACAAAAGGAAAATCAATAAAAAACATTCTCGTTCCTGTTTCTTTTCATTTTTATTTTGTTTAAAAGTGCGAACATGTATCCTGGAACTGTAGTCATCACATAGATATGCAAAATGTACAAGCATTTGATTGTTATGAGAATTTCGGTATTTTTTTTATTCATTTATTTATTTATTTATGTTAAATGTGAGGCAAGTGAATGTTGCAGTTTGATGTAGTGCTAAAATAATTAGTAATGTATTTGTGTGGGTGGGTGCCTGTGGTTTAGGGTGAGTTGCAAGTCCAAACATCTTGCATGTTTAGCTCTTGAGAAAGGTGATGTTTTAATAAAATCTGAGCATGTGCTTACTTACTATTAGGGAAGTGAGAAACACTGTTCCTGTTTTCTGTTTACTTTGCACTTGTTCCACTGCTGAGGAAAGAATGCTCATTTATCTGATTATAGATGGGATAGAACTAGAGAGTGACAGAGAAGGATCTCTGAGGCAACGTGTCAGAAAGATACAGAGATTTATCAGTAGGAGTAGGCCAGAACTTTCTCGGAGATAATGGGGACTGTGTCACAAGTTTATGGCATCAAATAGAAAATGCACTGTCAACTGATATATCAGAGGAACAGGTCAAGTTGAGCATTTTTGAGACATGTGCAGAGGAGGTATGGTGGATATACTGGAAAAGATTGTTAAAAATGCAGCTGCCAGCTAGGAAGACAAGAGGAAGAACACAGAAAAGGTGTATGGATGTAGCAAAGAAGGACATCAAGAGCTTCGGTGTGACAGAAGAGGATGCTAGGGATATGGATATGTTGACCAACTGAAACAGAACAAGAGTGGTCCATCACTTGTTATTTGTGTTGATTATTTTATATTTATGAATTTTGACCTTATCTCTTTTTCTTTCATATAGAATGGTCCAGTGTATCTTATGCTAAAGGAAGCACCTTTGTTTGTAGTTAGAGATTTTGACCAGATTGTGTTATGACTGCCACGTACATACTTCTTGGACATTTCACACTGGAGCAAATTTGACTACTTGACCACATCGAAATACCAAGGAGGGAAAATTAACATCTAGAGGAAGTGCAAACAATAGAAATGCACAAGGACCAGTCATTACTGAATAAAACAGGAAATTACTTAAACCAAACCTAATAATGCAAAACTATGAAATCATTCTGTTATTAAAGCTTTGTTCTAAAAAGACATCCCCACTAAGCAACTCAGTCTGCATCTCAAGTCAATTTCAAGTCCCAGTGTGGTCCTCTTTTTAAATTTGTACCTCCCATCCATCCATTGTCTTCCACTTATCCTTTTCAGGGTCACAGGGTGGCTGAAGCCTAGCTGTTTTAGGGTGAGAGGCAGGGTACACCCTGGACAGGTCGCCAGTCTGTCGCAGGGCTAAGACATAGAGACAGACAACCATTTGCCCTCACATTTACTCCTATGGGCAATTTAGAGTTACCAATTAACCTAACCCCACTAACTGCATGTCTCTGGACTGTGGGAGGAAGCTGGAGTATCCAGAGAAAACCCACACCAACACGGGGAGAACCTGCAAACTCCAAGCAGAAAGTGCTTTAAGGCCTGAGTGCTAACCAATGTGCTACTGTGCTGCCCATAAATAAAATTTGCACATACGTAGATAAAAAATATAGAATTTCATGATTTTACTGAGGGGTAATTAGTTTTAAGAATATGGCCCAAAGTTACAGTTATGTATGCCTCTACCATTGGAACATTTGGTATTCAATTTTTTGTCTTTTCTTTTCTTTTTTCTTTTCTTTTCTTTTCTTTTTTGTTTTATATTTTATATTGTGCTGTTTTAATCATGAATTAAGTGATTGCCACAGGCAAATCTGATGCATAATTCACATAGTGAATATATGTTGTGTCAAAACAGGCAATCTCAGCTAGTGAAATTTGTAAATTCCATTGTTGTTAGTTTGAACACCAAAAGCTCACAGAGACAAATTTATCCAGTGTTCTTGCAATAAAGCCATGGCTTTGGGCACCAGTTTAGGTCATTACTGATAGAGTGTTGCATCTAATTTTCTGCTGTGTAATCCATCTTGCACTCTTAAGAAACATGCAAGTCTCATAGGTGACATGTGTTTCTTACATTCGTTTATTTTTGCCAGGGGACTGTGTGGGCACGCTGTGCTTGTTATTATTTATTCAAGCCTGATACTGAACGCCTAAAAAATTCATGGAGTTGAAAAAAAGATTATTATATGGTTGTAGGCTGTTCTTACCAACTGCTCATTCTTGATAAATCTCTGTCTCACAACTTGTGTGCCTTTGTAAAACTAGCAATGATACACTGCCACCCTCTGGCATGAAACCACTCACTACACATCACTGACATCTCAGTGTGGAATTTCCCTGTTGGATTTTTAAGAGGTTCAAAGGAAGGTGCTGATGAAAGTATAAAAAATAAAACAAAAAACACATAAATCAATATTATTATGGGACCCTATATGTAAGTAAATAAACATATAAAACTGACATTCGATACAGGCGAGCGAACACAGTTGAACCTGAATCATATGCAACAGCAGATTGTTACAATACTTAGATCAAAAGCAGTCACAAGAGAACTATTCTCTACTACTACTACTCCCACATCGTAACCAGTTCTGACAATTTCAGGTCCTTGTGTAGATTATTCAAGGAAACAGTGCAGGGTATCGAAAAGCCATTTTTTCTAATTCCATTCTGACTCTAGAGATAAACACTTGTAAAATATTATGTGAGGATAGGGCATACTGGCAGCAGGTTTTACACATAAAAACAGACAAATAAGAAAGAAAGAGCCCAAGCAGAGATTTATATATCAAAAAACAACCAAATGGAAGTCTGCAGACAGACTCAGCAGCAGCACACACAATTTCATCAACCAGTCATAAAATGTAAAGCACAATGGTAGACGTTATCTAACCTCTTTAGGTACAGGCGCTAGGCCAGGTGCATTCATAACGAGATCATCATAATCCAATAAAAATTCCTCACCTGGACCGAGAAACCACATTTATTTGTATTTATTTATTTGTATAAAATAAATTTAATTTTTAATTTCAGTTCCGTTTGCAAAGGTTCAGTTTTGACACAAGCTTCTCAACATGAGTTTTAAAGGACAAATTCTGGTCTATAATGATGCCTAAATACTAGTTGTGACCATTTCAGTTTCACCCACTTAAGTGTTTTTGATTTTAGGAAGTTTCAGTGTGTTTGCTATTGTCTAAGCTGTATATTTAAGAGATTTCAAACAGCAAAATACCAAATGTTAATCTGTTCACACTTGAGTTTTTATCTATAATCTGATAGGTCAAAATTAAAAACATGGCATTCAGTCTCAGTTTATGTTAGGTATTAGTTTCATTGTATATCGGTGTTAACATGCTTTAAAAAAAGACTCCCAAAGTCTTCAGTCATTATTGAGTTAAGTGATTGGGCGACCGTGGTTCAGGGGGTTGGGATGCTCATCTGTAACTGGAAAGTTGCCGGTTCGATCCCCAGCTCTCTCCGTGCTGGTGGTTGTGTCCTTGGGCAAGACACTTTACCCTACCTGGTGTTGGCCAGAAGGGCCTATGGCGCGATATGGCAGCCTCGCTTCTGTCAGTCTGCCCCAGGGCAGCTGTGGCCTCAACTATGGTTTGCTTGCACCAGTGAGTGAATGAATAGTGGAATTGTAAAGCGCTTTGGGTGCGCTATATAAATGCAATCCATTATAAGGTAAGTTCTGGTGTCATAGACATGAGATTAAGAGCAGAGCCAAAAAAAGTATAGTTTAAAGACAGGGTTGAGCTTGACACCATGAAGCTATTTTATTTTGCTAGCTATGTTAACAAACTCAAAGGACATAGATAAGAAAAAGCTGTTTGAGTGCAGTCATCAAGATATTAAGACATTAAAAAAAAATACATACATGCATTAGTCTGTTCATGCCAGTTTATGTTTCTCATAAACCTCCTGCCTACAATATTGGAATGCTGCCGTAAAATAGGAGTAGCACAGCTGGTGGTTGGGATGAGGGAAGCTTGCAGCTGTGGAGAGCAGCATGTAGGGAGAAGAAAGAAACACCCCACATGCAAATTCTAAATAACAAACTTGGTGAGTTACTTCTAAAAGACAGTTAAAGCTCACTTTAAATCTGGTGCTGCGTCAGAACTTTATAAAATAGATGCTGTTTCGAATGACATCGCACGATAGATTTACAGACTCACAGATCATTAGCTCAAATGTAGTACAATGTTGTAGACAACCGTCCCAGCATTACCCCCAGTTTGTTTGTTTTGAATGGTGACGTCACCAGAGCACGTGACCGAGCAGCGCTTCCTTGCGGCTATTTTATTGGTCAAACCTAGAAGAATCTGCACAGTGGGGCAGGCCGTAGCCATTTTATTATTTTAACAGCAAAGGTGCAGGTGCATCAGTATTTTATTTTTTAAATATACATATATACTAAGTGTTTCCATTTAAGTTCTTACGATACCATGGGCCAGTGTGGGATTACGTCATCTAAAACCGTCTTGGTTTTCCTCAATCTCATATTTTGGGTAAGCAACGGCAGATGCTTGAACAATGTGCAGCATCCCAGTGAGGCCGAGGATGGACTGTTAGCAAACTGCGCCAGAGATGCACTGCAGTTTGGCGATAAAACAGATGCATTATGTGGCGGTAATTTGTGTGTAAAGACGCACTCTGACGTTAGTATTCACTGTAAACTGCACGGACGGTAACTGGAAATCCATTTGACTGGTTAGCAGTAGCTGTAGCTGTAGCGTGTTCTGTAGCTGCCGCCCACAACTTATAGCTATGACGTTATGCAGCAGCAGCTGAGTTAACCTCCAGCGCTGTTTGAGCTGCATCATGCTAGTATATTAAAAGAACAGCAGAGCTAAATTAAAGCATGTATAGATGAGCAAAATTCCAAATAAAAGAATTTCTGAATCTCCACAATGATCAAGCAGGATGACTGAATAATATAGAGACGTGAGGCCCAGTCCACACTGCTTATGCGTGCTTTGTCTGTGAGCCTGAATTACCATTATTCATGTGAAGCTATGATATCGTTATAGCACATAACAATGTCATGTTTTTGTGTCCAAGTGCATGATTTCTATTTAAAATAATTTATTAAATGAATTACTTGTAGGTTTTTATTTGGTAAATAAATAATATATTAATATATTTTGAGTTTATTCAAAAAATTAATATTATTTACTATTTTTCCGTTTTGGTAAACATGCCTATATTTGTGTGTGAGTATAAAAGCAGCATAAGAAATATTTCTATATTGGATATCATGTTGTAGATCTTATATATAATGCTGTATTTGCACCATTTTTAAAAAATGTTTTGCGTTTGTAAGGCTGCCGTCTTGTCCAGGACTCGCTTGTAAATTTCTGGTTAAATAAAAGTAATGAAAAAAGACAAGACTAAGTACACTATTAAAGTTGGGGTTTAAATGATTATACATTCAAATTTTGATATAACAATCATTTTAAAGCTGTTCAGATCATTAAAATAATTGCTCAGCAGTTTGCATGTTCTCAAATGTCAGGGTGGTTTAACCATACAAAAACTATAGTTTAATTATGAAATCAAAAAACTAATAATAGGGAAGTAGTGTATGCTTTTGCTACCAAATACAAACGTTAACACAGACGATTAAGTAAAAGCCTGTCTGAATTGAAAATAATTACAAAAGTAGTTGCAAAGATGGCTTAAGTCATGTGGTGCAACTGCAAGAAATGTCAGTTAAATTGTTTTAGGCCGAAAATGTATTATTAAATGATTTGCACTCACATAAATTGAAGCAGGTTATGTCTCTTTATGCTTCTATATCTTATTCCTTTTTCCCTGTTTCTCTCTGCAGGCTGCAGCTGGAATTTTATGCTACATAGGAGCTTATGTGTTTATCACATATGATGACTATGACCACTTCTTTGAAGATGTGTACACGTTGATTCCAGCTGTTGTAATCATAGCTGTCGGAACTCTTCTCTTCATCATCGGTTTGATTGGCTGCTGTGCAACAATACGTGAAAGCTCCTGTGGCTTGGCAACGGTGAGTATGCCAAAAAAAAAAAAAATGGTTTCATGCCTATGGTAGGAAACTGTAGGAAGCACATCAACAGTGCCAAGGAAGGTTGGTGATATAGCCTCAAAGTCACCGTGATATTTCAAGAAAATTTGCAATATCGATATTTCTGATGATAAAGTAAAAAAATACTGAATGGTGTTTTTCATGCTTGCAGTTTGCAGGCAGCACCATTCATATTGTAAGTAAAGGAAGGGCATTTTCACAATATTGGCACTAAAACCTAATTTCTACCTGGGATGTTGTATATTGGTTTGAGCTCATTAACTAGCATTTTAAAGCCCTTCCTTTCGACCATCGCTAATTTACATCCACTATTTTCTTTTCCTTTCATGTTGAGCGTAACTTGTAAATGCTGCGCTTGGTGGAATCGTTTGTTTACATTTCAGTCAGACAGCAGCAGCTGCTAGTATCTCATAGCCTTCATAGTCTGGTTGTGTTTTTGGCTCAAGTGCTGACAGAAGTTTATGTCTTTAGTGAGAACAGTTTGTTGCAACTTTGTGCTTTGTTGAAAGTTGATGAAGAAACTGCCTTTTTAAGTTACTACTGGATGATGCTGACACCCAGCTCTTGCTGGGAATGTACATACATGGCTTTGCTAAAGCAATAATAATGCAATATGGGTTTTAATGTGACTTTAATTAATTAAATTGCAGTAGTGGAAGAAAATACTTAAAATGCTGTAAAAATGCAGGGAGGGATTTTAAAAATAAAATACCAATGATTTGACATTTTCACTTGTTTTGGCAATTTTGATTGATAAAACCTCACATTGCATTGAAACTACATTAGAAAAGACGCTTTTTATAAATGGGGACAATTATTAATTAGTAATGCATTCAGTGGCCAACTGCCTATTGATTTTAGAGAGTTTTAATATAGGCTTTAAGACAGAGAGAAAATGTCCTATGTTCAATATTTTTTTTAAATTTTAGATCAATTTTACCATCAGCTTTCTGTCTCTGTTTTTCAGTTTGCTGCCATACTCCTGCTGGTATTTGTAACGGAGTGTGTGGTGGTGGTGCTCGGCTACATATACAGAGCAAAGGTAAACACTGTTTTGTTGGTCGTGTTCTCTTCTGTTAAAGGCGATAATGAAATGCTGCTGCTAAATCTAAATTTGTCTCCTGTTTCAGCGTAAATTACCCACTGTGGCAACCCATTGTGAACAAGGGAGTTTTTACAAATAAATGTTTTATTACTGTGTGTAAAACAGCTCCTTCTGCTGTGATGAATAAATGTAATTAATTTAGCTGCTCTCATTTATCCTTAATCCGTTTCGGTTAAAGTGCTTCACAGGCTTCTATAATTAGTTTTTTGACAATGTTATAAGACTAAGTCAGCATTTTCTAATTACTTTGAGTGAGCAATGAGTGGTGAATAGTGACAGTTGTGTTATTTTTTGTTTTGTTTTCTTTGTTTTTATAGGTAGAAGATGAGGTGAATCACTCCATTCAGAAAGTTTACAATGAATACAACGGCACCAACACTGATGCTCCTAGCCGGGCGATTGATTATGTGCAGAGGCAGGTGAGAAAAAACTTCTATTGTGACACATGATTTTGTCATCTAAAACTGGAAAAAGTGAGTGCATACTGTTTTTAATTACGTTACTTTTTATGCTTTCCTGGTAGTCACATATTAGATGATGAATTTTAAAATTGTAATTAAAAATGTTTTATTCACCATTTTTCCTAGCTTCACTGCTGTGGCATTCACAACTACTCTGACTGGAAGAACACCCGCTGGTTTAATGAATCCAAGAACAACAGCGTCCCCGTCAGTTGCTGTCAGCCCAGCATCAGTAACTGTACAGGCACGCTCACTCGACCAGCAGATCTTTACCAAGAGGTACACACCACTAGTGTGGTGTCTATAATTAAATCATTAACAGAGACTATAAATATTTTCCAGCACGTTACAAGTGTGTTTATAGCTAGAAAACTTTTTTATTTTTCGTCTTTAGGGATGTGAAGCTCTTGTTGTGAAGAAATTAAAGGAGATTATGATGTATGTCATATGGGCTGCGTTGACTTTTGCATCTATACAGGTAAGGAATATAAAGCTGCAAACACAAAGGTCTTAAAAAATTGACATCTGTATTTCGTCTTGTAGATAGTTATAGTCAGATTTTACATACTTATATGCCGCATCATAACTCAGCTAAAGCATATTATTAGAACTGTATTTAAAGAGTCTTGCAATAGACTCAGGTGAGTAGGGTGTATTATTGAAACTGCAGTTGTCTTGGTAACAAGTGAACTGAAAGTAGCTCTGACCTAATTGAGACAAAGTAATTGTGGTCAAAGCATCTATGTTTAACAAAGCATCTATGCTGTGGTTGTTGTCAGCATAGCATCCAACTTTCCAGCCAGAGTGCATATAGTAATAAATGCAACTATAGTTCTTATACAGTGCAGCATATGTTCTATAGTTTGTCCCAATATACCTGTTAAATTTTTAAACTGTTTAGTCGTGCTGTTTAATTAAATTTACATGGAGGTTGCTGAAGGGAAAAAATGGACTTCACAGTTTTGATCCCTGTGCTGTCTGCCTGCAGATGCTGGGCATGCTCTGTGCTTGCGTGGTGCTGTGCAGGAGGAGCCACGACCCAGCGTATGAGCTGCTGGTCACAACCAACAGCTATGCATGAAGAATGCAGCCGGCCAACAAAACACTAAGAAAATCAACAGGAGCGTCACAGGACATGTCCACACTAGTTATCAGCTATAGTTATATAAGCTCAAGCACACCTTGCACAATTCATGATAAAGTAGCGAACACTGACGTTTTGGGTGGGAGCTTCAAGGGAAAACCATTTATTTATTGACATGCTTTCCAAGTTCCTGTTACTTTTAAATGTTTATCCTTTTGTTACAAATACTGAAATATTTACAAAAGCCAAAGTTGTATATGGCTAATTGACTTCTGATTATTGATGTGCAATTTTTTTTCTTTAAATTGTGGCTTCATAAAATTTGTGTATATGCCCAATAAGGATGACGAGAAGCTTAAATGTGAAAATAAGACTGGTCGTGTTGTATGAAAGCTTTTTCTTGGCGTGCTATTTTGCACCGTGGCTGGAACTCTGGAGATATTTAGTGGTTGTCCAAATGCATAAGCTATGTTAAAAATAACATGTACTCTATTACCAAGGCCTTGGTTTGACCAGACCAATCTTTTTAGCATAGTGCAGATCTGACGTTTTAATCTTAGCTGTTCCATGAATGCAGTCTAGTTTTTAAGATTTGCAGAATAAGAATAATGAATGTTTGGTTTTTTTAGGTGTTGGAGCAGCATCTCATTCTCAAAGCCATGTTTGGTGAAAGAGTTGTTTATGTTCACAAATATTCCGATTGTAAATTTCCAAATCAGGCTTCACTAACAAGGTATTGCTAAGATATAAATTGTGAATTAACTATTTGGTCTCCAGTGCCATCAGTAGGAGTATTATCAGTGTTACCTAAAGATTTATATATGTAGATTCAGTCTGTTACAGTCACACATTTCCTTGTTTAGTTTGATTTAAGTATAAACCTGATTTTAAAAAAATACACATTTTTTGTACCTTGTAGTGAAAGTGTGTACCCTGTTAATATTTTTAAGCTGTTAAGTTGATCCCATATTTAGCTAGTTCCACAGAAAAATATGAGAGATAAAAGGAGACAAATAAACTCATACACCTCAACTGGATTGTTTTAATTTTTTTTTCACGTGACAGTAAATATGCTACCAAAAAAAACAAACCGACACAAAGTACTTAAACAAGCAATGGTTGGCTATATCATCAGGCGCATTGAAATATATTAAACATGTTTAAATGTGCCGTCACTTGACAAGCATAAAAAATAGTTTATTCTAGTAGTTTGTTCATCTGTATGTGCTCCTTTTGTAGCCAATGGTCTGTGGAAGGTTTACAGAAAAAACTTATATGTACAGCAGATATAAATGATGATTACTACAGTCATATGAAAAGGAACGTTTTTGCAGGATTTTATGCAGTCCTGTGAAAAACACATTACACAGTTATGTCTTCTATGGGAATTAAGTGGGTAATTATCAGCCTGGTGCTGCTAATTAAATGCAACTGATCATCAGCAAGTGTGACCACCTATGTAAAAGAAGAAGTTTTGGCAGATTACTAATTTGGAGCATTTAGTTTAGTTTTTTTAACGGTACAAGACCACATCTACTTCCCAGTAGTAGATTCCCCAGCAATTTCACCCAAAGTCTGACCATGCAATACTTAGAGAAAATTGCAAAAGGCCAAGAGCTACATTCCTCATTTAGCATGTTATATCTAAGTTCCTGACAGTACAATTCCTGAACGAGTATGGCTTGTTTGGAAGAATTGTAGGGAGAAGATGGAATAATAGTTTAGGTTTGCAAAGTTGTATTTGAACAAAGCAAAAGACCTCCAGAACAAGACCAAAGAGAGATGCCTGGTCATAATGCAAAGTGGCACATTTATTGGTAGCCAAGTGCACATCAGCGCAAACACCCCGCACCACTGTTAAGCACGGTGATGGAGGGGTGATAATTTGGGCTCATTTTGTAGCCATTGTATTTCAAACAACTCCAGAGTCAAGAGTGAGGCCATATGTCCGACAGCGAAATCTTGGCCAAAATTGGGTCATGCAACAGGATAATGATCCCAAACACATGAGCAAGATGGCTGAAATAGAAAATACGTTGCAAAGTCCAGACCTTGACATGACTGAAATGCTGTGGCCAGACCTTAAGAGAGCTGTGTGTGAACAAATGCCCGCAAACCTAAATGAACTGAAGCAATGTTGTAATGATGAGTGGGGCAAAAGTCTTCAACAACAGTGTGAGAAACGGATGAAGTATGAAAACGATTACTTCATGTTATTGCTGCTAAAGGTGATTCTACAAGGTAGTGAATCATAATTTGTACTCAGTTGTTAAGGACAGCATAGTTCTATGAAAACCTTCCTTTTCACATAACTAGAAATCCAGCCCTCTATCTTCACCAGCTCACATGTGCACCACATAAATGGATCATTTAAAAGACTATGCCATAGTTTAGTCAGAAACTGCATTTCTTAACAAAGAAGGATTGACAGCCAGAAGCATATACATCTGCGCTGTATATATGTGGCTGCTTAATGCTGCTAAACTTAGCAGTCACTGGTGGTTTACATATGGTACTCATTCTGTTTTCTTGTCATTTGAGATGAATAAGATGATTCATCTTATCAAAAGTCATTTAAGTTCAAATTTTAATGAAAAAAGTATGTGATGTTACAGTGCTTAGAATGTACTGGTGCAATACTAGTTTGCTACTATTAGAACAGAAACATACAGATTTATGTTGAAAACATGGTAACTTGACTAAATGAAGGGAATTTTAAAATTCTTCATTGGTTTTCTAAAGTAGATAGCTAACCATTCTTTAGTCATATATTACAAGTATAGGAACTAAAGATGAGATAAACAATGTAGCTATACTGATTGTTCAGAACTGAAGAAGCTTCTCGGATGAGAGGTGAAACGTCTTCAAGCAACTTAAAGAAGTCCAGACGCTTTTCTTTGCAAACTCCTTTGACTATACTGATTGTCCAAACCAGTGTAAACAATGAGGCTGATGTAAGCTGGTGAATGCATTTCCTTTAACTTGCATTAATTGCTTAGGTAGTCTACTGCTTACTAAATTATCCTTTTTAGTTCAGGTTTTTGGTTAGTTTTTCATGTTAGCCAGTATTGTAAGAGCACTTGGGGGAAAAAAGCCTGGCAAAAATGTGTTTGTTTGTAGGCTGTATTCTGTGTGGCATGTGTTCGCTTTGATGTGTGTCTTTGCAAGCGTGCAAGTTTTTAAGTATATGAGACATCTGTTTTGATGTGTTGACATTCTTTGTGTCTACTTTCTTGCAATTGCAACTGTTGTTCTGTGTATACCACGCATGCTGTGGGGGCACAGTTGTGTTTACACAATCACAGTGTGTTTATCCCCCCAAAACAGTTATTGCATTTTATGATAAAACTCATTGTAAGGCAGTAGTTCTCAAAGCTTTTTTGGCATGCTCTATATCATAAGCTATAAACCCCCCACACCCCACAGTATTTAATTTGATTAATTATATTAAGAATAAAAATGATGCACATAGCATTTTACTTAAATAAAGTTGCATATTATCAGTGAAATAGCCCGCCCACATTTTGTGAACCACTGTTTTAAGGTAAAGGGGCAGGCAAGTAAGAATTAGATTTAAGGTTCTTTTTCATGAAATTACTATAAATAAATTGAATTTCTCCTGAGATATAAAGAAAATAACTGTATGTGCGTACATGTTTAAATTTTGCCTAGATAGTTTCCTGGCACCAGTCCACTAAACCCATTCCTCTCCACCGTCCACCACCCATTTTGTTCTTGGTCCAGCACTCGAACTATATCTCCTCGGCTCACAGATAGCTCATCTTCTTCCTGATCAGTCGATGTAAAGAAAGCACATCTTAATTACAGGTAAATATCACTTAAATACAGTACCGCTAATACTTTCTTTTTTTCTTTCTCGATCATCTTGCTCAATGTTCACTTTCTTGGTGTAGGTTTTAAAATAATCATGCAAATCACCTTTGCAGTGTACTGATAAAGCACAACATAGAAGATTTCATCAGGTGGACCCGTGGACTGTGGCACTTCTTGGTGAATGCATGGAAGGGGTGCATATCCGTCATCTGAAAGCTGAACTAAAGCAGAATTGAATGTCAGAAATTGCAAACACAAAATGTAAAAAAAACAACAACATTTAATCTGCTATGTATTTTAAACAATTGTGACCAACAAACGTACAACAAAGAGTTTCAAAGTGCGGCTTCTCTCACGAAGGGCAAAGGTAGCCACCCATATCTACCCACAGAGTTCAACTTTAAATAGCACAAAAAGTCATACCAATAAATTCACGCAACTATGTGTTTGACCCATGACTAAATATAACACTTTTTCTAGCTCCATGTTTTATAATTACAATGTGTTTCACATGCAGTATGTTAGTAAATGACAACAGCCATTGTGTATGAATGAGTGAAAGGACACAGTTCCACCGTTTCTGTGGTAAGCATGCAAATAAATGAAGAGACCAACAGGGCCTGTGATGTGCTACTGTTCAAAACCAACAGCCTATACCGTTTTACACATTTGGCACATACATGACTCATTGGTGAGAAGATTGGCCTCACATCAGGTGCACTACAGCATATTTAAAGTTCTTTCTTACTTTGAAGTGTACTTTCTTGATTTAAAATTAGAATATCATTTTTATCTCTGATTCATATAGTGAAATGTTTCAAATTAATTGACTGCTCTAACCTCTAATATATGAATAGAAAGACCAACTCTTTATATATGTAATTTATAAAATATAGCAGAACCAACAAAATATTGAAGACTTAGGTCTTTCCTATTGTTTAACAATATAACTGAGTGAGCGGTTGCAATACTTACATTCTCCAATGGATGACAAAGCAGATCGTGGGCTGAGTGGACTGTCCATGTCAATGTTCAGAGAACTTCCAAGCAGGGGGTCAGAACACCTTCAGATCAAGAGAGATATTTAAGATACAAATGTTTAATTTTGTGAATTCAGCGAGCAGAGGTCCAAATTTCTAACATTAAAAAATAACAACAAACGATGATGATAAAGATGATGATTAACAAAGAGAATATTTTCAGGACATGGTTTGTGTTTAGTTTGCAGAGTACAAAGTATATTATATACATTATATAAACTAAAGTATATTATATAGTATATTATATACACTATAGTACAGTATATAGTATGTTATAAACACTGTTGAAGCAGGTCTCCTCTGGATTTCTTTTTCCCATCTTAATTCTGTCTCACCTCTTTGACGGATCTTCTTCTCCTCCTGCAAAATGAGCTTGGCCATTGTTGTCTCTGACTGTCCCTGCCTTGTAATAGCTTTCAAACACTATGGGCTCTGCAAGAAGAAAAGAGAAGCTGCTCACTTGAAAAATGAAGCCAAGTGATGCTTTTTGCCTGTGTGTCAATTGAAAGAGAAAGTCAAGAAGCTGAGCAGCACTCTTTATATCCTGTTATTTTGTAGTGGAACTTTTCTCACTTCAACTTTGTACTTATAAGTAAAGGAAACAAAACAACCATCTTTCCAGTAAATACAAATTGTGAGAGCTCACCTGGTGGCTTCAATCCGGTGCCTTTCATTTCTATGAAAGAGTTGTTGTCTTTGGTAATGTCACACTGTTCCAGAAATTTCCTCACCTCCTCGTAAGACTGGTTTTAAAAAGGAGGAATTCAGTACATTTTATGTTACTTTTATATTACTTTCACTTTTCATTTAGGTTTATGCATAATTGATAGTTAATTAGGTTAACGAAAATATCCCGATTTGGTTTTATATACAATCAACCAATGCTGCTCACCAGCTCTTACAAAATCTTAGATTCGTAAATCCTGGAAGACACAATTTTTCTGTCTGCCAGTTATTCATATTTGGAATGTTTTAGAAAGTGGCAAGTACGGAGCCCATAAAACTATCGGCCAAGTGATTGTAATAACTTTCAAGAAGAAGTCAAGGCTACATGAGCCTGCTAACATGCTTCAAGTCGCGATCCATTAGTTTATCCAGTAGCAGGCCACAGTGGTGCTCTGACATTCAACTTAAGCACACTTAAGGTTTGAAAATTAAAGCCTCATTGAACTAAAATGTGATCAGAAGAACGACAAAGAGTGAAAACTGCACTATTATTACAATTCTGGTTGATAAATTCTCATTAAAAGAACATTTGGGAATAAAATTTTAAAATCAGTTTTTTGTAACACTAAAAGAGATACTTTTTGTTTTGTTTTGTTTTTTAAGAAAACATTTTTTTTAGGTTTATCCAGCAAGACAATGTACTAATACTTGATTTAGAAATAGAAATTTGCATTTTTATTTTTCTTGGCATTTTTATTCTATTTGTTTTATGCTGTTTACATATTAAATAAAGGGAAAACTACCTCACCTCATCATCTTTGACACATTGCATGGAGAAATGATTGCAGTGGTCCCAGAGAGCACACCTGAGCGTGCTGATCCGATTTCCCTCCAACTGTTGGAACACCTATAATTATCAAATGAATTCTGTGTTATTACCAACAATGTGATATCACTATTACAAGATTTGCCATGATACTGGGTTGCAGTAATGCAGCTTCTTCATGCGTGCCCATTTTGCCTCTCCAAAACATGAAATGGGCCCATTTCATGTTTTGGAGAGGCAAAATGGGCACGGTGAACCTGTGTGTTTGTTACGCGTTTTGAAATGATACCCTGTTGGGTAATGATCAACCCAGTATCACAGCAAAACGTGATATTTGCTGTGACATAAGGTTGAATTACCTTAACATATACAAAGCTCATTATAGTTTCTTTTTTCCTCTTCTTACTTACAGGGGCGCCACCAAGAGCTGTCGGGTGTATGTGTGTTTGTGCTTGTGTGTGTGTTTGTGTGTGCATGTGTTTGTGTGTGTGTGTGTGTGTGGCCCCAAGTGACAGCAAAGTCAACACAAAGAAGCTGTCGTTTGAAAAAAAAGCAGAACTTTTGTGTGATTGAGTGTGTTTCTGCATGGTTGTATGTTTTTCCATTTGTGGCTCTCTCAGTGCAAGATGAAATGTACTTCCGCAAATGGTCACCGCCAGGAAGGTTTTCACAGTTATGGGGGTTGTGGTGTGGAGCTATTTCTGTGGTTAAAAGCCATTATTTTGAATAGAGACATGATTAGAAAGCGGTTAATGAGAAAATATTCTGCAGTACCTCGCAAGTACTTTTGTGTGTCTCCTCCCAGTCCTGGCGAACAGCTTCTAGTTGAACAATGTTGTTAAAATACACCTTCTCTGTGAGAACAGAGCATAGTGAATAGTTACAGTTAACAAATGAAACACTGGTAAAGAACACAAACATAACCACCGCACTGTTTTCAGTCTCTTAATTTATTTTTCCATGAAATATTCTCAAAACAAATAAGTGGACAATGAATGCAATATACTAAAAATACATGCAAGTTAAAAATAAAATGTGGAGTCATACCAGCATCATTGGCCGCCTGTCTGCATTGCTTTATCTTGTGACGTACCTGTGAATCGAATGGTGCACAGGAAGCCACATTCAGTGAGTTTTGTAACCATTTTAACACCAGTCAGAGAGACTGAAATATAAATAGGTTGTTTAGGGAATGGTCTTGAAAGAGATAAAAGAAGAGATGAAACATCTCACACCAGCACACAAACACACTTTAGTTCCGCTTTGCAAACTGTTGCACAACTGCAGAAAAGTCCCATCATAAAGATTGCACCGCTGACAGCTGGAAACTTGTAGTTCGTAAATAGAACTGACTCAGTGGGCATTTGTACATTTTGGGGTGCATTTCTCAAGGAATCTAAAAGTTTGTATTTTGTTGCTCATAAAAACATTTGTCTTTTAGCGAGATAGCTCATGCACTTATTTTACCTTTTCAGGGTTTTTGGACGTAGCATTTGTTTTCTCAGCCCCCTGCTCTGCCTCATCGGCCTCCTTGCACTTCAGCTCATAGTTCTTCTTAGACTAAGAAAAAGAGAAACAAAAATTAGAAGTTCTATTTCCGACAAAGCAACAGGAAGAACACTTTTTGTAAGTGATGCACCATTTTAAAAAAAAAATCTGACTTGTATTTTTTGCGCTTGTTAGAACATAAATTGAACAACTTTTATGTGGTTAAGTTTTCATGTTTATTACTAAATCACGCTGATTCCATGTGTCAGTGATAAATGGTAGCAGTGGAAGTGTCTCCTACCTCCATGGTCTTCTTGAAGAATGAAACTTTTTTCTTTTGAACCTTCTCCATGATGCTTTCAAACTAAAGACAAAAGGTTGAAATTACTTGCATATGTTGCTTCAATGCAAACCTGATACTTGCAGTTATTGTTCAGTGATGAATAAAAGACCTGGATTTTTACTGTTAATGTGATAAAAGTCTTAATGTCACTTTGATAAAGACTGAATTAGTCTCTACTCAAGTCTTGAATCGTTTGTTTTTTGAAAATATAGCTTTCCCCATATCAGCTGCTATCACATCATTGCACTCAGTGTCTGTAAAGTGATTTAAATGGCTGCAGGATTAAGTCAACACTTACATAACACAGTGTTTCCCAAACAGGGTTTCTTGTATGACTCTTGTACTGGGTTGCAGTAGAAGAGTCACTTGCACTGATTGCTATGAAGACTGGCAGCTATTTACAACCGTTAAACAGTTACAATATTAGTCTAATGACTTGTGCAATACTAAAAGTAATAAAGAATTACATCATCCTCAGAGTATTCAAACCTTAACCATTTGTGGTTTTTATGTTTAATAAGTCAGTTGTTAAGCAACACATATTTCCCAAATACCTTCTTCCTCTGCTCTTTCTGACGTTCTCGGAAACTCTCAATCTTTTTCACCTCCTCTTTCAATATATCGGATAGTTGGATGTGAAAGTTTCCAATGTTCTCAATTTCTGCAACAAAAAACATTGAAATGGCACAGTGAACCATTTGACATACAAACACATATTTGGATGTAACTTTCCACAGCACATGGACTTACGAGTTTTTAGTTGTTCGAATGATGCCCTCAAAGTGCTGGAAAAACAACACACATTCATAATCAAAATTATTCACCATGCATGCACTTTGTGTATCTTTTGCAAAGAGGCAGATTAACATTTTTAAAGCAAAATTTTAAGCAAAATAGCAGCTGAGTACAATTTCATTGCTAGAACTCTGCACTGTGTTTTATTGTTTAACCAGCTGCCAAGACCGTGAGGACACCCAAACCTTACCATGCAGACTTTGTGCCCTAGTTTTGTTTTTGTCTTTCAAAAAGAAGAAAAGAAAAGAAAAGAAAAGAATCTGTTTGGTTTTACAAAGATGATTCTTTTATTGGAGGCTCATTGTTTCCTTTTTGTGGCTCTTAGAATATATTGAGTTCAGTACAGATGTCTGAGATAGCAGGGAACAGGAAACTGACAAGTAATGACCTACTGTACACTGAGCGAGGGGCTTACCACACACACACACACACACACACACACACACACACACACACACACACACACACACACACACACACACACACACATGCATATGCACACACACATACTTACACCTTGGTCTCTTTTTTCTGTGTCTCGCTTTCTGTATCACACACAAATGTGTTTCCTCTAAAAGAATGTGACGATGATATGCTTGACAGCAGCTTATACGTAGTCTTCCTGGTCAGTGCCAGTCACCCTTAACATCTCCATCCCTTACTAAAACCCTTCCAAATAAAAGTTTTTGTCCAAATTGCTATATTTATGTACTAGTTGGGCAGTCTATACAATACATATTGCTGACCTCAAAACTAATTTTTCACCTTATCTCTATGTGTCCTCCAGCTTTGCGAGCAATAGTCACCAGTTCCTTCCCATACTTTTCCTCTGCCAGTGCCCTGTGGGGTATAAATAGGCAGACAAATCATTAGAACCCAGAATGTATGTTTTAGTATTTAGTATTAGTATTTAGTTTTAGTAAAACTGAATTAGCTTATATAAAGTCTTTTAAAACAGTCCAACATTTGCCTTGACATGCATGTACCAACATTTTCACCTCAAATCTTGTTGCTACTTAAACTTCCAAGGTTTTGTTCCTTTACCTAAAAGATCACTGACTGTATGTTACGTCATTCTATTCAGGCCATAACATCACAAAGATGACTTTGGTGACATCTTAGGGTTTACTTGTCATTATCAATTAATATACTTCAGCAATCACAAATGTGTGTTAATGCAGAATATTTTGATATTTCAAGAATTAAAAAAAGAAATTGCTAAATTCTGACATCTTGTGACCTAAATGAGTCATGGGCCTGCTATCTTGCATACATGACTAACCACATGTAGTGATTAATGAGTGAAATGACAACTAGATAGCTATTTCTTTTAAAGCTATGATCAAGCTGGAAGCTGATTCCCTGTATGAAGTCATGTAAAGTAAAGATCACGGAAAGAGAAGTGCAGCTATGATTAAAATCACAGAACCCATGATTTTAAGTTTATTTTGATTGTATAAATACGAGCTGATCCAACCTCATCTTCAATATCTCTTCCACATCTTTGCACATTTGCCTTCCATCTCGTAATCTTTGGATCACGGCTTCATACCCAGCATGGCAAGTGAAGTCAGACCCCTACATTGACGAAACACAGAAAAGAAAACTGCTCCAATAAACAGCATTTCTGAAAAAGGTATTGCAACATGTTCTAGACTCATTTTGTGGTAAAATGCAGAACTAGCACTTGTGTGCTGCAAAGATATTTGTATGTGGCATGGCAGCGTAGACTTAATACACTTGTTAAACTAACCCTTTAGATCGCTTCAAGTGCGCACAGTGACAGTTTGACACGTTACAGTGTCTTTACATGTATGATGTTGATGATTGTGCATATTAAGTATTTTTTAAGTTGTAAAGCTTACCTTAACCCCCCACCCCCACTCCCACCCCATACGGCTGTGTGTCTATACTAGTATAAACTATAATCACTTGCGGTTTACCTGATTTGGCAAATTTTGACTTACAGATGACAGTTAGGGTTTAAAATATATAATGTATTAACAAGCGATAGCTGACTGTAACGTGGTGTTTCTCGGGTTCCTAAAACGGTCTGTTCAACATAATTAATGCATATTATTGTTTAGAAACTGTAACAAAGCAAGTAGAGCACAATGCCACAAAAATATACTTACCCAGAAAGCATCTTTAAACATCAAAGGAGCCATCGTATTTTTTACTTCCTTGAACTAAGCACAACTCTTAGTACCGACCTCACTTACAGGACATTTCTCTAAATTTAAAAGCTTACCAACAACCTTGTATGGCTGAAACGTCAGTGAGTCATTTTGAATGAGGAAGAGCTTTTGTCCCGTGATGTCACTGACCACAGACAGCTCAGCCCATTTGTGAAACAGCAACTCTTTCACTTTATGTTTGGTCTAACGGTTGTGTCAGAGCACAGCAGTTACATGTGCCTTGCTAGGTAAAGGTGTCAGTATGTCTTTGTATTTGTTATGCACTGATACGTGTTATGTGTTATGTGTTATGTGTTGCATTGCTGATGTCATCAACACTTACAGACAGGCAATATGTTTAAGTGTCACACGCTGTAACCAAAAGTTGATGGTTTACTTGCTGCAAGTAGCATTTGTGGTAAATCATAACCATCTACTGCGTGACTTTTCAATTTTTGGAGAAAAAAAAAATTTCTCCCTATTTTGGGGGAGCTTTAGGGTCCCTAATAATATATCAATCATAAAATTTGACACCCTGCCCCCCCCCAACAGATATTGGTTTGTTGCTTCAAGGCAACACTGTGCGACAAGGGTAGTAAAACGCCAAGTTATTCTATAATAAGTTTTATTAGTACAACAAGGATGCACAAATAAAAAACCATAAAACACCAAAATGCATCCAACATTTGACCCTAACCCCATGTACGCGCGCGCACACACACACACACACACACACACACGTTGTGTTTCCATCACTTTTGGGGACATTACATTAACTTACATTCATTTCCTGGAGACTTATCCTGACCCTACCCATCACAAGTCCCTGCCTGAACCTAACCGTAACCCTGACCTTATCCTAAACCTAACCTTACCCTAACCCTGACTCAAGCCTTCACCCTAAAATTGAATGATTTACCTTGCAACTTGTCCCCATAAAGTAGGCGAGACCTCACCATGTGAGTGTGTAAACAAATTTGTATCCCCACAACAATAAGTAATACACGACCACACACACACACAATTACTTTACCAACTGACCCCTGACCCCCTAAGTGTCCCTCAAACCTCATTCAGGGATCCACTCCTCTACTTCACTGTCACTCCCTGTCCTCACTTTCTGAGGACAGAAAGTGCACATTCCCTTGGTTTCCTTTCAAAAGGTGGGGGGCGCTGGAGCCTAGCCCAGCTGTCATAGGGCGAGAGGCAGGGTACACCCTGGACAGGTCGGCGGTCTGTTGCAGGGCTAACACACAGGGACAGACAACCATTTGCACTCACATTCACACCTAGTGGCAATTTGGATTACCCAATTATACCTATCCCCACAAGCTGCATGTCTTTGGACGGTGGGAGGAAGCCGGAGTACCCAGAGGGAACCCACTCAAACTCCACACAGAAAGACCCCGGCCTGATGGTGGAATTGAACTCAGGACCTTCTTGCTGTACGGCAACAGCACCAACCACCGTGCCACCGTGCTGCCCGTTTTTACGTCCATGTCCTGTTATTATGAGTAGATTGTAAAGTAAAAAACATTGACTATGATCATATAAATGCACACAAACACATCTCTACACACGCATCTGTCATTTTTTACAGTGTTGTATGTTGGAGCAGCAGTTTATCGGCAGCTGAGAGGAAGAGGTTGGATAAACTCATCAGGAAGGCCAGCTCTGTTCTGGGATGCACCCTGGACCCAGTGCAGGTGGTGGGAGACAGATGTTGCTGAACTGCAGAGCTCCTTCAGTGACAGACTGCTACATCCTAGATGCATGAAGGAGCGTTTCCGCTGGTCCTTCCTCCCTGCAGCTGTCAGACTGTACAATCAAAACTGCTCCCAACAAACACAGATGTTTACATCTGCGCTGAAACTGCAATAATTTAATCAACCGATTCGCACTACAACCTGGGTTTGCCTCTTATCGGTAGTTAATTTTAATTAATTTGATAACTGTACAGTACTCTGTTTATAGTAACCATTGTCCATGATATAAATATGTAAGAAAAATTGTGTATGTTTCTGTTCTGTGTCTTGTGTACTGTTTGTTTGTATATGTGTCTTTCTGGCTGCTGTTACAACCAAATTTCCCTTTGTGGGACAATTAAAGGATTATTCTATTCTATTCTATTCTATTCTATTCTATTCTATTCTATTCTATATGCTATGCATATATTGCCTGAAAAAAATTAGGCTAACTGCACAGTTTTGCCTTGAGGCAACAAATGAAAATTAACAGTTTTACTGTATAAATAAATTTTAAAAAGTAGAACAAATAATCAAATATGCTTCTTAACATATTCATGCACATACAAGTATTTTTTATATACATTTATTTCACTATAAACATGTAAAATAGTGATCTTTATCTTACCTCCTAATGGAGATGTCTCTCATGTAGTGCAGCTTGCAGAAAGGAGTCCCACCCCCCCACAAATGAAAGTTACACCACCTTCAACTCATCATTTTATTGGAAAGAGATGTGCCTGGTAGCATTATTTGAAGAAAAAAAAAGGTTTTTTTTGAAGGGCCAGTGTGAGGCATGAAAATGTGGTTTGTTGCCTCAGGGCAACGCTATGCAGTAGAGGGATAATTGTCTTATTTTAATTATGTTGCAGTGACATTTTATCAGTATTTTAAGAAATTAATATTATACAATTAAATGTGCTTTAAGGTGGTGTTAGATTAGTTTGCTTCTCTCTTTTCTTCCTTACATCATTTAGCCTGTTGTTTTGCAAGATGACATTATGAAGTGCTGCAAAATTATATAATATTATTTTTAATAATATGTCATCATCAGCATATTAACCTGTCATTAGAGCTCCAGAAACTGTTGTTGCCATGTACATTCCAGAGATTACCACAAGAGGGAGACAAACATCTTTGTAAAACATCAAGGCTTGCAATATTATACTGACTAAATATAAGACGTGCACTTTATGGGAATCAAACCCACCTGAATCAACAGTTCCTAAATCTCTATGGGGTGTCTGACATAAAATCCCAAATCTCTCAACCCATTTGAGATGAATACAAATCTGTGCCTCGGGCATCTCTAAGGGAAGCCACAGAGACACGTGAATGAACACATAGAAGGTTAATATTGATTTTCAAAGTGAGAAGAAGGACAGGCTGTGGCGTCTCTCACCACTCGCTCAGTGAGATGTGTGAAAATCTTTGACTCTCTCACAAAGCTGGAAGATCATTTTGTCACACACTGAACAACATGCTAAAGGGACCGTACAAATCAATACGTCTAACTCAGAATAATTATTTCTCAAAGTAATTTCTGGTGCTCCTTCAGATTTGAAATGGTGGAATATCAGATACCAATACTGACATAGATAACGAACGAAAAAGCATCCAATAAATTGACATAAAATAGTAGGAAATTACATCAGTATTTACAATAACTTTTTTATCATCAGTTCCCAACTACAGAAAATTTGTATTCAGGAAATGCTGTTTTGGTTTTCATTCTGATGATTTATCAAAGGCTTCAGATTAAAGTTAGCTATCAGTAGAGTGGCCATTGCTGGGTTCAAGAGGAGAATAATAATTCAGTTTTCCCACTTGGAAAGCCAAAACATCTACCAGTTAGAGCGAAAATAATTCTTCCAGGCCAAGGCTTACAGGTTTTCACATCATGATGTCTGAGTCCATCATGCTTGGCCTTCGTTGTGACCCCGTTTGAGGCCTCAAATGGAGGGACAAGCCCTGGGAATCAGCTGTGCTTCCAGGGGCTGAACACAAGCCCACACAGACACACACACACACACACACACACACACACACACACACACATACACACTTCCTACCCTTCTCTCACATGTTTTCTCTCTCTCCCTCACACTCTCCGGAGTGGCAGTTATTGAACTGTGACAAACGAGCCGTGTCAGACCAGCCCCCCTACCTGGGGGATTGGCTAAATGACCTTTCCATTACCCAACCACTGCTGTATTCCCCCTCCACAGATAGAGTTACACACACAGCCACGCAGCCCATTTGCCAAGACCAGTGTCACCAGCGCTACCATGAACCATTACATCCTACCGCGCATTCTACATAAAATTAATTTTTTGTATCAAATTTAAGTAAATTTTTATTTTTTGATTTTCTAGATCAATTCTGCTACAAGACTTGCAATAATTTTATATTGATTTTGCGTGTCTATTTTGCACTTAATAGTGGACCAAACAGTGTGCACGGGCTGAGAGACTAACATATGATGTCAGAAACTGCTTCTGCCTGGTTGCTTGGATTTGGACATGTATGTAAGTTATCTGGACTTCTCTCTGTGCATTTTAGCCTCTCACAGGCAGAGTGGTGTGTGACTTAACTGGTTTTCACACATCCTCTATCCTCCATCTTGTTAATCCCCGGCTGACCATTGGCACCAGCCCTAAATCTCACCAGATACAGAACAAGTATAGGGAACGAAAACGGGGGAGGGTGTGAGAGTTGTTCAGTAGAAAGGTTAAAAGTGGATGAGGAGTGCAGAGAAAGATGGAAAAGGATAAGCAAAGGTAATGTGAGGAAGGGGATGATGTAAAGATGAAAGAGGAAGCACAATCAGAAGGTAAATGAGAGAGGAGTAAAAGTCAGATAAAAAGCAGGTTTGGATTGAACAGGACAAAGTAAAGTTTAAAGTTAATTTCCTCTGCCCGTCGGCTAGGAATGGAATGAAGTGAGTCCTTGGCCACATTAGTGGGAACCTGTTAGGAAGCTGACAGATGGAGGGCTAATGATGTGTAGGCGCAAGGGCAGAGCCTGTAGTTGCTAGTGAGATGATCTGTAGTGGCTGTCATAATACAGCTGAAAACTAACAGCTGAAGGAGGCGGAGGAGAATGAGAAGTGGGAGGAAGAGGAGCAAAAGGAGCAGAGTCACACCAACCCCAGAGAGTGAGCTGAGACCTTTCTCACGTTTGATCTATGTCTGGCTTTGAATGAAACATTTATTAGCTGTCTTAATCCTCAGTATTACTGCTAAGAACTCCAGCTTTAATCAATTTGATCCTCATGTGTTCTTTATTCCCCGGTGTGCTTCCCTGGACACTGAGATGAACGCAGCAAGTGCACACATGTATAAATGCACATATCTAGTGCACATATGGTTTTTTTTGTTTGTTTGTTTGCATAAATATTTGATTAGCATTGACATAACACAAGGAAATCATCATCACGTATCTGTTTTTCAGTGGAATGAGTGAATTTCTATACATGGATACCATATTAGTAAAAAAAGAAAAGGTGCATGAGGACTTGCGTGGATGTAGCTGTTCATTTAAGCTGATGTGTACTGGTGTTGACCCTTGCATGAGGGTTGCGTGCCATAAGCAATTCCCCCTCCACCTTATTCCTCTCTTCTTTCCCCCCACATGGTCCCTTCAGCAGACTGGACTGTGGTGTTACCAGTGGCCATTTTTTCCACTACAACACACCATGTCCCTCTCACCTGCCTCCCAGTCCTCCACTTTTTTTTTTACTACTTTTTGTTTGCCTACTGCTCCTCTCCATTCCTCTTGCCTCAGTTCTTCCACCTCCACTCCCGATGTCATCATCCTCCCTTCTTCTCTCACCTCCCTCATGCTCTCCTCTTCTTTCTCACTCCATTCCTCTTACTTTTTTCTTCATCCAGCCTCTACATGTTCCTGGTGCTATAGTTTCTCCAGACCTTTTAATAACCCGTGGTGCTTGTTTGTGCATGCAGGTGTATGTACTCGCACATTCCTGTACTTTTGCTTTTACAGTATGTGTTTATACTATGCATCCACATCTGTCCACATGTGTGTTGTGAATCTAGAAAGAGAAGGCTGCTAATTTGCTAAGTGGTTTCATCTACTAACATAGGAGAGAGATTATGCTTGGCTTCACTGCCCTAATTAAGGCAAGTCAAAGTCTGATGGAGGTGAAGACAGGTGGCCACTCTGTTTTGACCAGGTCCCACCTTTGCTTTGTTGTTGCTGCTCAAAGAGACTAAAAAATGTTTTTTAGAGTGTAGTTATGTGTGTTTGCATGCATGTAGGACTGTGTCATTTTAGTGGAAGAAAATGGGCTGCATGTGTGCGCGTGTGCATACCTGCACTTATCCTTTGTTTGCGTTTGTTCGAAAGGTTTAAAGGGCCATAAAGTGAAAAGCACCTTGTTATTTGACAAACTGATTAAAGGTATCAAGTTTGTTTTCTTTGACATGGACTGAGTACATTCAACCTGATGCTGTCAGTTGCTGTCCTACTTCTTTAACTATTATGCTATGAGATAATTCAGGACATTTCAAATGAACTAAATTTGCTGCACTGGGGGAAGGGGGAATTCATTGCACCAACTTTATTTCTTATAGTTTAGTTTTTATCGTGACTTTATTTCAGCCAAGTCTAACTCGAAATATTGTGTTATCTCTTAAAATTTCAGGTTGTTGTTAAGTAAGGCATCTTAAATTTTTTTATCTTACTGTCTCAAACTGAGTATTTCTTTTTTCTTTTAATGGCAGAAACACTTCGATTATGTGAAGGTGTGTCTTTGTTTATTCAGTCTGTTAGTAAAATGATGACAAATGTCTGAAAAGCTGCAGTGTAGTTGGATGTACTGCTAGAAGACTGGTAAACCCAGAACTATGCTTTAATGAATATCTGAACTGAGCCTATCAGGTTACTAAAAGTGGATTAGACAATTAGAGATACCATCAGCAGAAAGAATGGAAATTAGCAAGTGTTTTGTCACCAAAGTCTAATATCCAAGTTACATTTTTAGGCTATTATATCTGCTTAAGTTGAGCTATAGCATTTTGACAATGTGTTATGTGGAATGTGGGTAACTCAGAGAGTTGCGCATAATGTTATTGTTTGTCTCATCTACAGTACAGCAGCAGCTTATTCCCATATAACTAACACAGCTTTACTAATTTTTCTAATCTAACAATACACACGGTCCTTAAATAACCCTTTAAAAACAGTAAGTCAACATTTATAGCCAGCATTGTGTTAGGGTTTCACTCCCAACGTTCATTCATTCATTCATTCATTCATTCATTCTCTTCTAGTGGTTATGGTTTTCAAAGTTGTAGCTTCAACATATGAAATGAAATGATCTTAACCAATACAGCCTAACCCAATTATAGCAGTATTTATTTTATTTACAAAAAAAAAGAACCTGTTGAAAAATTTGTAAGGCACTAAGTGATTTCTAACACACAGCTAAAGATGTACAGTTCAGAAAGTATTTTAAAACACACATACACACAAACACACACACAAACATAACAAACTGATCTCAGAGGACTTAAATGAGAGAACTATATGCTAGCAGCACAAACCTTTATAAATGCAAAATGACTTGATGTTGCGAGGTGATGGATAAGAATAAGAAACAGTTGTGATGTGATTTATGTGTTAAGTGTAGAGTGGATGAAAATTGTGACATTTTTATTTCAGTTGTGGGTGCCACTCTATCAGTTTCATCTTGTGAAGAATAAAACACTAATATTTTACATACACTTGTTTCATGGCTATGGTTCTTCTGCATATACATTTTCGACTACCTGAAGTTATTTGTTAGATTTCTGCTCTCAGTGATTAAGGACTCCAAAAACTATTCCAAAATTATTTTTGAATAGTAGCCTGATTTTTAATTAAATTAAATTATTTTAGTCCTGAATTGTTGCTTGTACTCCAGTGTTACATAAAAATGACAACGTGTAATAGCAATTATTATGGGCAGTGCACATATGGAACAGCAGGTGGGGCTGTTGAGGTTTTTTTAGGTTTATAGTATAAAGGATTTCTTGCCATCTGCCCATCAATATTCCTTTTGTTTTCTATTCAGTTTTAGCAGTGAAAGCAAGCTTTCCCCTTCTACTCATCCACCATAAATGGAGAAGACAGGGAAGACTGTCTAACTTCAACCCTAACTTCATCCTTCTGTCGTCTTTATCTAAATGGTGGCATATCAGCAAATTATTGCTGTTTCTCTCTTTACTTTCTTTCAAATTGAGATGTTTTACATTTACTGTTTGGGATTCTAACATTTTTTTATAGTTATTGTAGTATATTTTATTTCATTCTTATCAAACCCTCTCCTGGCGTAAAAGAGAAAATATACAATGAACAAACAAAGCAGAGGGTTATTCAGTACACATCATCATTATCAACATTTTCTGAGGACTGCTTTTCTAAGTAAAATATACCCCGACTTGAGTTGAGGAGAGTTTCTTGTGCTTTTCATTCACTTTTTCTAGGTGCGGTGGTGAGAGATTTGTCCTCGTTTCAGGTTTTAATCTGGTATGGAGCCACATATTTTTTCATCTTTTGCCTACTCCATTCATGATATTCCTTCAGGTGGTTTTTGTGTAATCTTGCTGAGACGTAAACATTCATACAAACTAGAACTGAAACAAACTCACACAGAAACCACTGGTGGTGGAAGGCCTCAGCAGAGGTACCAGTGAAACCACTACTTTTATCTTAAAAGTACCTCTAAACTGTAGATTTTGTACTACAGATATAAATGTTTTATTATTTTTAATGTAATAAGTAGGAGTTTAAATTGGGTTCTGTTTAATTTTTTCATACACTAAAATTCAAGAGGCTCAGAGTTTTTTTTTCTGCAAACCATTCTCTCACATGTTCTTTTATGATCTTCTGCATAGGACTACAGATGCAATTTAGCTTAAGCTAGCTCTGGTACAATGCCTTGAATGGCAACACTTATGTTAATATTGTACATGGTCCCTTTTCAAATAAAATTACCTTCAAAAAATGTACTGTACATAACCATATGGGTGGAAAATATCAAATATTCAATACATATATCTTTATTTTCTCACAACAAAATAGTGATGGAGTGTGGCTCCATCCAGGCGTGTTTGTTTATGCAAGCAGGCAGGCAGGCCCAGGTATCGCAGTTACAGTGGTGTTGTGCTATGCGGTGGTGTGCATGATTATCGACCAGCGTGTCATGCAGGATAAGGCCCAGTGTGCCTCTGTTGACTGCTTTGCGGTCAGCACTGCAGGGAGCAGGATTGTGGTTAGCCTACAGACAGCCAAGGCCGTGTAAGAAGATCATCTGTGTGAGCGAATGAGTGTGTGTTTTTCTTCTACTGCGCTAGACTCTTCGTCTATTGTCTTCATGAGTTGTACCTTCCACTCCAAGCTAATTTTTCTACTGCTTGACTTACTTCTGTCTCTTTGTTTTTAATTTTTTTTGTAATCTTTCTGCTATTGTTCTATTTCCTGCCACATCATTTGCACAGATACTTAAAATACACATGCACTTTCACTGTTGAGCATTTGGGAATTGCCTAAGGCTTCAAACAAGCCACCAGTACTAATGGCCTTGCTGCCCGAGAGTCTATGCCCGTAACAGAGCGTATAATTTAATATGCAATAAACATTCTATCCAATCATCTTACAGCTTGACTAACTGAATTGTCATAGAAAAAAACTATAAAATATGTCAATTGAGCATGTTCTTCTTCTTCCTCCTCCTCCTTCCTTTGTTTGTCTTACTTATAGTAATCTTTGTTAATCCCATTCTCTTTTTTGTTCCTCCTCTCTGCACATACACAACATATACGTTCCGCACTGACCGCATACATGTGCAAGATTTGGGCCCTCTGGCTGACGCTAATGGATGGCTCTCATAAATGCCAAGAGCTTTGCACAGGAGAGGCAGAGATGGAGTTTTTGCTATGCTCTGATTCTCCCCTGTCCCGATGATACCACTGTTCCAGAGAGCTTCATAAATTCTTCATGGGGCCAAGCACTAAACACAAACAATATCTGACGGAGGTTTGCCACGGGCATGCTCCGAGCACCCTAAACATCCTTTCTCTGTCCTCCCTCAGTATGTTTCGCAAGCTTGAGTGGCTTCGATACATCCGTGGTGGAATGGGGACATCTTATTCAACATCAAGTCGATTGTCCGATGTGATGTATTTAACGTTTACTTTGCCTGATTCTTGTCATGACACATTGTGCTATTGATTATAGTGTAGTTAATGCACTTTTGCATTTGTTTTTGGTAACCATGGATATTGACTGTATAAATAAATTTACACAAAACGTTTCTGTTCAAGCATTTTATTGGCCAAACATTAGTTATTCATCACACGCTTCCGAACGCATGACCTAAGAACAGTCTGGTGACCTGGTTTCTACAAACCCAATTCCAAAAAAGTTGTGAAGCTGTGTAAAATGTGAATAAAGACGGAATGCAATGATTTGCAAATCTCATAAACCCATATTTTATTAACAATAGAAAACAGTAAACAATCTGAATGTTTAGACTGAGAAAATGCACTTTTCCCGGGAAAATATTGGACCATTTTGAATTCAGTGGAAAAGGACGTGAAAAGAAACAGCTACAGGAACAGTTTGAAACAATTTAGGATAATTTGCAAAATAGCAGTAAAATGATTAGGTATAAAACTGTAAAACATTTAAATTTCTCATCATACAGTGTATAATATCAGAAGATGCCTAAAGATTATATCTATGATCCTCAGGCCATCAGGTGGCACTGTAATAAAAATAGGGATGATTCTGTCATAGAAATCATTGCATGGGCTCTGTAACGTTCCAGAATTCATTGTTTGCTGTGCCATCCAGAAATGCAAGTTAAAGGTCTATCATGCAAAGCACACTTAAAAAGAACTTAGGGAAAGTGGAAAACTGTTCTGTGGTCAGACGAATTGAAATGTAAATTCCTGAATGCAGCATCCTCCAGCTTGCTTTCAACACTCAGGTCAAAAGATTGCAATTCTGATGATAGGAGGCTGCAACAGTGACTATGGAATGGACAGCTTGCAAATCTGGATTGGCACCGTCACTGCTTATGGTTATATTTTAGATCAACATAAGATCCAATCCACATGACGACTTTTTACAGAGAAGCCTTTGCATATTTCAGCAAGGCAATGCTAAATAACATACTACATCTATTATAGCAGCATGGCTGCTGAACTGACCTACCTGGCATCCAGATCTTTGACCAACTGAAAACATTTGACATATCATAAAATAAAAAATGACAAAGAAGACCGAGGACTGCTGAGCAGACAACAATACCACAAAACTCCAGGTCTCCCAAAATTTCAGTAACTGGTCTCCTCAGTTCCCAGATGTTTATGGACTTTTAGTAAAAGAAGAAGAGATGCTACACAGTGGTAAACATGGCCCTGTTCCCCAAAGTTAGTCAATATTTGGAGTACTTGGAGGGAGCTTCCCTCCCTCCAAGACATCTACAGGAAGCGGTGCCTGAGGAAAGCGGGGAGGATCATCAAGGACTCCAGTCACCCCAGCCATAAACTGTTCAGACTACTTCCATCAGGAAGGAGGTTCTGCAGCATCCGGTCCCGAACCAGCAGACTGAGAGACAGCTTTTTCCACCAGGCCATCAGACTGCTGAACACGTCATAGACACCTCACCCTCACTACTGGAACTTCAACATTATGCACTCCATACTGTACATTAATGCCACTGTTTTGCACATACCAACCTCTGTACATTTTATATTTTATATATCTTATTTTATTGTTTACTCTATTTCATTTGTAAAACATGTATATACACACTCACACACACACACACACACACACGTAGAAAAACATATTTAGTATACACATTCAGTAATGTATATACCTTTATATATGGTACATATATTTATTACTTTTTAGATTAACCATTTTTATATTTTGCTTGTTGCACGTTATTGTATTTTGCACAACTCTGTTGCTTGTGAAGCTCGCACACAAGAATTTCACTCGCATGTACTGTACCAGTGTACCTGCACATGTGACGTGACAATAAAGGTGATTTGATTTTGATTTGATTTGATTTGATATTTTCCTTTAAAATTATAAAACAAATTTCACTGGATATGCTTTTTAATTTCTATTGTGAATATAATACAGTTTTATGAGATTTGGAAATCATTGCTTTCTGTCTTTTTTGACATTTTACACAGCATCCCAACTTTTTTTGGAATTGTGGTTGTAAATTGTAATTGTATAGTAGTCTACATGTCTGTAGACAAAACCTTGTTCACGCCTGCATGTAAAGCTGTGCTTAGTATTGTTATCAAGATATAAACTAATATATCATGAGCCTGCAGTTTTAAATCATCTATATTTTATTAATATCAGCAAATGAATGAATTAAAGCCTCTGTCTGTATATTGTCCACTGACATGCACATCGTGATTAATGAATTTGTTTGAATAACACCAGGACCCCTTTAACCCAGAGCTTGAATGCCTAATTAGTTTTTATCAAATGCTCTCTCCTGCCTTGTCTTGATTTATGTCACTTCATACATTACAGGACAAGAGGCACTTCCCACTGTCTTGCAATTGAAAGCTCTCCATCATCTCATCATCAGCACCTCATGCAGCAAACTCATTAAAATTCAAATTCAGAACAATTTTGTTTCCTTTGATTGTACAGATGAGCTAATAAACAACATAGGTTTTAGTTATAGTACTAATAAATACTGTCATGGCAGCAGTTGTCTCATGCTGAAAGATAGTAACAATATTGATTTTAACTCTCTTTGGTGATTTTACTCATCTGTCTCTGCGGCTCATACTAATGATGAGGAGTGCGGTGAGATCAGATGTGTTGCTCATTCATTTTCTAGGATGAAGTGGTCATTTCTTTACACAGCTGTCTTGAGAGCTATTAGTCACCCAATTCTGTGGGTTATTTTTCAAATTTGAAAAGTTTGGGACTTACACCAATTATGTAGAGCACCAGAAGAGAGCAAACTAAAATTTTCATATTTCAAAAGCCAAAGCACGAATACCAGCCGGCAAATATTGTACTATGCTGGGCATGACATTAAGAAGGAGAGTCCGATTAGTTGCATTTTGCTTGGGACTGTAGCTGCCAAGGTCTCTATTCCTTGTCAGCATTGCTCTTCATTTATTACATGATGACTGCTCACCGGTTCGGCCCTTTTTCTTCTGTTAACCAGCATCCTTAATAATGGGCGGTGGTGGCGCAGACATCTTTCACTAGTCGACTTGTCATTAACTAAAAGCATTGTGGAGCTTTACTTCCAATTACCACTCCTCTCACAGCTCACATAAATCACGCGTTGTCGTCTTTCATGAGCTACAGTCTTGTCTGGTTTTCTCTGCCTCTCTCCAGACCCCCACAGTCGCTCTGTCCGCTCTGTGTTGGACTTTGTTCACCTGCATGCTCTGAGGAGGTTGATGCACCATCATTATGAGGTGTAACTTTACCTCTCAACTTGTTCTCCTTTATATTGAGTGCAAACAGTGCTTTGATTGCAGGAGGTTTAGGCCAGAGCAACAACAGAGACCTCTCATCATTTAAGCTGTTATGATCTTTTAATGGTCTTCTATTACTGTATCGTTATGCTAAAAGCCACCAGTCACTGCTGTGGCGTCTCACTTTGATATCACTTACATTAAGAAGAGGCCAGGATCATTTGTAGTGGCACTGAAGTCATTTGTTGGGGTGTGTGAATATGTTTGTGGATGTGTGTGTGCCTTTGTGTTTATAAAGCAGACTAGCTGAGGTGCAGTGTATTTTTATCTGGATCATCGATCTGTTTCAACCTCCCCCCTCTCCTTCTGGGTGTAGAAGCCTTGACCTTCAGTGTGGGAGGTATCAGTGAGCCATGTGACCTCCGCTCTGGGCCAGTGCTACGCCGCAATTTGCTAATACACACAGAGTCTCACACACACCTGCTTGCACATGCAAAATTACTTAAATGTTGTGGATTGAAATGTAGTCAAATGTTGAAAATATGATATTCTTTTTCATCTCCTCCTGCACATTCCAGATCTATCTATCTATCTATCTATCTATCTATCTATCTATCTATCTATCTATCTATCTATCTATCTATCTATCTATCTATCTATCTATCTATCTATCTATCTATCTATAAACACAAGCAAGCACATACACACACTAACACACATGGATAGGGTCAGGGTCTCAAAACACAAGATTTCTGTTGTCTTTGTTTGTCGTCAGCACCTTCTCAGGCGGTTGAGGTTTCGCCTTCTCCGGAATCAGTCGTGCGCTGCAAGGGGGTCCGTCTATGTGTGTTTGCGTAGCAGAGTCTGTAAGGTATATTGTGTCCCTGTATGTGTGTATGTGTGTGTCTGTCTGTGTGTGTGTGTATGTTGAGGAGGAGGTGGAGGGCTCAGTAGCTGCAGGGCCCTGTATTGATGTCCGCTGCTTCCCCCCCGAGGCCCAGCTCTGTGGGATAGTGTGTCAGTAGGACAAAGGCATGGCGCCATCCGTCCTGCTCTACGGGCCAGTAACTAGAATTAATTACAAACCAATCGAATCTGCTGCAGCCAATTGGTAAACTAATTGGTAATTTCAGCTGCCCATCTAGCCATGGATGGGCATCTAGCTGTGGCCATTGGTGCTGGTGTTCTGGGTGGAAACCCTTCAGATGGAGTTTTTTAGTCTGTCCCACACAAAGCAAACCTTTTAGCTTTAGGCCAAGCCAAAAGCTCAGTTGTTAGAGTGTTACAGAAATAACTGATGACAGCTTTGGTTCACTCCTGGTTCACTTTTCTGCTTGTTAGCATTTTTTATGTGAAGGGTGTGGTTGTCAGAAACATTTTTTGTATATTGGTAAAGACATGCATATTTTCTAATAATTACAATAATAATAATAACTTAAATTTGATTCACAAAACCCAAATCAATATCTCAAAATAAGAGCCAACAGCTACACTGACAAGGACATACTGACATACAAATGGTTCAAATGACAACTACTAGTCCTTCTTTTGGATATTTCTCTTTCGAAAGCATCAGAGGGTCTCGCTGTTTCTAACAAAAATATTATTGAAACACATTAAAAACCTTTTTTCCAAACTTTGGAGAGACTTACTTGCTGTCTTACCTCTGCATGTCCAGCCAACTCTAGAATAAAATTGGTGTCAGATTTAATTTTCCATAAAGTTAAAACCTGAATTTGGAAGGGTTGGCAACGTGTTGGCATTGAAACACACTGTCAGTCATACTGGCCCCTTTGTGACAAAATGTGTTTTTTGTAATTGGGTGAACTAACCATTTCAAATTGGTCCAGACCTCTCAAAGTCACATCTTATTTAGGCAGACAGCACCAGTCAGGACATGCTCCAGTGGCCTTTGCCTGCCCCAGCTTCTTGTTGCTTGTGTTGTAGAAGTGGTCGACATGAGCTTCAGGTTACAGCCCGCTCCGACGTGGCCTAATGATAGGGCACATGATAGAGCTACTGCTCCCACTGATCCCATCTCGACATTCCCCACAAATAACCCCATTAGTTGGAATGGATGCCTCAGTCCTTCTGGCCCATTCAAGAATTTCCCAACTCTGGGATAAATAAAGTATATCCTATTTTATCGTCTTTCTATAGCCTTAGTAATAGGTATAAATGGTGCTATGAAATCCTCTAAGATAAAGTTGTTCAAGACAAATTGTAATTTCTTAAAATAGTGCATCAGTGCTTGTGGTTTTCTCCTGGTGACGTCATTTTTCACTCAAATGTCAGTCCTGCCTTTGATTGACTGAGCAAAGTCCCCAAAAAGGACAGTTGTCTGTGTTTCAGTCAGCCGTCAACATGTCTGGCTCTTGCCGTTTGGGAGGAAGCGCATGAGGGAGGATGAAAGGCATGTCAAGGTGCCAGGTTTCTGGAAGAACATCAATCTGCCAATTAGGCCTGAAATAACCTGGCCTGGCCTGACACTTCCTGTGTGCCTGAGCATGAGAAAACGAAAAAGGAGTGGGAGTGCAGGATGCAAAAGGGAAAGTGTGAAGGATGAAAAATGAAACTGAAAGGAGGAGAGTGGAAGGAGCCCTGGACCTGTCTGTAAAATGGAACAAGTGAGTCCATATTATGAGGGAGCCACTGGAATACAAATATACAGTCTGCTCTGCTGCAGATTTTCTTAAATGCTGAAATTTTAGAAAAATGTTACATTAATTTTATAGATAATAAATAAATAATAAGGTTATGGGGCAGTTCCAACTGCAGGAAAATGGCAACTCAGTTACTTTTTGGCAGCATTTTTAAAACAGATGGGTGTGGTTGAACTCTGACTGGCGAAATTTAGGATACCAGTAGTTATTGTTATCTCATTTATTACCCAACATAAAAATTCCCACATAGGTGAACACAACAAATCCTCATGCAGCAACATTCAATGGTGGCGTTGACTTGGTTTCACAGATCCATAGCCTACGCTGTTTTGGCAAAAAGGACATTGTCATCCAAACTATCATAAAATTATGTTGTTACCCTGTGGGTCTGATGTAGGTTAAACAAACAGATATTTGAAAAAAGAAAAACATTCGTGACATTTCGTGCCTGCTGCTAACTCGTGGAGGTTAATGGCAGCTAACAACAGTTAGTTAGTCACAATAAATTGAAATTATTTTAGAAGTTAGTCTTGAGCAGGTATATATGAGTGTTATACAAGACGGGACTTCTAAGTTTTGCAGGGAATGGTGGATTAGCGTGTCCCCCGAATCTGATTGTGTCTATTTTCTCCAATAGCTAAATGGCATTTTCACACATGATTAAAAATGTATGTCAGCCTTCTTATCTGGTAGGTATAGAATTACTACATCAGCTTTTTACTTCTTCACCTCAATTCTTTAATGATGTGATAAACAATCCAACAAGACACTGAAGTCTTGGTACCAGTCACCATGTTAGGACTTCAACTAACTAGAAAAAAAAGAAAAAAACACACACACACACACACACACACACACACACACACACACACACACACACACACGACCTCTGTAACTTCTGTCATAAACTCAGGTGGTCAATGGACTAAGCAGTATTTCAAAGTAATCCACCAGTTTATTGGCTTAAACAGAATGACCAGTACACCCATAAATTGATTAAGACATAAAAGTGCAAGCTTTTAAGTAGGTATCCCCTCCCCCAATTTGTGCTTTCAGCACAGACTGTACATTGATTACCTTACTAGTCCTTAGCATGGGTTCTAGTCTTTTTGTTTCCCTCAAGAGTAATAACTCAGTTTACTGATGTTGAAATGCATTTTACATGAGCTGTTTTGCAGTATTACAAAGATTCCCAATGGGGTGAGTTAGTAACTGAGAGCTCTACTCACCATCATAGATACCATTCATACATTTCAGCAAAGATTTCTATTAATATTAACTGCCCTTAAAAGCAAAGGTCTATATTGGGCAGGATATATGGCCTTTGGATCTTTGATCTTGAGATGTCTGTGAATTTAACTCTTTCCCACCGTTAAAAAACCAAAATCATGCCAGATCATGAATCCCTTGATTTACAGCGTTCAGCAACACAAGAAATGTGACCTGACCTACCCTAAATTTTCCAAAATTAGTGTCCTCAGAAATGTCATGAACGTAAGCTGGTTTTACTGAGATCACATGTTAGAGTTTCTGGCTTGTAAAGACCTGTGTTCTCACATCAAACACTTGTGCTCAGAGCATAACAGCTGAGTTCAGTTTTAGGGTGGAATTTCTCAGAGCAGGAGTGAGATCAAGAGTTTCCACAGATTAAGTTAACACTGCTGATCTGTGCAGGATAAACAGGAATCGCAAACCTTATTAGAGGCACATTCCCTTCTCAGATGCCCAGTCTGCACTGTTAGGATCTCCTAGTTAGGCCAGTGAAACAAGATGGATGATCAATGGCTTGTCTGAAAATCATTTGTTTAATCTGATTTGTAGGGATTTTCTCTCCTTCAGCAACGGAAACGGTGGACGGCTGGGAGAGAAAAACTGTGGTTGGAGTCTGCTGAAACATTGGTTCAATATGGACATTATTCTGAAACTTGACACCACAGGAAATAGATATTGATCATGATTACCATTTACTCACTGTGTGGCTGCATGAGAGGCAAAGCAAGGCCTACCAAGATGTTAGTAAAGATGGCACCATTAACTCTTAGTCCTCTAAGAGACAAGTGTATCTTTAAAAATTAAATCCAATGATAAGAAAAAACATAAAAAGACTCAAACAAACAATGAAAGAAAAATCTCCCTACAATTCCAATCTGTGTGTCCAACGCCTACGTAAAGAAAAGTATGTGTTTTACTTTTTACTTGCAGTCTGCCAAATCTAACAGTCTCTGTTTACTTTACGTTATAAATTGTCTTGAGGCAACTTTTGTTGTGACTTGTCGCTATAAATAAAATTGAAATGAATTGAACTGAATAGTAAAAAATCCCTAAAGATTCAGTTTAAAATCGGTTATTTCCTAAGTTGTCTGTTATGTTTATCCTTCTTTTGTGCTTGATTGATCTGTAGGTCTGTAGATAAAAACATTACTTTGTAAATGGTCAAGTACAAAGAGTGTACAAAGAGTACTTCAGAAACCCTGAAGAACTATTGCTCAAGACCACTTCTGAAAAATGTAGAATTTGGCATTTAGTCCATAAAACTATTCAGTTCAGTTCAAGTTCAATTCAAGTTTATTTAAACAGCACGAAATCACAACAGTCAGCTTATGGTAAAGGTAATGAATCAGAGAGAAAACATAAACAATCAAAACAATCTCTATTATCAAGCATTAGACGACAGGGAAAAGGAAAAACTCCCTTTTAACAGGAAGAAACCTCCAGCAGAACCATTAAGAGGGAGCCATCTGCCATGAGCAGTTGGGGGTGAGGGGAAGAGAAGAGAAAACAAACAAAGACTAAAAATTAGTTTAACCAAAAATTCTTTGCTAGGTTAAGAAACAGATGGTGTGTCCACAAGCCAGAAAGCTTCAGTTTCTAGGTTGTCTTGCTTCTTCTTAGACAATTTTGTTCAAGTATAATGCATGATACTTCACATATTTAAATCCATGTCTGTTCAGATGGACAAATCCCATTTTACACATTTCATCACTATTTCACAAGTCCCTAATTAAGACCCGGCTGAACAGATAAATTTGGGGGAAAAACCCCAAACAAATTCAGCAAACATTAGGTGCCACTTTAAAATGAATAACATGTTTTATACTAATGGCACAACTAACATAAAAGCAATTTTTCTGTTACATGCCATTAGCAGGTGATGTAGCCATATCCTCTTCTTCTCTGAGCTATTTATGAATCTTCTCTCTTCTGGTTTTTACATTATTCAGATCCCCAAAATCTAAAACTGTGCCTTTCAGTTTCTGTTAGTGTCTGCATTTTTTCTTTATCGGGATGCTGAACATACCTGTGATGTTGAAAAATTCATTGGAGGGGCCAAATGCACCAACTAGTCATGCATGTAAAAAGAACAGGCTAATGCCCTTTTAGAGTAGCCCAGCTAGCCATGATAACAGCCAGACTGGTTTCCTGGAGGTAATGTTTCATGAAGGCTCTCCTCAGTTACATCTATATTTTTGCACAGAAGGTGTTTCATTCCTTGAGTCCACCACCTGCAGTCCTGGCAGCCCTTCTTTGAAGTTCAATCAGCAACATTCACAAAGATATATATATATATTTTAGGCAGATACGCTATAGAGATACATATAATCACATTTAGTTGAGACAGATACTGTATATACAGTATATTTATGGTATATTTCCAACAGTCTCGTCCAGGGAATTCCATCAGCATTGATTTGGACGGTAGATGAACAGGCTGCACAGGATGGGAATATGATGAAGAAGGCAGGGAATTTACAGAGAGGGAATACTATACTATAATACTACTATAAACTGTAAGAAATATAGCCTTGATGGAGAGTGGTGTGTGAGGAAAGACGGAAAATGTGTGTGCATGTGTGTCTGTGTGTCTTTCAAGATACACAGAGAGAGGAAGGGGATGATATCAATAGAAAAGATCAATACAGTATAAGAAATAAGAAAAAGTGTGTTTGTCCTGTTTGGGTTGTTCATTATTCTCATGTCTCCTTGTGAAAGATGAGAGTTCCTCACAGTGTGCTGTGTAGAATGTGTGGCCTGAAAGATGATGTTTAACTCAAGAATAACAATGGATAGGTGTTTAGTGGGATATTTAAATTTAGAGTTCATTAGCAGAATGCACAGCTATCATTGCTAATATATAATAACTGAAGCTATATGCTTACAGATCTGTTAAGTTGAAAAAGCTCCCATGACTAATGCAAGAGTGTACTTCTCCTCTAGTGGCCAAATCGCAACTGTTTCATTCACCACATGATACACACTGGCAACAAATATTTTTTCTTTCATTGATAAAGAAGCTTTGGTAAAATGGTAAATAAATATTTCTAACATTATAAAACTGTTGTTGTTTTTCTTTTTAATCCAAATTGATCTAAATCTTAATTTAGTGTAAATATTTCAGTGGCTGTTCCTTTACATTCATTGTATGAAATCATTTTAATTATCCTGATATTTCCTATTTTCAGCAACTCTGACGGTCTATAAAACACTTTTAGTGGTGTACTGCTTAACTAGCAGCTTTGCTTTCACTGTGACTGCAATACAGGCTACTAGTTACAGCAAAGTTTTTGGAATACTGGTGATATTAAAAAACAAGATCAAAACAAGTGCTTTAAAACTCACACATTGTAGAACCACTTTCATTGCAAAAGTGCCTCTACAATAGTCACTATTACCATAATCACCAAGGAAACTTAAGACACCCTGTAAGACTCCGCTTTTAATTTGGTGTGGCTAATTACAGAGTTTAAATGATAACATCTTTTAAACAGTATGGTAAATGGAGTCTTACAGTGTCATGAAACATATATAAGCAAACTCCCAAGTTGCCACTCAGTGGACCCCTTAGCACTGTGCTGGTGAGATATTTTAGACTGAGCAGGGTGAGAGATGAGATTGAGGTGGTGTGGGGATTGGGTTTGCTCCCTCAGGAGACTGTGACGCCTAAACAAATTCGATAACCTAACCTTGTTACCCCCAAGTTGCATGGCGCTGGCCCCCATAATACCCCTCCGCTTTCAAAAGAATAGCTTCGGCACACAGGAGAGACAAGCTGTGCATTATTTACACACTGATGTGCATGCGCGTGTGCACAATGAATGACACAAGTGCACGCATACACATGGAGTATAATGAATGAGTGGTTGTGGATGGATAGCTATGTGCACTTAGTGCCTGGTGCGGCTAGTCTCAACCGTAGATGATGAATTGACAGAAGCATGTAGTAGAAGCTGACAGGCCCTAGATCAGGCGGGAGGAGACGAGAGGAGAGGAGAGAAGAGGCTGTAAAAATGGAGCAGCGTACTCACTAGTAAGCTGTGTAGGAGAGCTGAGGACAGAAGATGGTTGTGGGGAGAGATTTAGAAGAGAAGAGAGAAGTGAGGGAGGACTCCGTGGGGAAGGTGATGAAGCATGCAGCTCAGGTTTCCTGTCTCTGATGTAAGGCCAGCCTGGATCGATGGCTCCACTGGGGCTTTGCCAGCACACTCCAACCTGCCTGCTCTCTACAACTCTCACTCGTGCCCTCTTTTTGTCTCTATCCTTATCTCTTTTTTCTTTTCCCTTGCTTTTGTCATCTGTCTCTCTGTCTTTCTCTACAGCGCTGCTGCTCTACTGCTTTAAAGATCACTGGGTATTGGTTTGTTACATTAGCAACCCTGCCACCCCAGACATAACAAATTTTTCACCCAGGTAACTGCAGCACACTACTTCACTCTGGAAAATGTCAGGTGAATCATAGTGGGACTTTGTCCAAAATTTTGCATCAACTTTGGTTTAGGCAAGATTGCTACCTGTGTATAAGCATGCAGGAGGCAGGATACAGAATAATCACTTGCTAGCAGTGAATTTACCAGACTTTAAGCGTTAGTATTCTCACGCAACAAAAATCGTAGCAATCAGATGTCGCAAAGACCTTATAAACATTTAGGGTTGTAGAGTATCTTGGAAAATGCCTTTAATTTCATGCTTAAAATGTAGCCTAACATCCAGTGGGGGAAACTGGTTAGTTTTTTTAAAGTTAACTTTGAAAGCATACACACTACCAACTGTAGCATAGCTGACTCTTGTGTCATGCATTGTTTGGCTAGGATAATCAAAAGTTCCTTCACACAGTCCATATATTTTATATAGGTTAGCTTTACCCAGTTAACGTCTAATGGGAATTGTTTGACTTGTCATAACAGAACAGCTTCATTATTTCAATCTCAGTTACTCACTGTCTGGTTTCCCAATTTAGCCTATTTAGTCTATGCTTCGTCCGTATAATTAGACAAGAGGAGTTCACATGGAATTGCCACATGCACATCAAATATAGGTAAGGTAAAACGGCCCCCTTTGCCTTTTTAAATTAGCAACTCTGCTGTAACACAAGCAGTGTTGTGGCAGAGAGCTACTCTATAGGGTTAAAATAAAACAAGCAACACTTGGGTCACATATGACTGCCTGCCATTTGTATTGAGACAAATGGCTTTTTAATAGCCTTCTGGGATTGATACTAATCTAAGGAAGCTGGTCAAGCTCTTTCTCTCAGTGTGGGCTATAACTCCAGATTAGGTGGCAACAAGGACAGACAGTCCAGCAATTCTGAAACTCTCCAGCACATTTCAGGAATGCCACCCAAACAATATCCACTCATTACTCAAAGAAAGGAGTTAAACAAGGACTATTTCCTGCCCAACTTACATCCGTGGTGTTGTAAAATTATACAGAGATTTGCAGTAGATATGAAAGACCACACACTGCTACATATCTGCAACAAAATAAAATTTTGCACTTGATTCAAATAATTAAAATACACATTTTTCTCTTGCATTTGATAAAACTGGGTTTTCAATTAAATGTTTTGCGAGCGATTGTATCTTTTCAATTCTACAGACATCAGCATCAGCCTAAGCACTTTTATATATTCTTAATTTTCAAAAAAATCAAGTCGCAGCAAAATTCTTACAAAAAACAGTAAATTAGGGTGTTTTTAGGCCCTTTGTATGTTTACATTTATAGTTAAACTATTGAAGAAAGTATAAGATTCAGTCTAAACTTTTCTACAATGACAATAATCAGATTACTGAAGAAGCTGGTTTCTCTTTGTCCTCATTAAGGCCTGTTGTAGTCCATTTGCCACAATGAGTGTTGTGGAGCTATTGTTAGGTGGTCTGAATCTGGGATTGTCATGGAAAAACTCTAGTCTTATCTGTCAACAGCAGGATAAGTGTTTCAAAACTAAATGCATGAGACTCAGACAGCTTGCCTCCATAACAACTTATATATGGTTCACTAAAACATTGTTTAGAGGTCTGAAAGTTAATATATATGAAAGCTGAGACATAAATGCACAAAATACGGCTTGTTGTTAATGGACATGCACAACAAGCTAGCCTTATGCCAGGCTCATATTCTACAGAGGTCTCTCTTTAAAGTGAACTAGAAATTTCAGTAAGATATTTGCTGCAAATTCTCCTCACTTAGCTTTATTTATTGGTCTTATCTGCATCTTTAATTTGAGGTCAGTTGTATATTTTAACCTAATGAACTGCAACCATGTTAAATTAGTGGCCTTGTAAATTGATACAATACAGGAAAATGCATTGACCCACTGTACCAGACGGCCAAGTGATTAAGAGGAGGAGATGTGGCTTTTGGCACCAAAGACCAAAAGCATACAATATACAGTGCTGTGCAAAAGTAATGAATCCTCTTATTTCTTTATATTTTGCTTACAAGTAGTCAGACTTTCTTGTATAGTTCTTCAGGCTTTCTGAAAGTCTTACGAAGTTTTCGGCACTGGCTGCCTTGTTACTCATTGTCAGTCCAGTTATTGTATCTCATCAATTTTTGAACCACGTAGTACTGACCTGCAAAAATTTAAATGATAGCTCAGTTTGACTGGCATAAAATAAAGAGCTATTAGTCAAAAATGTAGCATAGCTGGTGTCCTGATGCCTGATTTAAGTCAAGACCTTAAATCAGGTCCTTCAGCTGGTCCATTCACTGGCATTTCATCAGAAATGGTCTCAGTGGATATGTAGCTGTCAAGAACCACTGGCTGCACTTCAGCCAGTGGATCTTGGTAAAATTGATAGAATTACAAACACAGAAAAGTATTTTTATGCACCATGCAATATCACCTGGAAAGCGAAGAATTATAAAGAATTATACTACTATACAAGATTTTGTGTTTGCAGTCTGCTGCTCATTTCAGGAAGGCCCATCTACCTGCAGAGAATTCTGTTGTCGATGGAGGCAATGTAGAAAGTATGTGATGCAACCAGTCTGTGGGCGACTCTTGCTTGTACTGTTGATGGTCTGTCAGCCATCCACAGAAAGAGCAAAGTTATAACATGCAATGAGCTGAACTGAAAATAAGTGTTAAAAACAATGTAACGTGTCCCCTGCAGCCACTGTCTGTGCTTTTCATGCTGTATTTTTTGCGCTTGTCTGTCCTAGTGAACTCCACTTTCACTTCCTTTCATATTCCAGCCCACTTGTCAAATAATCAGCATTTGGCATTTATGTCACCCACTTTCAGTGATGGGCACTTTTGGAGAACTGCATAGAAGCACTTCTGGGGTGGGTGAAAATCTGTGGTGGGTGAAAACCCTCTGCACTCACTGTCTAAAAAGAAACATGTACCCAGATAGAAACACGGTGGGACAGTTCTTTATGCTTAAGTTTTCTCTTAACAAAGAAACAAATATGGAAATATTTTATGTTGGTTTTAGAATTGTTATTGTTTTTACAAGGATGCATGAAAAAAAGAACTAAATAATAATACACTTAATTTTGTTGTATGGTAAAGTGACTGATATCTTTCAGCCAAATTATCTGCAATAAACCAATAAATCAAACCTTATCCATTCTCATAATACATATATTTTAATATTGCCTTGGAAAAAATGCCAAATGCATTTTAATAATATTATTAACTGTAATTTCAGCTTGTATGTTGAAATTATTATGCTATTTTGAGCCTCTATTCTGGAGAGATGAGGTTTCTTTCATATCATAGATGATATTAGCCTTGGCAGATTGAAGCACAGTGAGATGGCCTATCTCTTACCATTTGTGTTCATGAAAGGCTTCTCCTCATAGCCTGATCTAAACTTATCTGACAGCTAACATAACCATAGCTGACAAGTCAGTGCTGATAACACATGAGATAGCAGTCAGAAATCATCTAGCGCATGGACCAACGCCCTGTTTGTGGTTTGCCTTCATTTCCTCACAAATACACAACAAGAGAACACTGAGGTGCCCATCTGCACTGGCTAACACTGGCCCCATAAATATTTCACCTCAAAAAACACCAAGATGTCAAGAAGCCTCAAATGAGACTCCAGCAAATAATTCATAACATCTCATGTGAAACACTTCTTCGATCCCTGAGGTAGTACAGGGTAGCTTGGTGTCTGCAGTAGAGGGATAGAGGGACAGGAATAGTGGGTTTTATTATCTTGTATGTGTTGGCCTGTGTCTGCTGCCTGACGGTCTTACATGTGGGTATGCAGTAGAAACAAACCAAAGGCTGGAGGCAATTTACTTAAGGCACGGAGCTGTGTGAAAGAACTTAAATAGACAAAAAGACGAGTGTGTCTGCTTTTTACCTCAGGCAACAGGTTTCTTGGCAATATGTTGACAGAGCTGTGGCAGTACTGCCCTCGCAGACAGACCTGACATAAAGTTAACAGTGTAGGCATCCATAGATGGAAAGCAGCTGAGAGATGGGTGACGGCTACACTGGCATCAGCAGCAGCCAAGTAACAGCCACAGTGAGAAGCGTGAAAGCGGTTAAGTGAAAGCCCTCCAGAAGCTATTAACTGGTGAGAAATTTACTGCAGGACTTAACAGAGAGCTCATTCACAGTAAGTTGGCTAAGGTGGCTGTTAGGATACAAAGCACCCAGTAGATCTATCAGTTCTTTCATGTAGTCTCATTTTAGTTTCATAACATAATGCTTAAATCTTCACAAGGAATGTTTGGATAGATTTCACGCCTGCATTTATTACTTTCTACTTCACGCAGTAGCTCATAGGTGGAAACATCAATTTTTCTGATGTCTGATTCCACCTGAAATCACTTGAAACAAACACAGGACAAATCTGACAGTGGCATACCTATGAAGTACTGAAATCACTGATAGTATTTACTTAAAGGTTTGAACAAAGCTAAGAGTGGATTTTAATTTACATTCTGGAAACACAATATAAAAATCTTTCCTATTTATTGCCCAATAACATGCCTTCCCAGTAAATATGGTAGAAAATCTGCCTCGTGTCTAATTAAATAAACACCTGGAAATTCCCAAAAGGGTAAATATAGTTCTATACAGGTGGTTTCATCATGATTATCCATTTTAGACTCTTAGTACTGTGAAACCTTTATCATGTTTCCACTGGGGTATTCACATTTACTGAACCTGGGCTGAGATATTCACACTTGTCATGGCTTCAGTGAAGCATGCAGGTGTGCTAAAGGCTCTTGTACAGTGCTGCTGTGTCTGGGAGTAAACCTCTGGTGGGCCAGCTCGGCGCTCCGACAGGTTTCAGCCGTTATGTCTGACTGATCCTTGTCTCATCTCACTGCGTCTCTGACTGAGAGAATATTGGTGTGGTTGCTTTGTCCATAGTAGGGGGCCTCCTCATAGTAGGTGCTGTATGTATGCATGCATGATGCACAGACAGTACAGTAAACATCTGTGTTTGCAGCAAAGACATGAAATCATCCAATCGTCACTCGTGACATCTTTACCCAGAAAGAAAATCCCGCCACTTTTTAACCCCTCACACTAACCCTATATCAGAAATACAACAGTTCCTCACAAGTGTAAAATAATACACATGCACACATAAGCTCTGCTCCCCTCTACTTTGTTGCACATATCTCTTCTTACAACTGAAACAAAGCAGTATGGTGTATTGACCCTCCTGGGCAGGATTTTACTGGTGGGTAGGGTTAGGGATTGGGTAATATGTTTCATTGGGCCAGTGCAACCATATATATTAAAAAAACACAGGGTGGTGGCTCTGCCAGGCAGAAACATCCCACTTGCTAATGTGTTCTAACCAGCCAGGAGACAGTGACCAGTGGAGCAGATAATCACATCATCTGAGTCAGACCTGTAAAGCCTGGCGAGACCTCTAATGCTGCTGCTGATGATAATGATGATGTTAAAGATAATACTTGTGTTGCTTCAGGCCCCAAAAAAGACTGTGGGTTGTGAGCTTTGATATATATATTTGTGTGTGCACGTCCTTGTGTGTCTGAACCTGTGTTTAGCGGTGTGTTTTCAGTGTAACATATGTAAATGGTTTCGAGTCACATACATGATTGAGTCCACAGTGAATGTGTTTGTGTTGTTGTGTGTACCTGTGTTTAAGTGGTTTTTCTTGTGCCATTTGTTTGTTGAAACCATGTTTTATTGGGATTTTTTTCTTTTAATAAAAATGTCTTTATTGAGCAGAGTAATCATTTTTACTGAGCCTGAGTGATGAGCTAAGCATTACTTACCGGAGATGAATGTATGGCTTTTTGTATGTCTGGTAAAAATGAATTGATTTTCTGATGATGACTCAGTAACTGTAGCAAATATCTACCGAAACACTGACAGCTCTACTTAGAAAAAATCTTATAGGCTTTATGAGTGCGCCTCATCTTTTCAAATCTTGTGTTCAAAGTGAGAAAGGAAACGGCTTTAGATATGTACAGATATTGTTATTCTTAGAGTTTCACTGGCTCTCAGTTCTTCTTATGAATATTTTTAAATAGCTTGACCTCACTCACTTATATGATTCTGTTACCAGCCAGAGATTTTATATTATAACATGGTAAACAAGGGTAAGTTGTTTTTTATGATAAAGTATGTTTTATTTTTAAAAGCCAGCAAAGTTAAGAGCTCCTTTTACACAGTCAGTATAAAAGATGTGATCCGCTGGTTTTGGACTCTGCATTTTCTAGCTTCAGAGTTAATATTTTGGCCTCTGACGTTATTTTGGAGCCAGAAGTTTCCTTATATGGCGGAAAGAGAACTATGTTAGCAGCTAATCTATGAATCTTGGTCACCAAGTTGCATTCATGAACAGTGCAATGCAGAGACACACCAATGTGCTAAATCGTGCTATGTAACAAAATAAGAAAATACTAGAATTTCACTCACCAAAACTAAAGTACAGACTTCTTGGATGGCCTGTACTAAATTTAAAGACACAATATTAGATAGATAATTCATTGTAAATACTCCAAAAAGCTCCAAAAGAGGTATAATTGAATGTAGTGCACAAGGCCTGACAGATACTGATTGGCTGCCTGTATCAGGATGTCTAAATGTGACCATGTCTCTTGAATCAGTTCTCCAGATGGCTGAGTTATTAAAATAATAATAATAATTCACCAAATTTACAGTTGTTTTGAGGGAAAAAACTATCCAAGGAAGCAAAAAACATCTTTTCTACCAGGCTTTAAACATAATTTTCTATGCTGTTAAGTTGGACATTTAACAAGGGAATCTGTGGGGACTGACTTTCATTTGCTGCCAGCCTCCAGCCTGGCATTCAGAGGAAATGCAGTTTTTATTGTTTTTGTTTCCTTTTTTTCAGCTCTGCTGGTTTCCCCTTGCATTTACCCTCTGGAAGCTTTTATTTTGACAGTCTGGCACATTTCAGAGTATCTAGTCATTCCCTCTAATGAATGATTTTATTGTGGAAAAAAAACAAAAAAAACACTACTACTGCACAGTGCATCACTAACCCATTTATTTTGGTGCACTAACCCATGCTATTCTCCTTTTAACATGTGTGGGCTTTTATTGGCATTAGTATTTTGAAAATCAAGTTATTTTAGGAATTTTCTTTGAAAAGCTTCTCATCAAGGTTCTGTTATCTAGTAAAGGCTTTTAGTTTCAAGATGGAGATATCCACCAGTATGTGTGCATGTGAACAACAGTAGTTTTGAACTGTTAGTTAAATCTTAAAAAGCTATTTATAGCTAATATAATTGGTAAGAGCTTTATTGATTTGCTTTGAAAGTATGTTATGATCTGTTGTGCAAAAACAGGACACAAGGAATATGTTACACAGCCCCAAGGATACAGCCATAATGGGCCTATTCAACCAATGAACTGATGGATGGTTGAAATGGACATTTGCCAGTCAAATCAATTTTTTCCCACCAAAAGAATGAAAAGAAAACTCATAAAGAAAAAAGTATAATAAGTTTAACATTGGAAAGAATTGAAAAAGATGAAGGACACTTGCCCGTATTCTGTGTGTCACTATGCTTTGGAAGTTACACTCTGTGCAAGAGAACACATTTGTCTTTATTTTGATGTTTGAGCTGTCTTTAGTAAAAGTTGTGGGCATAACAAGAGCTAAGGTCAGCAAAAATTTTAAAAAGTAAAACAATCTAAATGCTAGAGTCACTGCTGATTCACCCACTCAGAAATAAGCATTCTGCTCCATTACAACCAATTTAAAATCACACAGCCAAAGATCAGTAAAACATAGGGTGGTGGTCAAGTACCGTAAAATTTATCACAAGCTTAATGTAGAATAAATTTCAGATGCATGCAGACTAGTTTAAGTTCAAAGTATGTTTGAACAGGATTATAACAAATGCCAAAAAGCATTTTATTATAAAAATTTTTTTAAAAAGAGCTTTAACGGAAGCACAACAACGCCATTTTAATATTTCAGTGTTTTCTGTCTGAAAGTGTAGTTAATATCAGTAGTGTGAAGCCTTTAAAGTTTTTAATGTTATCAGTTTCCTACTTATCAAAATTATGACCATAAAAATTAGGGTTTTAAATGGGGAAAAATGTAACATTTTAATTAAAAAAACACAGTTTACCAAGAAATTGTGGCACATTAAATGACTTTAAATGAGTTGTTTTCTTTTAGGCTTTTAAGCTCTGTAGATATTAGATTCTACTTTTCCACTTCTTTCAGCATGCTTACTGGCATACAGAGTTCTCTCATTATTGCTGAGAACATATTTAAATGAGCATTTAACTACTTACACTGAACATGAAGTGTCCAGGGTGATAAATGATCTTTTATGTTTATGCTTATAAAAGAGAGACAGCAAGCCATAAATCAAAACATGCTGAACGTTTATCTGCAAATGGACAAAATGAAATGGGAGTGAGACAATGAATGTCACCCAGCATCTTGTTGATTAAAATGATCATGTAGACAGAGGAGCAAGAGGGGAGACAAAGACTGGACTGGGCTGGAGACATAAACTGGACAGAAAAGAGTCCAAGTGTGTGTATAGTAAAAACCAAGAGCAACAAAAGCTGACAGTGAAATATTGTTACTGGAGAGGGGACAAGTAGAAAGGATAAAATGAACGAAGCGAGGAAAGTGCAACAGAGCACAGAGGATCAAATCTTGTTAACGCTGTGGCGTGACCTTGGCCAGCAGCTGACACCAGCGATCATCTTTAGGTCATAGTCACTAAGCCACTCTGTTTAATTGACATTAGCCATGGTTTCACAGGGATTCAGGGAGAACCTACACAGTTCATGCTTCTCTCATGGTGATGCAGACCACAAGTTTTACCAGTAAAATGACAACAAAACGATGAACAATCTCAATTATTCCAGCAGTTATTAAACGTAATAGTCAGGAATTTACAGAGTTACAAGCAAAAAAGCAAAGTTAGCATGTGCAACTACTAATCACTTATTTATCATTATTTAAAGAAAAGCAGGTTAGCTCAATAATTGCTTAAAATCACTAAAGAGAAAAAAGATTCATTTAAAAAACATTAAAAAGACAGATCAGGTTACTGTCTTCAGAGGCCCGTGTGTAAGACTTTTTGAGCTCTATTGACAAAGAAGATGGGTGCGTACAAACAATACAAAGAGAGGAATTCAGGAATTCAAGTGTTTTTTACTGGTTTAAAACTAATTTTTTGTAGCTTGGCTAGTTTCGTTCCCCTTTTTCCTCCTTCCTTTGTGTTTAAAAGACATTTTCAGGATATGGCTTGCTGCTCTTCAACAAGATTCATTTTGCTTGCAGAATGAATGCATGTGTCATTTGACATGAATCAGGCAGTGGAGATTTTTCAGGGTTCAAATTTCATAAAAATGTCCATATATGATCAAATTGAATACCATTACCTGATAGTTTTTCATATTTCATAATTATTTATGTATAGCATTTAGATGTCACAAAATGGATAGATATAATAAATACCATGCCTTACTAAATATTAAGAGAAAGTGCTTGTAACCCCTCAGTCAGCTGATCCTGGCAAAAATGGCTGCACTGCTGATATGTAAGCTCTTATAAGAAACAGGCCATCCCCAGTTTAGTATCTAACTTAAACACTGCTGAGGAAAACTGTATCAGCCGTGAGTACACAAAGCAGTTTATACACTTTTGCTTTGTGTACTTACATTTTTCCTAAACAGGGTTTGCCTTTTACCACGCTACCATTGTAAATAACTGTCAGATATGTCAAATGATGAGCAGAAAACATAACATCACTTCTCGTCATTGCCGCAAGGAAAGACATCACAACAAGATCTACTGACCTTTGAAGATTACTTAGATTCCCACATCTGGGGCTTGTCGTCATTTATGACATCGTCAGTATGTCTGGCTGTTCTGTGTGTAATGTTTCACCGTAAGAATAACAAAATGATGTATCAGAGGAACCGAGTCCGGAAGCTGGACAGTTGAGGAGAGTTTGTTATTGACGATCTCTGTGTGAGTCAGGCTTGGTGGCTGACCCCTCTGTCTCTCAGATCAGAGTCTGTGGTTACGAGTCCTGGAAGCAGAACTTCTTTGATGACCGCCAGATTTATTGGGATGCTTTACTTATCGCACCTATGAGGGCAGGCAGGCAGGGAAAGAGAATTAGGTCTTTTCTCACAGAGCATTGCACAATTTATACCTCGTCAGGGTTTTCAGAGTGCTTCTTTACATTCGAAAGGGGAAGGATCAGCTGTACAAAGCAATAAATCCTGCATTAATTTACTTTCAAAGGTTGAGTTAGAGTTAGATGTGCATATGAAATTCAAAAAGATGACCATTGACAGTATTGCTACATTAAAAGTAATACAAATAAAATAAATTAAAAAATAACAATAAAAAAATAAATTATAAGCAAAAACTCCAAAACAATTAGGATGCCTAGTCTTATGGAATATGGAAAAGAAAGGAACCACTGGCACTTTCTGAAAAAAGTAAATTAAATTAAATTAAAAGTTACCAAGGAAATTAAAAGTTCGATCTAAAACCCGATTAAAAGTAGCCATGCTGGGGCACAATAAAAAGCCGATAAACTTGTGAGATGCCAGGCAGTTTTATTGCCAAATCTTTCTTATTGGCCTCAGCAAATAATACATGACTTTCAATTTTTCCATTTTTACAAGCAGATAATGTATTAATTTTTCACTGTTACTCATCTTACTTTGAGACTGAGCTTCACAACTTGAAATCTTTCTTGCAATGCAGTAACAGTCTGTTTGCTTAATACCACAATAGCACAATAACTTGACCTACGACACATGCTGGGATTGTTTGACAAATCTTGGCATATACCTAACCCCTGACCCTGCAGTTGCTCCTCACTTGAGCCCTCTCTACTACCTAATCTCTAATGCCTTCCCAGCTCCACTCTAATTCATTACTTCCTTTTCCACTGCCCTGCAAGGGTCATGACATTAAAGGGTTAATAACATGCACCACACCGGACCCTGTTATGACTGGGGCCTGTTTGATCTTTAGTGCATCTCTCTGATATCTGATATTTGTTTTTATGAAGGCAGAACTGAGACAATGTGTTCACGACTGAAGAAACTTACTGTATTAATGCAAGTCAAATTTATGCGATCAAAAATGTAAACTTACACATGAAAGACGTTTGACTCTTTATCCCTGCAGCAGAAGTCCTGCTGTAGTGATAAAGCGAGGAGAACAATAGCTTCAGGAGAGATGTGTGTGTGAGTTATGGTGTCACTGAGAGGACCCTAGTCTATTAAGGAGTAGTGGCGAGTTGGATGGAGGTCTTTCGAGAGTGAACTTGAATAAAGATGACAGACTGTGGAATTGTGGAGAGTGAAATTTGTTTTGCATAATAAAAATCGGATAATAACCAACTATAAAAAATGACCTTCCTTTTTACATTCTCATGCAGAACAGACACATTTTAAGGTGTAATTGTTAGAAGACTCATAAGGTCAGTGAGTTATGTCCCATTCATTGGTATTTAAAATGATTTGCAAATGTGGCCCCCACATACATAGTCATTAAACACAGGTGTCTCGGATTACTGCCACAGTCGATATATTGTAGCTATAGCATGCAGTCTTTTTTTTTATATTCATTGGTTTGCACAGACATGACATAATAAGCAATGAGATCAGAACTAATTTGTTTTGTGATGAACAATGTCATGTGTCTGCTATGCCAGTAGTGTTAATTGTATTTGTTATTATTATTACTTTGACAGCAAAGTTGTTCCTATAATCTGGTATCTGTTTGAAATATATCTTATTCATAAGCCCAGTAGAGTGTACTCCATCTTTTTTTCAATTTAGCATAAAAAATAACTTTTTAAAACAAGCATTATGTTTGCACGTTTTCATTATGCTTATGTCCTCTCTGGTTAAAAATCACAGTTAAAAATCAAATATAAGTAAGTAAACAGTATACAATTACCTCTAATGTTAACGAGAGATATGATGAATAAAATCAATATCTAAAATGAATTATTTTAACTGAAATTCTCACCGACATAGCCTCTCTATTAATAACATTTAAGTTTGCCACTTCAAAGTACATGAAAAAGAAAGAAAAATGAAAGGCATGGAAACATTGTGACATCAGAAACATTTATTTAATGCATCATAATAAAAATTCACAGGCTTTTAGTGCCGGCACCAAAACTTAGTTGCTCTTTAAGGTAATACTTCTAATAGATATTTGACTACATGTATCAGGTTGAATAAAAGTCAAGATATGAAACAGGCATCTATTATAGTCCTGCCAAAGTCAAACAGCGCTGCAGTAAAGTTATCGGTAATGCAATGTGCTCAGGTTAATGACAGCAGGTCCTATAATATCATATAAAGTTTCATAGTTTCAATAAAGTTGTCTAGCATCGCTGGACACTGGCTGCCTCGGATATGGCCCCTTTTTGGGAAATCGCATCCTCCGTCTCATTCAATTGATGTAGCTGTTGCTTACTATATTCACACACACAATTTGTTATGTGGTATTTCATTCAGGCGGCTGCCAGGAGCCCTCGCTGCACCTTCCATAACTCTTATACCCGTGAAAGATTTTTAATTAAAATGAAGACAGCTGGCTGAACTGTGGAGATGTCACAAATAGTTTCTGCACCCGAGGAAGCCCATCAAGACCTTCAAGCGTCAGATTGCAGGCAATTCAAGCTTTTTTGAAGAACTTGTTAATCACGTCTCCTTCTTAATTCAATTATCAACAGCTGCAGATTGATGCATCCAGAGATAGCGAGATAGGGAGAAACAGAGAATTCAATTGCTTTCCATCGGCTTATGGGTTGTCATCTGTCCCTTTTCTGTATTATATATTGATATGCCGGTGACCCTCTTCATTTACTGTATTGGATTTTTTTATTACTCACCTTTGAGCCCGTGCTAAAGAATAAGCACTGACCCCTCAAAGTGAACGCAGGGGGCCCGGTCTTGTACGCAAGTGTGTGGTTTTGCGCCTGCATTGAATACATACATAATGCACATATGCTTTTGCATGTAGCAGTAGTTTTTTCCTGTCAAGATGGGCTATGTGTAGTGGGTCAGAGTGTCAGAGGTGCACTGGGGGTTGGTTTGATGTTGTTGGGGGGTTGGAGAGGTTGGCTCCCAGAGCTGAGTGTGGGAGCTGGAAAGTTGGAAGGTCATGTTCATAAATTGTTACCAGTGTGCTGGGGCTTAATTGAAAAGGCTGGAAAAGGAACAGGACCCCTGATCTGTAGCCCTCAACCCCTCCCTTGTGACCCTCTGGTCTTCACTCATTCAACTGTGCATGTGTCTCTTTCTGTCTTTCAGAATAAGGACTAAGTTTAAATAAGGATTCAGACATTAAAAATACTTTGAAGTACCTGCAGTCTTCTGATGAGTGTTTATATTCCTGTTATTTGTTTGTCATTTGAAACATTATAAATGCATCTTAATGATAGCTTTTGTAGAGTGGACAGGTCTCATTACAGTTATTTGGATTGATCTGGATCTGCTGTATTGGTGTTGCTTTTATTCAAAATTCCAACTATCAGTTGTGAGGACAACATAAACTGGTCTATTTAGTTTATAGATAAAATTTTAATTTAAAATAACCCAAATTAACTTGTAATCAATAAAATTAAAATTAAAGTGCTTTATTGTTTTCCATTCTCTCTTTTCTGTTAATTCATATCATCAATTGATCTCTTTGTCAAGGTATAGAATTCAAGAAGAAATTCAGATGAATTTTTACATTTCAGTAAATTACATAATTGTTAATATCTTTCTCTTTTATACAAAATGTAAAGAAAAAGTAGTGACGTAAGCATAGAGCGGTGTTATTTAACTCAGTGGTTGTAGTTAATGGATAGTAATTGCTAAAAAAAAAAAAAGTAACAAAGTGCTTAAACCAAGCAAAAACTAACTTCTGAACATAAAATGTATGACAAAATTAAATAAAGCATACTCACAAGCAGTTTTTATCCCCTTGATCTGTTGCCTACTCATGAATGAGTCAGTAATGGATGTCATTAGCATGAAGTAATTAGCCAACACATCCGATTCCCACATTCACAAACCACACATTATTCAGTGTGCAGCATATATGTCAAAAGAAATAAACAAATTCTCATAGCAGAAGCATCTACCTGCTAAATTTAGCATTTTGCAAACTTAGTTTCAATTTAATTATCAGAATAGTTGCAGATTAATTTTCTGTTGAGAAACTATCAACCAGTAACTGATTGGAGCTCTGATTTGAATTTATTCCGTCCACACTGGAGCACTGGAAAAGTGATAGAATTACCGAGTTGTAATTCTTTATTCTTTTATCTTTGATGCATACAGTATCCTTATGGCCCAATAGCCATACCGGTGTCTCCCAGATAATCATCTTCCTCTATCACTCTTTCAGCCGCTGCTTGAGATAACCCCACTCCTGTGTTGACAAAGCAACGGCTCATTTATAAAGCAAAGGTCCCACCTTCTCATCCCCTATGGATACTGAAATCTCTCCACCAAACAAAGCAATCATAAGCATGAATAGAGGTCTGCTGTGAAATTCTATCTAACGTGTCTTCACATTCTACACAGGTGACACATAGTCGCGGTCTTTTGAAGAGAAGCGGTGAGCCGAGTGGGCATTCGGCAAGAAAGAAGAAGAATCTGTCATTTCACACTGGGAGGAAATCCATCCTGAGCAACTATTGTCCTGCATAATAGGTAGGAGATGGTTAAACATATCATTTTGACACGCTGGGCGTTATGACACGGACAGTTTTACTGCTGCCAGAGGTGGAAGGAAGGAAACCACTTCTCATGTTACTTACATACAGATAAATATGCTGTTGCCTAGTTCTATATTTTTTATGTATCTGCTCTTTTCTTTGATCCAGTCTCTCTCTATCTTCTCTTTGCTGTTCATGTCTCTGTCCCAGGCCGTTTCTTTGGTGACAATAATGACTAAAAGATGTATTTCAGTAAAGTTATATTGTGTTTATCAAAATCATTTTCACCCCCACATCTATTAAGCAGAATAATAATAAACTTTGAATATAATGACCAGACCTGAATAATGAATAAGGCAGCCCCTGGGCAAACAGTTGGTGTTTGGCCCCTGCTGACCCCACTGGTTTCAAACTGTGTCTTTTAGCCACAATTTATTGATCACAAATTACCATTAGGAAAGGATCTGATTAGTCCCACATTTATATGACAATACAGGATGAGAAATGATACTGTTTTGTGTGTAAGAGATAAAAAGGAATTTACAGCTTTTTAACGCGTCTGATGTCATAAATAGATTACTGTATAATGCAGATATTGTACTTTGGCACAGGCTTGATGGTTAAGAAAGTGTATTAGGCCTAACTGCTAAATATGTATAAGTGCTACATTTGACATGTGGACCTAAATTGTACAATAAACATAGGCCAGATACAGCCCAACAGAACCTAGTAAATAATACCACATAAGCCCATCTGGTTAAAACAAACCTGTTCTATTTTCCAGGGTGTTAAATAGTGGTGTTTTGTCAAAGTCACTGATGTCTTCAGATTATGGATAAAGTGTCCTGGATTTTTGCTATGATGTGGCCGGATTGGAACATCAAAAAGACGGTCTCTTGGCATTTTAATTGAGCTCGATGAGTAATTCCCATTTTAACAAGCAGAGTTAATCCATTAAGGGTCTTATTTAATTGTGGGTTTTTCCTATATACATAATAATTTCAGATTTTCTAAAAGTATCCAAAAAGCAAAAGGGAAAATTGAAGAGCAAGGACCCAAACAATTAGACAATGTCTATCAAAACTTCTTGGTGATGATGGGGAAGAAGAATTCCCTTTTAACAGGAAGCAGAATTGGACTCAGAGAGCGGAATCGCTGATCGATCACAAATAAGAAAGGGAAGATGCTGAAAAACACTGATGATATTCAATAGTGGCATATATTGCTAAAGTGAGATCATAATTTTCAGCCGCTGGATTTTCCTTCTCTAGAACAACTGGTGCTCAAAGCTATATTCAAAAACTCAAGCTGTGCCTTCTACAAAAATCATTATTGAGACTCAGTGGACAAATCAGGTTGGTGCACTCTATTTTAATAGCACAAATTACCAAAGTAATTGGTAACAAATCATTTGATCAATTTGCAGAAATAAAATTAATTAAAAACTGGACCCTTGATGACAATTGCTCATTTTGTTGAACTGCTAGTTCAGCCATGATGAATAAGATATGAACAGTTCTTGAGGTGTTAATTAGATCAGGTTATTGTTGCTGCCTTCTATTATGAGCAGTTTACCTATTGATTAGCATAAAAAGACACCTGTTTGACATAGCCTCAAAACATATTTAACTGAGGTAATCAGGCCTCCATATGTTCGAGGGTTTTCACACTTGCAACCATATCATCTCTCTCCGCCTTGTCAATATGTCAGCCATCTGTTTTAAGACAATGCACTCTGCAGGGAAGAGGAGCTCAGTTCTGTTTTATGATTCCGAGGTGTGAAGCTCCCCCTCCTTTCTCCCCAGCACTCTTGTGGTGTATCTTCACCCACTGTGTCCACCTGAGGTCCCAGGACAGCAGTTATGGAGGATGACTGCTCAGCTCTGGTCTGCTGTTCGCCTCTTCTTTAAGGTGCAACAGAAACAATCCCATTAAGTGGTGGATCGCCTTTCACACAGATTACTGAGCATCTGGCACTCCTACTGGAGGGGGCAGGGACAAGGTCGCTACTGCTGGCACACAGTTGCACAGTCACACCGTATACAGGCCAACAGGCCATCATGCACACAGATTTTTTAGAATTATTATGGCAGTGTGATAAAAATGTATAGAGTGTGTTGTATGAAGCTTTAGCACAGTTTGTTTGAGTGTTAGAAGTGAGTGTAATTAGCTAAAATCTTATGTTGGTTCAATGTGAAACCAGCATCCTATTGAGCCCAACACTCACACACAATCAATCACTTTATATAGCAAACAGGCATTCACAGATTCACAGTTCTGATATGCCATTAACGGTCTTTGTGACAACTTACATTTTTATTCTATTCTTGGACAGCAGGTGAACAGGACAACTACATAGTGCATACTCATACCACTCTGCAATGTTGTCTCCAGACTGAAGATCTCAACATCTCACTAGAACTGGGACTTTAACAGAACACAATTGCATCAAGACCAGCTTTTGATGTCTGTACATCACCTACACTCTTCTATAATGTCAGTCACTTGTTAGCTCTACTTCATTTCTCCCTACACGCCTGTGTCTTTCACCGTACTGCCGATTCTCCATACAGCCCAGCTAGTCAGCTAGGTGTTGTGTTCTAGTCTCCGCGGGGCTTGGGGGCCTGAGTGTCGCCTCACGTTCACCCAGGGTGAAAGGTGAGAACTCTGAGAACAGAGTGTTCTGGTCCACTGGAGAAGACCTGCGTGCTCCGTTCTGCTTGCTTGAGTTTGGGAAAGGGGTGACACAAGGGTAGAGAGAGAAGAATAGGTGAGAGAAAGGGATTCGAGGAGAAATGACAGACATCGAATGCCATGGGCAGGGAGAAACAAAGAGAGAGATAAAGTGGGAGTTACACATGTGAAAAAAATAGCACCAGCAGTGATAAGCTGTGAGCCTCTTTATTAGTCAGTTGAACTGTTGAACAACTGAAGATGCTATGAAAAACTGCAATTTAATTCAATTAAAAGCATCTCCAACACATTTGTAATATTTGTATAGTAGCAACGGATCATTGACTGTGCATCAAAGTAGTGAATCTGTAGACAACTTCCAGTTCCCCTTGGCTTTAGGCAGATTTCTTCAAAACTATTATGTTTTCTGACCTCAAGAGCATAATTTCCAGCAACATACATAATCAACACAAGTGCACAAATTTTACTTAGTTTATCACTTTAATGGTTTCTAAAATAAACAAAAAAATTGACTTGCAAGTTTGGCCCATACTAGATACAAAAGACACCTAGATCACATTAGATCAGAATCACCTCTATTGTATTTCAGTAGGGAACCTTAATAATTAACAGTAGTTGTTTAGCTTAGGTCAACTTAGCAGCTCTAGTTAAAAGCTATTTAGAGTGCATCTGTATGTGTGTGCGTATGAGCATGTGTTTGTGTGTTACTGAAGAAGTTAAAGTCAAGTGAGCTTTAACTGCATCCAACAACTGAGTGCATTTCAGTTTTGTTGCATGCATCTGTCAGTCGCTTTCATCTTTACTGCCCTCAAAATGAAACGTCTCATGCTATGTCAACCACTACTATTTCTGTTATTGCTAATAAAAACTGTTGAATATATCCATGAATTTTAGTGAAGAGTTACAGACCAGCCATTTATGGAAAACACACAGAAACCTCATACTTACTGACTCTGAAGTAATACAGCTAGAGTGGCTGATCTCAAGAGTGGAATAGCATAACTTACTGTAAATTACTTTATGCTGCCATTGTAAATTCAAATGTGGTGGGACAGGTCAAATTTCACTGATATATCAAGCTGTAGGCACACTGTTTGCCTGTTATTTGACACTTGTCCTTTCTGTCTGTCATGTAATGATGGAGGATAGAGCCACTATTTCAGTGGCGGTTGTATAAAGACCCGAGGATATCAAGAAATAAAAAATAAATAAATAAAAAGTTGCTGCCATGCTTCATGGCTGTCTTCAGAACAAAACAGATGCGCTTTAATTTATGGCCACTTTCTGTGATTGGAGAAGAAAGCTTAGAATCGATCTGGGGCCCTCTCTCTTTCACCTGTTAAGAGCTTTCCTCGTAATTGGCTGCTGCCATCACAGCGACTGCCAAAACTGCGGCCTTCTCTGCTGCACAATAGTATGTTAAAGTATGTGTAAACTGTGCCTATTTTTCTTCTGCTCTGACCATTGATTTTTAAATGAAGTATCAAAGAAAATCAATAGTAATCAACAAATAGAAGCCAACACGCTGTAGTGTCAGATCCTGGGGCACAGCTTAATCAATTTAGATGCCTGTCACAACATGGGGACGAAGGGGAGACATAAAAAAAAAAGTTGAGAACCTGTTTGAATAGAAAGTAAATTGCAGGATGAGCCATTTGTCATGAGAGAGGAAGAGAGATAAAGAGACAGGGATGTGGGGCTTACCCTACACAAACCTATCCACCTCCTTCCTTTTCCTCTTCGCTTCACTATTCCTCTGCTCCTCTGGCCTGCAACAGAGCCTTCACCCATAGTTTGTGGCAATTCATGTAAAAACATTACAGTATCCCTTAGGCCGGAGATCAGATTTCACCAAAGAGACCCTTTCCAAAGAATCCTGTCCAAAATGCTTAATGAATCTCCAAGTGAACTGTGAAACAGGTAGTCTACCTGCCACTCACTGTCAACACCTAGTCATATGTCAATGTCACATGTCCCGTTTCTCGCTGCATACCTGACTGTTGAGCCAATCTTGGACCCATAGTAAAAGAAAATTGTAACCAAACCCTGAATAACTGATTTATATCATTTTAATAGATCAAGGCAGTCACACATGGGTGCCAAACAATTGACCAGCATCTTTTTGAGATGTTTCATCCAGGTTTTTTTTTCATTGATCCTCACAGTTTCCGGGGAGGGATATACTTTTTAAGAAAACTTTTCTTTTTCACAATAAAATTCAGTTTAGGAATTTCAGGAAGCTGGTCATCTGAAGCTTAAGAGCACTGTAGTACTGAAGAGTTGTGCATATGTTTTTCTACATTTCTTATCTGGATGTGTGGTGAGTGTTAAATAATGGCAAAAGTTTAAAAAAAAAACTGAGATTCAAAACAATGAAAAGCGTACTTCACAGAAAGTGTCTGGTTTGAAGGAACAAAGAACAAATGTAAAATTATCCAAAGGTTTTCAGGCTGAGAGACATTTCAGCATATTATGTTCCTCTGAATGAAACTGTGTTCCACTTCTAACTCATATAACACTGTGCCTGGCATTTAAAGCAACTTCAGGACATGGTTTGAGCTCAAAAGTGAGAATATGTCCTGGTTAAACTCTCCAGCAGCAGGAAAATATTCTAAAAGCTTTTACTCTACAGCATGTTTCCTGACTGGGGTTGCTCTGAACTCAAGAATCAATCAAATATTGTTTGGACAATAATTCTCTGCAGGTGCTACCAATGGTTTCCCATTACAATCACTTAATTCTGGTCAAATGTCAATCAATGGCCCCTTCATTCCTTTCATATATAAAAAAAAACTACAGAAAGCCATACCATGCCTCCCGTCAGGCTACACTTTCTACATAAATTTGAAACTAGCAAAGTTTTTGTTTGTGCCCTTGCAGGCCTGAGTAGCATTGCCCTCCTCCACTCCCCCACAGTCTTTCTCACCCACCACCCACTTTGCCACCAGGAGCAGACCGCTGTGCCAGGCCTCCCTGCAGGCCACAGCGCTGCGAAAGTGACAACATAAGGTCCATTCTGTTCCCTGTCACTCACAGCCCCAGGCCCACTGTTAAATGGAAAAGGCTTTTAGAGGCTGTAAATGGGGAGCGGAAGGAGCGAGGGAGGTGGGTCACAGCGGACAATTCAGTGTGTGTGTGTGTGTTAGTGTGTGTGTGTGTGTGTGAGACCGAGAGAGAGAGAGATAGAGAGTCCGTTTTCATGTTTGTGCACATTGTGTGTGTCGTTCATGTTTGTGCATGTGCCATGCTTAGACATAATGTACAGTATGCACATGTTTAAGTTATAATGTTTCCATTTTGGCATACAGTACAGTAAGAGTTAGCATTTCAGAGGTATTAATAATAGCTGTGGTAGGACAATGATTGTGAGTCAATGTAGTGGTGGTCTGAAATCATAGACACACAACTTTATGTGAGTCTGTGCATGTACATAGCACACCTAGGGGGTATGTACAGCAGGGATTTGGCAAGACAGGTTAACTCAAATGTCAGAAAAGTTGATTCTGTGACTATTTTCACTTTCTCTATAATACATGAAACACTACTGTGCCTTTGTGACATTACTTTTTTATCCTTTATTTTTAACACTAACGACCAGTTTTAAGCTAAAAATAGAAATTCTTCAATCTGCACTTATGTCTACAACAATTTATCATCAGTAAAAGAAATTTTAAAAATATTTGGGGTTTTTTTCATCATCTATGGTAATAAATGTCTGTGTTTGTCATCTGGAATCACTATGATAGCTGTGTGACATTTCACATGTAGACTGATTTAAATCCCCACACATGTTACCAAGTGAAAATATTAATTTTCACATTACAAAATAAAACTTACACATTTTCTCACACATGACTGGCTGACTACACATTATGAAAATGTAACACGATGGATGCATGCACTGACAAAGCCTTGGAAACAGATGTCTACTGACTTGCTTGATAAGCAGCCTTTAAACCCAAATTCCTCACTGATCTCTTTTTATGACGAGGATTGTCTGCATCAGTCCCACAAAGGGGTGAATGCAGGGACACTTTGATTAATTGATTATTAGTTCAGCTTTGAAGTTGCATATTTCCCCCTCTTTGCCCCAGCTGATTGCTAATATTTATAACCACTAGCCGTTTAACTGAGTCCAGACTAGCTACAATATATTACTTCACACTTGGTCTTCATTTTCACCTAGAAGACTGTAAAGCTGTCATGAAGGAATAGTGTAATATTCACCTTTATAAAGGTCACAGTGGGTGACTAAAGACTAAAACTTTGGTTTACATTTTCAGGCTGTATTGACAAGGTGGATTATATAACTCTAGACTTTTTTCAGTTGTCTGGTCTTAAGAAAAACACATAAAAACCTTACTAAGAAAACTATGCAGCTACAACACAGAATGCTGCTCAGTTATTCCTATATTATCCAACTCTTGGGTTTAGTTTTCTATTGTCAAAATGAAATTGATCTGATTTTATGGCAGTGAGATTTCTTGATATATTTTTAATCCACTTATTAATCGGTCACTTCCTCCTCAAAAAGTTAGTCATACGGAAATAGAACACAATTGATCCAGGGCCAGAAATAAATGCATTTCTAATCTTTGTTCTGTTTCAGCGTGCTTGTCTGTACTTATGTGTCACATTTATTCTTTTTACACACAATACTGCACCACCATAGATCTGGAAAATCTAAACCATCTATGCACGTGAAATCACATGACTATTAATAACTTACCCAAAACAATTCTCCAAGCTATGCACACAGGTCTCTAATGAACTTCATCTATCAATACAGATGCTATTTTTAAGCCTGCCACGTTTAAAGCTTGTGTTTGAACTGGCTGCAGCTGCTCATCTTTTTGACATACTGTACCTCACCTTTCATTTTGTTCTCATGACCACTGTGTGATCTGACTTTCAAACAGCCTTGCATACTACAATATACTGACACAGTTTTTTAAAATGTTGACATATATTCTAATAATCTTCACTTCCTTTCTTAGATTTGGAATGACTATAAGCCGAGAGTGCCTGTCTTGCACAGTTTTACACAGTTTTATATCCCAGTTATTTTTCTTAGAATCAGAAATTGTATTTCTTGTGTTTTCATCTCATGACTGCAATCACACATATTTCTCAATAAAATAAAATGTTAAAAATTAACCATAAGAATTCCTACATGTTTGCCCTTAATTGTGTATTTCGGGGGGGTTTTCTCAATTTTTCCAATTTGTCCTTTGCTACATCCACTGTTTTCCAAAGAAAAACCCTTTAGAGTGGGAGAAACTATTCCTGGAGACTATTCCTGCTTAATTCCTTAACACCAGTAGAAGTACAAGTTTGTTGCATGACAAGAATGATGGATTGACTGTGATGTGCAATGGTGTTGTCAGTGGTGAGTGTGATGATAGTCAGCCGAAGGCTCTCACCTGTCGCTGTTGAGGCGAAGTGCGGGGATGGCTGGCGCCGGACCAGTCTAAACAGGAGTCATTGCTGGCTGTCTGAGCAGGTCTGATTCACAGTGAGCATATACAGTGAGAGAGAAATCAAGATTTGGATTTCCCCATGTTTTACACACATATCTCCTGCTCCTGCACATGCAATGTTCTTACTGTCACAATGAGTATGATGACCTTAGGACACTTGTACAGAGTAAAGTAAGTAACTCTGTGTTTCTGCAGCCATATGTGTTTATTTCACATGTGCAGTGCAGATATAATTTGGTGTTTGTTCACCTTCTATTGCACAACATGGTGAGTGTAATTTTGTAAACTGAACAACTCGACTTATAAATGCAAACCAACTGGTGTTTTGTGCAGTACATTCCCACCTCTTGCTGAATGGTGGGTTGGACTGCAGCATAACACTCCCAGGCTCCGCTTCTCACTGCTGCCCTGCCCTAGTGTGTGTGTGTGTGTGTGAGAGAGAGACAGAGAAAGAGTAGGCTATGTGAGTAAAAGTGATGGTGGAGCAAAACCATCTGTTTGGCTAAATCATGTGCTTGCTGTCCCCTCTGCCTCCGTGTGGCTGCCCTGCAGATGTTTTGGTTGTTTTTAGCTCTACATTGTTTTTGATTTTCCCTCGTCTGTTTAGAACTGGAGGGATTACATCCCATTCCCATCTACTGAGGGACGTTTGAAGGTGCTAGTTAAACCCTGTCTGTGCCATTCGGTTATCTTGGCATCATTCAAACATGGATTTACAAGGTTAAGCCAGATGAAAAGAAGAGCTATTTCAGTTGTTATCCTTCTTTGGAACACATTAAGCATGGCATAGTATGTTAAACACATCTTAAACACTTCATTTGACCTTTTATTTTTATTCTAGAAAAGTTGTACCAGCTTTTCAGCAGAGCTCAAGTTTCACTAGCAAATTATTTGCCGGTGTTTATACAGCACTTGATGTTGCCTACATGTAACGTACACTTTGAAAAAGGCTTATACTAAAAAGAACAGTCTTTGTTTTAATCCTTATACACTCCATGGTAACACACTGAGATGACTCAATTTTGGAATTTTCAGCTTACATCACAGTAAAATTCCAGTTGATGAGTGTTAGTCATTCCTGCACTTCTCTGTGACGACTGATGATTATTTTCTTAAATACACAACCAGGACTACAGACGACTGGAGAATAAATGTAAGGAGGGGGATTTCACTGAATGAGTCTGGAATGGATCTGATTGTAACTAAGATGAGACTATACTCATAATAAACCTTTAGTGGAAAATAGTGTGTATTAAGATAATGCTCAAGAGTTTCCCTAGAAATTTTATTAAAAAAAATTCGACTTCAGCCATCTGTTTAGTGCCATCTGTCATTAATGGAAATGAGTCATGTCAACTCTAGAAGTCTTCGGGAATTTGGATCCAGTTTATCTTCCCTTTGCCTACAGAGCCTCTTAGGCTTGGTGTTAGTGGGATCTTGGTAAATGGTCTTATCTTGGTGCCCAGGCAGGGTTATCACTTCTGGCCTACCTCTGGAATAAGGACCTCAGACCTCACACAGACACTGGATATTGGAATTTAGCCAGTTATTCCTTGCAGAAAGTTCTTAAGTAACATATATCCATGTAATAGTAACAGTACATTGCAAAATGTCAAGAGACTTTTTTCAACCAGTTTCCATCATTTAACTTGATATGTGCATTTGCTGTTAGAGTCAGCCATATTTATTTTGGCTAAAATCCCCCCCTACAGTTTTTACACTCAGTTCAGCTATGCAACTACAAATTAGTCAATTGTTATTCTTGTCAGAGAAGGGGTAATAGGCCCACACTTGCCCCATGTGTTTTGAGTTGGCTTGAGTGGTGAGTGGGGCAGTTAGTGTTGACTTTCTTGGTGAAAAGTGGCCTTGATCCATCTCTGCGTGGTCACTTCCAGGTCAGACTGTAGGCAGAGTCAGCTCAGGGTGTGGAGGGGGAAAGCAGGATATCAGAGACAGGCCAAATAAACAAACCTGTCAGCCGTAGCATAGCCCTCTGACCTCCCTTGTCCCATCTGTTTTCTTATCTACTCTACTGCTAATACTGAGAACAAGTGACACCTCTCTCTGGCAAGCACTGACTGTTTTCTTTCCACTTAGCCACAGCAGAGTAGCACAAGATATGCACATGGAGACTATAGTGCAATATTGTACGGCTGATTATACAAAAGCTTGTTACAGTATCTAGAATGATAAAAGATGGTATTTAAAACGAAAAATGTAAAGAAAAAACACAACTATTATATGTGCAAACTGTATTTCTTATTTTTATGAGAAACATAGTGTAATGAGAAACTAATATATAAGATGTCATTGGCATTCATGTGAAAAAACAGCTAATTAAATTAGAGAACAAAGCACCAGCCAGGCTAGCAAAAAATATCATGATGTAAAACCTTATTATTTTTATTCCCACCCCTTTGTGCTCAGTCAAAAAGGCTAGACAAGGTAGATAACTATTGTATTTATTACTAGAGACATAACCATTCTTATTTGGATACCTTATATCAAGCTCGGTCATAGAGCCTAGGACTGATCCTGTATGTGGAGATTAGTGCATAGGTGGTAGACAGTAACCATCACTACTAAGAGCAGAGGAGCTGGACCTTCTAGTTAATCTCCTGGGGTGGGATGGAGGTTGGGGCGGGGGGTGCAGAAATTGTGTGGGTTCAATGAAGAAGAAGACCTGCAATAAGAGCACAGGCACTGGTGATGGTTTTGTGCTTAAAACTGTGAGTGTGAGTGCAGAATGGGGTGGGGAGAGGAGTAGGGGGCTAACAAGCTGTCACACAGCAGAAAGGTCTGGTGCAGTCACATCTGCCATTGAGCACAAGGGCAATGCCGGAGGGCTACAAAGTCAAAGGTCACGGTGTCCCCCTGCAGAACACTGAGATCATATATCAACTTCAGTCAATAAACTGGCTGCTGTCACTGTTACAGACACCAACAATACTGTTCCTTTTTCTAAAGACTCACTGTCTTTAGATATCTGTTGCTGTGATTTACACTATATTTATTACTTTTTACTTACTTTATTCCAGGATTTTTCTATGTAAATGAGATAGTTTGCATTTTAAGTTTCAAATATGTATAAGAATATTGTTTGATATTTGAGCTGATGCAATGATGTGGTGTTAACAGAGCAAAAACAGGATGTGTGCTGATGCTAATCTGGCATCACAGTTTTCATTCTTCTTGTGGTAGTTCAAGTTGTGCGCAGGAAAGGAAGTTGAATCAACCATCTATGCTCCAGGAAACACTGACCATGTTTGTGCACATTTCTCATGACAACTCATGTAAGTCTTTTTTTTTTTTTTTAACTTAACTACCGTCTCTTATATCCTGGAGCCACCTTTACATCAAGTTTATTTTTTTTCTGGATTATCTGATCTTGTGCTCCAGTTTTGCTTAAAAGCAATGGGAGAAGAAAATGCAGACACCATCCCTACAGTCTGCCCCTCTCTCCTTCCACCCATTTACTTGTTTGGCAAAGCCTGTGCCCTCCAAGTGCAGCTCCCTCAGTGGCCGGTAATGGTTTATTTTGTGTCAAAGTGCATTTTGGTTCCACTCTGCTCAAATTTGCAGCACAAATTCAGCAGTTGTGCAATTCAAACCAGTCATGAGCTCACATGTTTACAATGCAGGGCTGCCATTGTTTGTCACACCTTTCAAATAAAAGGTAGCCAAGATAGACAGTGTTTACAGGATACCAGGAGCTGCTGGGGGCTGCTGGGCACAACAGCTGGCAGCTTTGTCCACTGGGAGGGTGTTTAGAGGCTAATTTGATGATTGTTGAGCTTTCTCGTACCTCCCTTGTGCAGCAAAGAGATGCCTGTCTTGACACTTCATGGTCACTTCCATGGCGTGTAAGTTATAGTGGTGTAAACAGTGGTTTAATAGATTATGGCCATTTGCTTTGTACTCCTCAGTACCATGGCTTCATGAAAAACAGGAAGTGTTAATTTATTGCTTCTGGCATGTTTGCATTGACCCTTGTCCCTTATTTTATTTGATAAATACTATTATTAAACAGATGATTATAGGCTTCCCTTGTCAAATCGACTCAGGACCCCATTCAGGCAGGCACAGTTCAGACTCTCAACAGGTTTTAAGTAGCACAAAGTAAAAAAAAAAAAAACTTCCCTGTGCATTATGCAGTGGGGCTCTTACTGCCTGAACCTATAATCATTAGAGCGAAGGAATATAAACCCAATGATAATCTTTTTGGATGTTGAATGTCAGCCAAGTCTCTCATCTGTTCTCATCAAGTTTGTTGACTTTCAACACAACCATGCACATTTCCCTGGCTCCTCAGCTACCTGACTATTATTGAACAATATGATAAGATAAATGGCCTCACTTTGACGAAACAGAAGTCTAGGAGAGGCTCTCCAGAAGCCAAAAGAATATTACATCTGCAAAAAGGTAGGGAAATGTTTTTCATGTTTTATGTGCTTTCTACTTGAAAGGCATTGGAGATTGGTTTGGTATGGCATAGACAGTGCAAGGACATGTACCTTAAAGTCACATGACAGACGGGTTATCAGTTGGTGATATTTGTGCATATTAAATGGTAGGAGTTTCCTAAATTCTTCAGTAGAAACAAGATACATACACAACACTGACCAACAATATCATCGTTTAATAAAGAAGTTGGTTACTTGCAAGTCAACCAAAAGCAGTCCCCCTTTTTTGGTTTGTTTTTTCTGTTGTTTGTTCTGTTTTTAGTCTCTTCCAACTCTACACTTAAACATGTACAACTTTATTTCCTGAATGCTCATTTATGTTCAGTATCTGGTTCCAAATAATGTCTTTGTACTGACATTTGGGAACTTTCTCACTGAAAACAGATGTAAACAATATGTCCTGAGAGTACTGAAAGGTAACCAAGAGCATTAAGCCAGTGGCTGCTGCATATGCATATTTAGGAATAGCTTCCTTAGGTGCACATTTTTTTATATTCACTGCTATGGCAATATTGATTATAGTCACAATAAGGTTTTATTTTTAAAAAAGAATGGATAATAAAAGTGAAATGTCTTTGTCCTGTTATATACAATGACAACAACTTTAAAATTAGTACCCCCCCACCTCGTACATTGAATTCATTCTTCATGAATCCATAAACCTTTCAGACCATTTAGCTTTTGTAAACATTCTGATGTAGTCGCTGCAGTACATTTATAATTGATGTTACTGTAAATTAAACAGCAGGACTCTGGCACAGCTGAATGGAATACCTAAGGGCATTCATTGCTACTTGACTAAGGATTTGTTTAGCTATGTTAAAATGTGTGTGATGGCGTGTCAACTTCCATCACACTGTGTGTTTCTGTGTCTTGTACTGTAACAGTAGCAGGCCTGGCCCCTTTCACCACTCCCACTGCTGTCTGATCGACTTCATTCCCTAGCTGTTCTCCATCTGTTGCCCAAGATCTTACTGAATAGTCATCTTTTCCACTTCTTTCTCCAGCCGTACTTTTTAGTTCTCCCACTTCTTCCCATCCCCTGTATTTCTCTTTCTCCACCCTCCTCTACCCTCCAACTAATTCGTGGGGGTGAAGAATGGGCAGTACAAAGACCTCGTCTGGACCATCCGCTGACCCTGTTCCACCTTTTCCGAGGCATAAGTTCTCTAATTATTAGCCCTGCCTTAGTGTTTTTATTACAGCCAAAAATGACTGCACACAAAGGGCTAATCATAGGGTACAACAGGCTGAGTTGTGTCACTTACCTTTGGGACAGTGTTCTTCCCATCCCACCCCGTCCACCTCTCTTGCTTATCTTTGGTCTGCTGCTCAAGAACTGAGCCTCTAATCTAATCGCTGGTCAGTGAAGCAAACATTTTGTCTCTGTCTCTGTGCTTTGTCTGTCATTGAAAGAGATATTGTTTTTCTTGCCAGCCCTATGGTTATATGTCCTCTGATTACATGCTCTTTCTTAATGCACATAATCTACCAAGACAACTGTACAACAAAGACAACTGACATTGCAAAGACAGAGACATGACAAGCATTTAAATAAGAGGATAACTGCACCTTTTAGATGATTCCTCCTGGAAAACACCAGATGTATATGGACAATGCTTTCATGACCTTAAAAGCTGCAGTATGTCTCTTAAAATCTACAACTGATCCGATGGCCACACAATGGCCACTCTAGCTGCACAGACCAGTATAACTGGGAACAGCTTTTTAAACATAAAAACATCTTTATACCGTTGATTTCCCTACATGTGTATTTAAATGTCTTTTATATGGTAAACTTTTTTGGACAATCAAAACCTGTATACTAGTGCAGCACTGTAATTCAATTCAATTCTATTTTATTGACAACAGCAATAGTGGGAACGAAAAACTCCCTTTTAACAGCAAGAAACCTCCAGCAGAACCAGGCTCGGGCAGGGGTGGCCAACAACCGGTTGGGGTTAGGGGAAGAAGACAGGACAAAGATATGCATAAGGCAGTGGTATACCATGTTACCTCACAACACTACCATTCTGGGGTAAAGTCTTTTTGAGAAGTCTAAAAAGGGGCTGCTGAGGAAAAGAACACTTTATTTCTCCACCATATTATGGGACATCTTTTCCTAGATGTATTTTCAAGAACCTGAAAAGAGCTAGGCAATTACAGTGAAAAGCTAATGCATGCTTCTAAGGAAAGTCACAGAAATTGTCAAACCTCAGGAATTCTAACAACAGACAGGTGTGTAGCAAGGGGATTTCCAAAGCATTTTTAAGGCAATGTAGTGGCACCTTAGTTAGGACTATATTTATTCATAAGGCCTTTTCTGTGGCAGCCTTTGAATGCAAAACCTTTATTTTGCTAACAGTCTTCTTTAATGATAAGGTTTATTACACTAATTATATTAAAAATAAAGCTGATAGTGTTATAATGTGACACCAGTACCTAAAGTGAATTGACTGTAAAGAGTAGGCTGGCTTCATTTGCTACGGTGTACTGCATTGTGATGGTTGCTTTTACAGCAAACTTTGTGATGAGTATTGATTGATGAGTGTGATGGAAGCACTCTGAATCCTGTCTTTCTCCTGCCCTCGCCTGTGCTGGGATGAGTCTGCCATTGTGGTAATCACCCACAGAAACACACGTCCACAGGGTTTTGTTAAGTAAACACTTTCATGATTGTTCTCAAAGATACATGTCCCGTCAGGAAATCACCATTCAGACGGTAGTCGACAGAATAAGTGGAATCCAGCCAGCTGAAACCTTAGCGTTTTGCTGCATGCCAACATGTCATTTTGCTGGTGACTTCAGAATGATGAAACCACTGGCTTGCTGAAGTTACAGACAGGAAGCTGCACAGATGCAATTGAGGGGAACGTTTGCCATGTTTCCATCTGTAATGCGTTGGGACTTGCAATATGTCGGAAACAAAGCACCCACACTGTGAGACTGTCATAGTGTCTGTTTGAAGTTGGCAGGGCAGGTTAAAATTATATTGTACATCCTTGAACTTTCAGATCCGTTTAAGACAAAGCTTGCTTATCATTGCCAACCTTGCCAAAGTCCAGGTGTTGCGAAACAAACTCTGGCACAGAAAATCATGGAGATATATGAGATTTTGGCTTTAGATGTGACGCACTTTAAACGTTTTTATTTGTTGTGTCATGTATACTTTTTTTAATCTGATTTTTATTAAAAGAAAAATGTACTCATTTGGATAGATTCAGTGTTTTCAATACCTTCATTTATATCTAAACATTTAATTGAATAATTTATCAGTTTGGGTTTTTTAAGCCTTGAGCATATATTTCTTTTTTTTCTACATCTTAGCCCTTTGAAGTGGGAGGTGTTTGTAACTCACACATTATACATTTTTCCAGCAGTTTTAGCAGGTTCACCATTTCCAGATAGGTCTTCCACAAAGGCTATAGGAAACCCTGAAAATCTGTCAGGTTGGCATTGTGTTATAAGCTGCATATCATATCTGAAGAAAGTTTCATCTGCAGCATTACATTCACAGATTTGATGAATTTTCGTTTCAATCTGATGATCTAACTTCTAGGGTTAGCTAAAGAGTTTGTTTTTAACTTTAAACTCCTTCTCAAACAAAAACCTTGGAGCTGAATGATTTCTCATGGAACATATTGATTTTTTTTTATTAATAAACTCATTACTACAGACTTCTTATCAGCAAGGAGAATTTAACGCTCAAAAACAACAGCTGTGTTTAAATGAAGCAGCTCCAAAGAATAAGAGCCTGGTAATCAAATACGAAGGCTCACTGTGGACACTTTCCTGATTCCTTCCTTCATTTATTAAAGTCTACAAAAATAATTCTATTCTATTCTTTTCTCCCAGGTGGCTGACTAACGCCTTCTTTCTGACAGTTTGCTTGCGTGTTCTCCTCCTCCTCCTTCTGCTCCTTCTCTTTCTGGACTCCCAGGATTAGAAGAGACCTCCCTGCTGCTGGTCTCACACAGACCTGCTTCTTCTCAACTTCTCATTCTCCGTTCTAACCCCTTTGTGTGTCTGTGAGTCTGCATTCACACATGCATTGTAGTGCGTGAGCATGTTTCAGCGTGTGTGTAATTGTGTGCTGGTATGTTATGTGTTTCTGTTGCGTTTGTCCATGCACATTTGTGTGTGTAGGTGGAGGTTAAGCGCATGCGTTGCCTTTTGAGATTAAGCAGGAATGGCTAGGGATCAAAAAGGGGGAGACTGAGAGAGAGAGAGAAGGGGGAGAGAGAAAGAGAGAGGGAGAAAAAGGAAGGAAGGAGAATGTGGGTAGATGAGGGTGGGCTGGCTGGGGCGGGGGTGCAGGGTAAATCTTTCCTCCCTGAGAATAATTTGATACCCCAGCTTGGCTAGCTGTTCTTGACTGTGTCTTGTTCTGTCCGTCACTGAACAATGCAGATGGAGTAGCGTTACAGGTCGGAAGGGAACACTGATTCTCCAGACAGGTAGTCACTGCCCCTCCCTCCTCCTCCCTGCATCCACCATTTATTCCTGTGTCTCTCACACTCAGCTACACACTACCTCCAACTCTTTTTCTCACATGCTTGCTCTCACCCCTGGATGATCTTTCTTCCCATTTTCCCCCCCTGATTCTTATTTTCTCATTGTATTTCTCTCCCTTTCTCACCCCCCCCAGTCTCCTGTTGTTTCAATAGACAGACAGTTTACTCAGACCCCAACTGCACCTCCACCACCAATCCTTAACACAGTCCCATGTGCATTCCTCTGCTGGGTTTCAGAATAAAGCACAGGCACACACTGTTTTTCCCTTTGTTTAATGTCCTGACCTTTACCAGACCTTTTCACAATAAGGGTCCTTATTACCATGTTTGTTTAAACTCCCCAAAATCCACACTTTGTATTTAATATGTCCTTTTCACTACAAGAATCAAGATGTGATCTAGAAGAAATGCACTTTTAAGCGCCTCTATAAAACCATACATTTTAGAAGTTTGCAGGTCTGGAGCATTCCCGAGGTGTTAACATAAACAGGCAAGACATCAGAAATGGTCACAGTCTAAAGGCCTCAGAGTCAGGTAACTCAGTTAACATTTTAAATTTTTATGTTCATGACAGTACAATTGTAAAAATGCATATAGCTTATTTAGAAGGATTGTCAGGAGAAAAAGTTGTATCTGAACAAACCACAAGACTTCTGGAACAATGACCAAAGGGGAGATGTTTAGCCATAATGCGCAGTACCACATTATGGCCAGTTTGCAAACAAAGTTTACCACCACAAAAACCTCATGCAAACTTTGAGGCACTGTGGTGTAGGGGTAATGCTTTTGCTTGTTTTGCAAACACAGGACCTGGTCACCTTCCTTTTATTTGGTCAACCATAAAACCTTTATACCAAAGTATTCTAGAGTCAAATGGGAAAACATCTATCTAACAGCTAAAGCTTGGCTGATATTTGCTCATACAACAGGGCAATGATCCAAAGCACAGCAGCAAATCTCCAACAGAATGGAAAGAATGAAGATGTTGCACTGGCCCAGTCAAAGTCCTGACCTCTACCTGTTTGAAATTCTGTGGTGGAACTTAAAGAGAGCCATGCAAAAACAAATGCCCATAAACCTCAATGAAATGAAGCAATGTGGCAAAGGACAATGGGCCAAAATTCCTTCACAACAATGTGAGAGACTGATGAAGTAATAGAGAAAATGTTTTTTTTAAGTTATTGCTGCTAAAGCTGGTTCAAGCTAATGATTCAAGCTTAATTTATAGGGTGTACTTGTACACTCCAAGATTCATTAGCTTGCTTAGAGTCCTGTGGAAATTTTCTTTATGACATGACTGTATGCATCATTATTCAAGGTGTTTTTACCCTTGTATCCTAGTATATAACTTTGCATTATTATTACATCAGTAACTACTGAAGCACCCTTGCCATACAAAGTTAATCTTATAACAACTTTTTAAAATCCATGATGTAACATCAGCAGTGTAACTTTCCTGAGCTTCATAAAACTCCTTCACTTCCATGTCATGCATTAGAAATCAAATTAGATCCTCAAATGAATTGAGTCTTTCAAGTTTACAGCAACAAATACATTTTCTCATTTTCCAATCTCCTATTTTTTCTCCCCTTAAATGTACAGAAAGTCCATTAGTACCATTTATCATTAACCTCCCTGTGTGTAAGTTGTGAGTCCGCGTGACTGTGTTAGTTTTTCCCCCTACAAAAACACAATCATTTCCCAGCGCTAAGAGCCCTTAATGGACTGGAATGGCCACTCTGAGGCTCATTAGCATTAGCCAGCTTCCTACTCTCCGTTAATGGAGAAATGCTCTTTATATTTATAATGCTTTTACAGAGAAGGGCGATCAATATCATAATCTACACGATTGTGGAATATGAAGTAAGGTTTTTGTGTGCATTAGGGAGAAAGTATTGGTTTGAGCTGCAAAACAAGAAAACACTTTGATATGGGTGTGGTTGTTGTTTAAAGGGGATATATGAATCCTAATGCAATAGGTAGAACAATAAAGAGATTCTGTTTATGCTACTGAAAAACTTATTAATGGCTCGAAAGTTTGCTCTATCGAATCTTGGAACTTTTGAGCTCTCCAAGCAATTACTAATTCATTTTTTAAAACCAAAACAGAAAATGCAGACTACCCGAAATGGATGAATACCACTTAAAATTTGATCAGTGTGTCAGGAAGGCTGACACACTGCACATTTTGCAAACATTAGCCAAAGTTATAGGCTATTGAGTGTTACAAAAGTTAGTTGACTTTATTGTGTTTTTTTGGCTCTTGAAGACAGTCTCCTGTAAATCTTCTTGTGTGAAGAGTGTGTGTAAGATAAGCAAGTGGGTACGGTTCTCATCTAAAGTGGGCTTCCCCTGAACCTTTCTTTCCCATGTGTGAAGTGTTTGTGTGTGCTTATGTGGTGTGAGAGAGATTAGTCTTCTTGCGTTATCGCTAATGTTGAGTAGTGTGAGCCAGAGAGGACTGTGACGCTAGTAAGGGGTCCCATCTTTAGTTACTATCTATTCCTCATAAAGATATGGTGCTAACGCTCTGGAGTAAACAATAACACACATACTTGTCTCTTTGGTATTTGCCATCGACTACAAGTAATTTTCTAAGACCTCAAAAATACTTTTATGCATTTTGACCAGTTTATAATAATAATAATAATGGATTGCATTTATATAGCACTTTTCAATAGCGCCCCTGCTATTTTATAAGTGCATATAAAATAGCAGGGGCACCCACACACACTTACAAATAATAACTTATTTGCAATTACATTAATTTACCCAACAATGACCAAAAATTTAACCAAACCCTCACCTAAAAACTTTAAACTTTACATATTTATATAATAGGAATTTGTTTGGGTTTTTTCGGTTTTTTGGTTGTTCTTTTTTTGTAGGGATGACGCATCCCCATATTGCCACTGTAGGTCCCCGCAATGTGAGTAATACCTGGAGCACAGAAACTCACACACACATTCACACTGAGACAAACCAGGAAGCTGTAAAAACCCACAACAGCCATGGTGGTCCACTGGGATCTGTTTCGTTCGGGCTTTGTCTTTACAGTAATGGACCACAGGAAGGACACAAAAGCCACATCATTCTCACACATATTGTTTTAACATCGTTCATTCTTTCTTTCTATTTGCATGCACACAGCAACTATCCTCAGTCATTTATTCTCTTGTTTCGTGCACTCTTTTATTTTATTTACTGTTGGTTAATGTTTTTGTAAAACTTGTTTTTCTGTTCCCTTCATATTTTGTTCATGTTTCAGCCCGCCTCCCTGTCATTTTCATACCCTCACACTCAGTTCAAACTTCATTTTTTGCTAAATGCACCACCAAAGAGTGCTGTCTTTATTACGTGTTCTCCATCACCAAGGTCAGACTCATATGCAGTGTGAATGATACATTTGGATCAACACATTCTCCCCTCCTAATCCTGTGTTTTTACTTCCTACTGGTGTGAAGTGTGCTGATGGCAGCCCAGACAGTAACTTCAGCAAGTTTACCTCCGGTGCATATTGATCAGCACCACTTAAGTAAGTCAAGTCATTAACTAAAAAGACTACAGAGGCAAAAAAGATACCTAGATCACAACAAGTGCCTTTCAAAGAACCTCTGGGATTTGTTAATCTGCTTATTCTCTAAAGATGCAACCTGGAGAATTTTGTCTTCAGTGCCAGGACTGAGAGTAGACAGACATAACTGAGAGTTCATTAAGCTGCACCTATCATGCTTATAGTTGTTGCTTTCTTTTCACTTAAAAAGCAAAACTTAATATTCAGAGTAACTTTTGAAGCAACTGTTCTGTTTCAGATTTCAGACAAAGGTAAAGAAAGCCGGACTTGTAATTTCTAATTTCTAATTTCATGCACCTCATAGGTAGATGTCATTGCCAAACAACATAGAATACATGCAATAGGCACAAAAAGTCATCATCCTCACAATATGTCCTAAATAGAAGCTAAAAATGGGGGAAAAAAATAGCATAGTTTCCATGTTTTTTATTTCTGTTGGATTCTTGAACATTGTTCAGTGAGGTGATTCAAAATCTTTACTGAAGCTTGGAGTGTTTTGTGATCGACTTATACTGATCCATCAAATAACATGAGTCTAGCAGAAAATACAGACCGACTGAGGGAAAACATGTCATAAATACATATCAGTTTATATTAAACCGCTGGCCTGTACAATAATTTTTGTATATTTTCTATATTCTTATTGCTCACCATGATTTTTTTTTCTTGTTGCATTAGCCTTATTCTGCAGCTATAAAGACAATGAAAGGCAGTTCCTTAGATTTTGTATCAGTAGCTATCGCGCATCTGTAGGAGAGCCTTCAGTTTTTTGAGTAACTGCAAATAAAATACACCTCTCTCTCCCTGCAAAGAGTGATGACTGTAGTTCTCAAAGGGAGAAGCAGCTGCTCTCGTCCACATAAATAACCAGCTCCTGAACTTGCAGCCAGAATATGCATGTAATGTACATGGACAGTCTCCAAGACATTGACCCTAAACGTCCCTAATAAATAAAGACAAGCTCACACACAACACATTAGTAGCGTTTGCCATTTCTAGGGATGTGCCCATCCATCCTCTTGCTTGCTTTTCTGTCTGTCTGTCTTTCCCTCTTAGACACACACACTCACACACACACACACACACACACACACACACACACACACACACACACACACACACACACACAAATATTCTCTTCTTGATTCTTCGTAAGCCTGAAATGGACAATGATTGATTTTTATTTTGGTAATGTTGCTCCCCCACAGGTTTCCTTGAACTGACCCAGCAGACTGGCCTTCTCATTATTGCTGTAAATCATTTGGGAGCGAGATAATAACTAGTTGCCATATTTATACACTGATGAGCAAAGAGTGGACTTTAGGAAAACTATGATATTAATTGTATAAATTTGGACTTTTTATTACCCCCATGCATTTAGTATGATAAAAAGATGTGCATGACTCATATATAATCATTGTACTTTTGTGTATGTTTTTTATCATTTTTATTTCCAGTTTAGAATTGAATTTGCTCTTATATCTATATCGGTAAATTCTCACTTCTGCTATGTTCTGTTGTGTATCAAAGCTTTATTGTGTGTTCCGTAGTGATTATTCATGTGAATGGTAAGACATGATGAAGCACAGTTTATACAGCTCAAGTATCCACTCTTTACAATAATCCTCTTCCTTCCAACCTGGAACAGCAGCTTCTCCCTATTGTACTGTCTCTCACCAGGGTTTCACAGTCACACACACACAGTGTCCACCAGCTCTTTCCTTTATAATTGTGATAATGTTCAGTCTTTATTTAACTAATAATGCCAAACGATTTTGCAACAGATCACTGCAATATTCTGACATGAAAACACATTTAGGTATAGATAGTTTTGCTGTCAGTACACATTAGTTGATTGCGTTAAGGAAGTCTAATATTCTAAATAACAAGATGAAAAAACAGCGCAATAGGTGGCATGGGCTATGTTTCTACAAAGACTCTGTATTTAGTCTGTAGGTTCATGCATACTCCAGTAGGTGCTGCTGGAGAGCAGCTTGAGTTGACAGTGGTGCTTGTTTCTCTCTCTGCTGTCTGGGCTCGCCACCAACCTCCTGTCAGCAGAAAAGACCACGAATCACATCGTCTCCAGGGAGACAGTGATAGAAAACGCTACAGCAACACTGAGTGCCACTTCACACCTGAGACAGTAATTGCAAATTACACTTTATCATGCTTTTATTACGATATATAGTGTGTGCGATTTTGTTGCTTCAGATAGAAATAAAAGCAAAGATTCTCATTTTTGCATGTATGTCATAAACATAAAACTCTTTCATATGTTCATAACAGACCATTAAAGGCAGTTTAGTTCATGGCGAGGAAAGTTGTGAAATTATAGTCAAGCCAGTCAGTGTAACTGGTTAGTCTGGTATTCCTTACAGGTTAAGTCCTGCAAATTTCCCTCTACACTTTGCCACACAGGAAGTTCATAGTACAGTCTTATACCTGGAAATTGCATGCAATTAATGACAAGTCATTTTGCTTATTATTATTAAGCTTTCTGTTGTTTTACTGATGTGTTTGTTTCATAATGTGGCTTCTCACAAGTAGCAACAGTTCACAGAGGGCTTTGAAAAGGGTTTTTTGACCATAATCAGGTGCCAGGTACTCAGTGCAGCATTCTCCTGGATGATAGGCTTCAATACCTCCTCATCAGCAAAGGTATAAGAGGCGAACAAGTCAAAAATGGTGTTTTGTGACAGTGGATGTGTCAATTTAATGTCAGTTTTGTTTTTTTGTTTTTTATTGTCTCAAAAAAACAAAAAATCTACTTTGTTATTGCTGTTTGCCAGACACCTCACAGCAGGTACAATTAGCACCATTATTACTTGACATAGTTGCTGATTTGTGATGTTACTTATTTAATTTACTTAATGAAATGAATAACGAATTTATCACTCTGCAACACTGCTGTAATGTCATTTGTAGTTTGTCTTCTGCAGCTTGGAAAATCTTTGCTGTACAACGTCTGTTTTGCTTGTTAAAGTAGCATAATCATGGTTTTCATCTCACTCAACAATGCGCTGTGGTCCTAAATGTAAAAAGGATGGCAATGTGTGCATGTGTTCCACACTTTTCTGATTTCCTGATCCACCTTCTTATTTCCTGTAATCACAGGGGGTCCACTTTGAACTCTGGGATCCGGACTTTGGGTGCACACCCCCGAGTAAGCTCATCTTCAATGATCCCTCACCACAGGTGGGATCTTTAGTCTTTTTAGTTTAAAAATGTTTAAACCACTGTAAGCATCTCAAACTAAATATTTACATATTCCTTATGACATTGTGTGAGTGAACAAATGACAAGTAAAGATTTTTCAGAGAAGAAAGGGTACTGTCCCCAAACTAAAAAATGTAATTTGTAGCTACTCTAATCCTCTTTCCCTCACCCAGATAAAGCATCTGTTCTGGAATTTGTATTGGATTTGATACCGAGTTAAGAAAGATGAGCTAAAAAGACAATATCCCACAATTTTAAGATCATTCCAGCACACTGAAAATATCAATATTTTTTGTTTGCTTATTATTGTAGATTATTTTTATGGATTTTGATTCTGAAAGTTACCTAAAGGATCAAAATTACAGTATTTTAATATACAAGCAAACAAACTGTTTTACAATCTGCCTGACAAAATCAAAAACAAAAACACTTGAATTATTGGATAACATCTACATTCACTCATTAAACTGTAACCAATGTTGTCATACATGCTTGGGTTGCATACAGTAAATATTAACCTGGGTCCAGGGTGCCACTGGACCAGCAACTACTGACAGGGTTAAGCTGTTTGGAGTAGGTGAAGAGATTACACAGCTTATTATTCACATCGTTCTCTCTCTGTCTCTCCCCCATCTCTCTCTCTCCCCCCCTCACACGTCCCTCCCCCAGCCTGGCCGCATGGGGCCACTCCGAAATTTAATACCATGTCTACAACAAGATAAGGCTTTCTTACGGACAGATTAACAATATGCCCATTGTTTTTGCCCCCTTGCAGTCCTGCAAGCAGGCAGGCACAGGCAGCCCAGGCACTAAAGCCACGGAGTCGGGTTGTCCGATGTGAACTCCAGCAGAAAGACAGACAAATATAAAAAAGAAAGAGGGAAAGAGAGATCGAAGGAGCGCTGAAGCAAAAGTAGAAGAAAAAGAATAAGGTTAGAGCAAGGATATGAGACTTAATGACGCAAAAGAGACGAACAAACTGAGAGCAAAAAGGAGAAATGCAGAGAAGAGAAAGAAGGAGGGGGAGAAATTCAGCAGATAGTTTCGCAGTGCTGGGTCAAGCACAGCATAGTTCCCCAGTAACAAGAGACTGGGGAAGGCATGTCAGCAGCCAAATTGCTCCTCAAACCCACTGACAAGAACTGTCAGCAGAGAAGGGAGAGGAACTCTTTCTGGCCGACTCTCATGCCAGGGTTAATCACCAGCAATTACAGAGAGGTGGAGCAATCAAAAGGCCGTGATGGTGCGGCGCTGAAGTGTGTGGGCTGCGGTACTTGGGTGTCATAAGCCACTGCTACTCAAACGAACCTTTTTTTCAAATGATGAAAAGAATATAATAATGGTCCTATGCAAAATGTTGAAAGAAATGTAGTGTTAAAGAGGGATCCTGTCGGTTTGTGTGTATCTGAGTGGTGGGATTATATGGGTGGGGATTCAGAGGTGATGAGGCTTTAAACTGGGGGGGATCTTCAAAATACCCTGGGGTACTGAGCACCTGGTGTCAGCTCATGTCAGAGGGCACAGGCCCAAAATTCCAACTACAGTGAATATGAGCGCGTGATGACCATGGAAAGATGCTGATCTTGTAAAAAGTTTCATTCTTTCCCATGGAAATATTGCTTTAATTACTCGCAGTGTAGTAAAATCGCAGTTTAAATATACCTTAGCTTCACAATGAGTTACTGCTTTACAAAGAGCCAGTTTTAATCCGTGCATATATTTTCAGATTTAAAAAAAGGCTGTATGTATTGCTTGATGTAGTTTAGTGTAGCCTAGAAACTATAATTAGGGGCAAATATAATGGAAGACAAAGAGGTTGCAACATTGTGTTTCAGCTTTTAGGATGCCCTTGGTTTTGAATAAATAATATGTGTTATATTCAAATTTTCAGGCAACAAATATGCATGAAATAGTGTTTGCACGTGCATCCCACCAACATGGCGCCGACGCACTTCTGAGCTTGTTGCAGACCGTTTGTATTCACATGGTGACAGTTGACAGCTGTTTTTCCTTTAATAAGATTAGCCTAAAGAAATTAGTTGTGCACTCTTTAATCTGCCATTTAACAGAGGGGGCCACCTGGGGCCAGCCTTATCCCATCCACTCTAAATGTCTAATCGGGGAAGGTTTGATTCACACAGGAACAGGAAGAGCACATCTCTGCACACAGATCTCAATGTAAAAACTCATGGATAATTATTCAGCCAAAAGAAGACATTGTTAATATCGTGTATAAACGGGCATTAGACATATTTTAACCATGTTTATGTTTTTGTATCAATGGCAAAGGAGGGGACAGCAAGGAACAATGATGGATACCAGATCAATTTGGGTTAAAATTATGATTTACCAGTACATCTAGAGAGATGTACGTATAGGGAAACTGTCAGAAACTGAGAAGAAACTTCCTGTAGCATCCCCCTATACTCAGCTGTTTTTCACTGTGCTTTAAACTATACCTATAACAGCAATAAAAACAATGGTAAATAAATCTTTCTGCATTTGGTCCTTTGTCTCATTAGGTAACATGATACATTTAATAATAAAATACATCCAACATATTACATACCTAGAAGCAGGTCAAACATGTCTTATTTATTCTGCTTACACTGTATTTTATGTAGTAAAACCTGTTTCTAAATCTTTATGCATACACTGGCTGTCAAGAAAAGTGCTGTCACCTTCATTTGCTCTCAGCAGCCTTTTCTACATGTTGGTTAATGTGGTTTCTCCGCAGTGGGAGCTGCATAAGGCTGGTTGGGAGAAATCAGCTATGGCACAGCTGCACAAGTGGGCTTTTTACTGGGCAAATCAATCAGGCAGCCCCAGGTTTGGGCCACTGCCCAGAAAGCACAGTTTGGAGGGAGTCTCACCTTACCCCTGTGCATGGGCTGAAAGGAGCCAGTATTATCACTATCCAGCACTCACCCTGTCACCTCCCCTTTCTTTTTTCCTCTGCTTCCTCCTCATGCTCTTTCTCGTCTCGTCATCTCGGTCCTGTTCTACGCTTCTACCATCATCATTTCTCTTTTTTGCCCTTGCCTGCATTCTCCACTTCTCCCTCCCCTCGCATGCTCTGCTATTCTTTACACACTCTCCAGCTAAACAGATTGCCATCAGAAAGCTGTGATCTGAGGAGACATGTCATATCGTCCCCCCTCATTGGCTGTATGCCCCTCAAATCAGTTGTGACAGTTTCCTATTACATTGTTTACCTGCCTGGAGGAGGAAGCAGTCGTACTGTAACCATATTCAAATCTGCATGATCTGGAATGGCCACAGCTCCGTGCCTAGCTTCTTTAGGCTGATATATTTTGTGGTTTATAATGTCTGCTGTTATTCCAGTGAGGATTGGTTTGAGAATGAGGACCAGATGGAGAAAGTTATCGTGGACACTGAGATGTTTATGACAAGGAATAAACAGGAGCTTGCTTTAAAATATCACAAATCTCAGCCTCTCCCCTTGACTTCTATTTCTGGTTGAAATGTTGCACACATTTTTTTGTTCTGAGTGAGGTCTCGCTCATGTTGAAATCTTAAATGGTTGCAGAAAAACAGATGAAAAAAGTTTCTGCTTTTCACAACTACCAGCCTTCATATACTGCAAAATACAGTCATCTACAATTAGGATTTGTAAAAGTTAGACATAGCCACTTTTTTTTCCGACTTCTTATTTTATGTGACCATTTTTCTACCAAGCTGATTTTTTTTTCTGATCCAGAAGTTGCTTTGTATGAACGAAAGGGTAATGTGCCACATTTTTAGTGATCTTTAAATAGCTGGGTTAACAGGCTATATTCAAACACTCTAGGGGAAATGAGCAGACACACATGTCAGCTAATTAGTATCAGCAACTCAACAAATTAATGATCACTAGAATTTCACTTACAAATACTGAAGCACAAACTTTTGGAATGGCCTGTACCACAAAGTAATTCATAATATTAGCCATAGAACCCTATAAAATCCATAAAGTACAAACAGCATATCAACAAGGTAAAGAGGTACTGTTTAGACTCAGAGCAATGAATGCACACACACTGCAGCCTATATCTGGACACCTGTCTGTCAGCAAGGCCACATCCCAAACTCACTTATCCAATAATAATAGTAATAAAATACCATGAAGAGCAGTTATGACGGGGCAAGCGATCCATATGGCCAAAACTATATTCAGTGCCAGGTTCTAAACATGCTTTTTAATTGCTGTAAAGTTTGAAATGTTACAAGTTTTGGGAGTTACTGCAGTTTTCCACCCTGGCTCCTTCTTTTTTTTTTATCTCCACAGCTGGCCCTTGGATTTTAGATATTATATGTGTCTTGATTTGATATATTAGTAATGTTTCATAAACACAAAGATTTTTTAAAAAAGGGTTTTTTTTGATGTGCTGGTGTTGCAAGTCTTTGAAGATGAGAAACTACAGAATCCATGAGAATCCATCATAGCTGTCAATGTAGAACTGCAGGCTCGCTTGGTCATGGGAACCCCCTTTTGTTCTTGCTTCTTATCTCTGTGGACAGGTCAGCAGGTCAGAGAGATTAGATTGTGAGGAACATGGCAGAATTTGGGAAGTGAGTCAAACAGTTTCCTTACAGCTGTCTGCTACTTCCTCATCCATCACTGCTCTAATCCATTCCGCTGATGCTTATTGAAATCTTTGAATGTTACTATAATGAAAATAGGATACATAGTATATTAAAAAACAATAAATATTTCTCGCTATGGTTTTTTTCCAACTAAAGATAACATAGGTGATGTGCAGGCGGTTGAATGGCATGTCTGCAAAATTATAAAATCTTTGACTGATGAAGGTTTTACTTCATTCTATGGGTATATAATTTTAAAAGCTCACTTTGTTCTCTTAAATATTTATGAAATTATTTTCTCTTAAAGTCAGTGTGTATTAAGGATGCAGGTAAAGAATTTGCCTTCATGGCTGCTGATGACCTGCCCGGGGCACCATGTACACAGAGCTCTCCAGAGCCTGGCAATTAGTTAATTGAAAAGTTATGTACTTGGCATGAATAATTGAATACAGGGTCTGTGGAATTAGCACTGCATTCAGAGTCACAAATGAATCCGGCAACAGTATAAATGCAAGATGGAGTCACCTCTGTTTGTGTGGATTTCTTGGTTTTAATAAATTGCTTTGTAAATCTCAACAGCTCAAAGTTTGTCTATAGCTTTTAAAGCTAAAAAATTTAAGCCACACATTAGTAGCGTTCACATAATTACCCCCTTGAAAGAATCTATTTTGATTATATAAGAAATTCTCTGTTTTCTCTGGTAATTTAATTTGTTTCAGGGTGCAATAATGTGTTATTTTTAAAGTCTATCTTTTAATCAAAAGACAGCAGCGATGTTGAATTTGTCACATTTTCATGTAAACGGAACCAAGCAGACTAAACAATGTAGACTTGTCAGAATCATTCACAGGAATGAAACACACATGGCTCATATTAGAAAACACCCAAATCAAACGGCTTCGACTGTTGCATTTATGGTCTGTGAGGCCACTGAATTGAGAGTCTAACAGCAAGTTGATTCTAAGAAGTGTTTCCAAATACCATAGGACTATAAAACACAAATTACACATTGTATAGTGAGAGCAAAAGAGATTATGTGATTTATTATGCAAAACAATTATTATTGTAATTATTGTAATTATTATTATAATACATCATCAGGTATTAAAAATATCTAAGCTAGAATCTAGGGAACATGATAGGATGTCATATTATCAAGTTTGTTTTCTTCTTTTTTTTTTATCTTATTTCCTAATTATCACAAAGAGTGGTGCTCAGTTCTTCATTTGGCAATACTCTACTATTTTTGTTAACCAAACTCCTATACATTTACAGTAAGTGTGTCACAGTCCCAAAAACTCCAGCTGATATCAAATTTAAAAGATTTTTTTTTTTACTCAAACTTTATTAGATTTTAATATTAAAACAAAACAAAACAAAACAAAACAAACCCCAAAAAACCAAAAAAAACCAAACGGAAGTTAACAGAATGGACATTCCCAGTCACAACAACAAAACAAATTGAGAATCAATGCATATTTCCATCCAAAAAAAAGCTCCAAAATAACATGAATACACAATGATGCCAATATTTCGCATAGACCCAATTACAGCTATCCTATTTAGTCCGACCTTAACTACTTTAGCTGGATACGTCACTGACCTTTATATGAAAAATAGTTAGCCCATTTATCATTATAATCTTCCAATCTATTTAGCAGTCTATATGATAATCTTTCATAAGCTGCCACTTGTCCCAAAGAGGTATACCACGGAGAGAAGGTAGGAGTCAATGAGGCCTTCCACTCTTTCACCAACAGCTTCCTCCCTAGCATAATAGCCGTTTGTACCCAATGAGCAAGAGGAGTGGGTAAGTGACTCAAAGCTGAAGGGTATCCTAATACATAAAGACTGTTCATAAATGGGACCCCTTGACCTACAACCTTCTCTACTACGGTGTGAATATGAATCCAATAATCTTGGACTTTGGAGCACCCCCAAAGCAAATGTAGAAGTGTGCCACTTCCCTGCTGGCACTTCCATCATGCATCATCAGTCGCTAGACCCACCCTATGCAACCGTGAGGGTGTCCAGTATACTCTATTTAAAATCTTAAATTGAACCAATCTTGAACGCAATTCACGTGACATTTTTTTCAAATTCCTAAGAATGCCATTCCATTCCTCCACTGTAAAGCTGAGATTTAAGTCCATTTCCCACGTTCTTTTGAGGGACAGTGTGTTAGGATCAGAAGCTAATAAAAGCATTTTGTAATAAGCTAATGCCTCTTGTCCACGATCAAGTTTAAAAGATAACTTTCCTATTTTCCATCGTTACTTGTACTGTCTGTTTTTTTCCTCTTTATTCCTCCATGCTTCTGTCCTTTTCTGTCTGTGCTTTACATTCTTTCTATCTAACAAGCTTCCTTTGAGATCGGACTATAATGTCCTTCTGAAGTGTCAATTCTGGGATTGGAAGGTTGGCTCTGTAAAGCTTCCCTAGTTTGGCTCAGTGCTTAGCCGTGGTTTTCTGAACAGGGCTAACATGACCTGCAGGGCTCCGTTGTACCCTGCTGCAAACACTTCCGAGACTTCTCACTTGCCTTTCTTTTGGCACCCAACCAGAAAGCATCTGTCACCGTGACTTCTACTAACCAGCTTCAGCCCTGAGCTTATTAATAATATAGAGACATGTGCTATTATTCATGCTACAATGCTGTGTGATTCTCACTGAGACTAATCATCTATGAGAAGATACAAAACGCTTTGAAATTTCATGCAATGAAAATGTAAGTAATTTAAATTTACAATGGTGCCATTTTTTTTAATTTATCAAAGTATCATCTGACACTTTTTAGTAGAATATTTTTTTTCATATTTAGTAATCTGACATTTGCACATTGACTGTCTTGTGGGGAAACTGAGGAATCAACTCCAGCAAATGTTTATTAACATATTTGCAGGTAGACTGATGTCTGTTAGATACCCTGCATTATTATGAGTTTCAGCTGTGAAATATCACATGCTTTATTGTAACTATGAATAAATTCACCAGTCTTATTTTTCCCTCCAAGCTTTCTCTGTCTTTCAGCAGGCCTCCTTCAGCGTGGTGACAGACGAATCAGCCCTGTGCAGGGTTTCCCTGCTTTGACGAAGCCGATCACTTACCGTATGAACATGAGCCAAACATTAGTACTACCACCTCTCTGTTAGCTAGCATGGCGAAGTGCTGGCCTGGCACGGTGCCTGTTTAAAACTGGCCAGCTCTGGAATTAGAACAGAGCAAGGATTCCATGACTGAGCTGTATTTACAGAGGACATTCAGATGTTGATCGTCTGTGCTTACAAGTGGATACATCATTTATACGAATAACTTGCTGATAGATAGTGTTTAATATTTATGAAGAGTTTTTAATTGAGCCCACTTTTCACTGGGTGCTGGCAGAGTCTTCTAGTGATGCCTTGTGGCGTAAATGATCATGGCCAGTCACTGAGATACAATTAGGTAACGCACAGATACTGTCGCTCTTAAAATGCTACAATTAACTAACTGTCTGCTCGCAGTGAAATTTTTGTTCATTAAAATTTATTCAGAGATCAAATTATGCTTGAGTTAATGGAATGAGCAAAGGCCAGCCATCCATTATTGGAGAGTCCAAGGAAAAGGGGTTTTAATGCACAATAAACAAAATGCGGCTGAATTGAGAGCAAGTGTGAAGTACTGGTCAGTCAGTAAATGACTCAAATCCTTCAAGCACTGTCTTACATGACAGTGCTTGAAGGATTATTCTTCTCAGCTTGCTGCCTGTAAACATTTCAGCTTGTTTATATGTCAGCATCAGTTATTGTAAATACTTTTATGCTGTTCACATTTCATGTAGTTTTTTCTTTGTTTATGATGAAATTATTGCAAGAGCCATTTTCCTTCAGCTTAAAAGCAAGAGAAATATAAACATGTTATTTTAAGATGCTTAAGCCTTTCAAATCTTCATGATTATTGTAAATGTCACACCACAATAGTAATTTGTAAATATATACAAACGATATACAAATTACCATTGTGATTATATGCAAAAGATATCTTCTAGGTTCAGAAATTTGAAATTAGAGCCACGTTACATAAAATGAGTGACATAGCATCATAAAAGTGTGCATTTTAACATAACCTACCTCTTAAAAGATCACAGAGAAGTCTGTAATTTGAGGTAAAGCACAATAAATTTTCATGTCCAAAGACTGACAAACTGACAATAGATGCTTTAGCAAACCCTTTTAGGTAAAGATTGTCATAACAACAAGCTTAAGTCCTATCGTGACATGTGACACACAGAGTAGGGAGACTGTGAGTAGTTTGAAATTGTAATTACTGCTGCATGTAAAGTCTGCAGTGACTGACAGCTTTAATAAAGATGTGAATGAGTGGAATTGTCTTGGAGAAGGGGAAAGCTGAAAAAGGGCTCTTAGCAGCAATGATCGAACGCGGCGCAGCCTGCAGAGCTGACTTGATGTATTCTGACACACTGGGAGGTCTGGTGATGGACAGCTCTCTCTGTAGGGTATACCTTTAAGAGAAGTGGACTGCAGTCCCTTGGGGGCAGACATACCTGAGCCACTCAGACAAGGTGAGACAGATCCCTCCACTGGCTCGTCACAGGGCTCATAGAGCCTGACTACAGAAGCAGACCTGGCGACAGAGTAATAGGCCAATTACCAGTGATTTGTCCTGCAGTGGGCGGAGAGAGAAAGTTCTCTGGAACTGTCACTGCCAGACAAATTTGTGATATCCCAATAGTGCTTTGTCATGGTGGACTGTTTTTAAAGGTTAGAGTATTGAGTTTCAGCTTCCCTTTGTTGGTGGATTTTCCCATTGTTGGAGAATGTTTTGTCATTCCCTGCTCCTCTGTACTTTGCTGCTATATGCCAGATGGACGATTCATATGAACAAAAAATAAATACTTTTTTAAAAAGGTCAAATAAACAAATAAACAGAGAAGAAATATGATATAAGGTTTATTTTTATTTAATGTATGTCTAATTGTTTTTCCCCACGAATATCCACTTTTCCGGGATCTGTCTTGTCTCTTTCCACTACAGCTTGCTGGCATTGCTTCAGAAGTAGCCGTTTTGGCACAGAACTTCCTCTATTTCCTCTTCGTCTATCAAATTTTCCTTTGTCACTTTCCTCAGCCGTCCAGCAAAGGGTGTCTTTCATTTACTGTCTGCATTATTCATTATTTTCATTTGGGGGTTTTTTTGTTTTTTTGTTTTTTTTTTCATTGTAGCAGTTAAAGGTTGAATGAAAAAGTTGCCAATTTTTCATTCAGGTACAAATGTATGTGTGAGGAACGTTTTTTTTTTAGTTTATTTAGAAGAAATAGAAGTACATCCCCTTATTTCCTCAGATTTTGATGGACATGGTTTGCATTTTAGTCGTAGTCCATTGAGATATTATGCTAACTCTGTTGTTTGGCAAAGCAGTGGACTGGCAGCCTGTTCAGGATGTACTCTGCCTCTCACTCACTGCACAGTACATTAATAATAAACATGATTAATGTCACTTTTCTTTTTTGCCTGATGTTTATTCCAGCTCTTCAAAAGAAATTGTACCAGCAGTATGACATATCTTACATCTACGTTACTGATTCCTGTCTGTGTCAGCGTCGGCCCTCACTGTCTGCTCCTGCCAGCTACCATGTCAGCCCCAGCTGCCATGCTCTAATGACAGCCAGCTGTTTGATCGGCTGCGCTCCTGTCACTGAATATGTGTGAGAAACCTGCCCCTTGTTCCCTTGTTCATTCCACAGTCACATCATAACAGCAGTTTTCACAGTAGCCAGTAAATGTAACTTATAGTCATGGATATGAGAGAGTTATTGTCTGGGAATTCTCGAGCTGTGTTCACTTACAGCAGCATGGCAGGGTGAGATGGAGAAAAGAGGCTTCACTTCACTATGCATTTATCCAAGATTTAGTCCTCATGCCCTGGTGTGTATCTATCCTTAAAACGTTACCTTTTGCACAGAGGCTCACTTGTCTTTGATAGTGTCTCAGAAGAGTCCATCAAGAAGTACCCCGTGGCATCTAGGAGACCTAATGATGTCTCTTTAGTGCCATTTGACAGCCCTGACCCTGTGGTGTCCAAGAGATGCATTGATTTTAGGCAGAGGAGGTGGAAATGAGCGCTTCTTCTCTCTTCCTCTTTCCTGCCTTAGTTTTCAGAGGACAAGAGTGCCACAGAGCACCGTTGGCTGAGGTACAATAGATGTGCTCCATACTCAAATGTCTTAGTGCAGCATTAAGTGTGACCAGGCAACCCCACACACAATCAGTCCCTTACAGTGTGGAGGTATTGGCATACAGGTCTCCATCCTGTGCTAAGCATGCCACTGAGTAAGAGATACCTGTCCATGGTATTTATAGGAGGAAGTCCGTCTCTCTGATTTAGGGTGGAAAGTGGTGCAAATGTGCAATGAAAATGTTTGCTGACTCATTATAAATCCTGAAAGGGGTTTAAGTAACAGCACTCCGAGAGATCAGACATGTTTGTGTTTGTTTGTGTACTTGCTGTGAACAAGTTTAACATTTATTGGGTTGGACCTGGACACTAATTACATAATTAGTTTAGATAACTTGGATAATTAGGTGAAATCAAGTAATCGCTTGTCCAGCATGTTGCTTTCCATCTTTTCATCTCAGCACAGTGATTTCTTTTCAGGATGTGGACTTTGACAGCTAAACCTCAACATTTAACGTCTCCTTCTTTGCCGGCAGGCTCCAAACGTTTTTTTTTATGCTGAATATAAATCAGTTACACCCCTGATGATTTGCACAAGTAATCTGCTCACAAAGGGAGCATCTTGGAAAAATGTTTAGAAGATTTTCTGCTGTCAAAATAATAAATACCTTATATTTATTTGAAAGCATGGTACAATACGTCACTGAGATGTTACTCTACTTGAGTCACTCAGTTCTACTTAATTTACATATTTATGCTTTACTGAATGTGTAAACTAAGTTTTATTCTCATTACTTAACAGACTTTAGGACAAAAAACAAAGTGTATGACTTCTTCAGTATATTGCTTTAAATCACTACCAAATGCTCACTTTTTTGTTGACTTATTATTAATACATATGTGAGGGACTAAGTCTTGTTTGCCACAAGTCCATCCTGATGTGCCAGAACTCAGGGAAAAGTATTCTCATTTTACCTCTAAACTGTCATTAGGATAAGATGTTTCCTCTGCAAGAATGAACAAGTGTGACCTTTGGCCCCCGCCCATCCATCTTCAGGGTGGATAAGACAGAGCTATGAGATAGTGCTGTTTATTGCGTCAGCCAAACTCAGCAAACCTGCTGTTTTTCAAGCTTGCAACCTGAGTAATATGAGAAGGCAGAGAACACATTTTTTCTGTTATTTGCTTTGGGTGTTTTAGGAGAAGCTTCTATAAATAAGTTTGCTTTTTAAGATCATCTGCAAACTGTTCTGATGAGAAAGATAGGCACTAAGCCATAAACAAACAAACAGGAGGAACAAGAGCTGAGAAGGAGTCCATATATCAGAGTTTCAGTGTGATTACTTTGAATTATTCTAATGTGATTTCCTCCCTTGCCCCTGCTGTAACTCAGAGCTTACTTGTGAAATATTTCCTCCTAAAAAAAATCTGTTAGACAGCACAGACTCAGATCCAGTCAAAGACGTGACGCAAAGGTTGAATGTGTGGTCAGTGATTCAGGTTTAACGCAATCCAAAAGTCAGATTGCAGTTGTCTATAACATATACAGTTTCTTTAACTTGATTACTACAGAACCAGTCATGATGAGAAGAGTAAATATTTCCAAGTTTGTACAGCTGGCTGGACAATAAGCTGTGTGACAGACACGAGTGGAATGACTCATGCGAGATTACTATATGCAGTGCCATCTGAATGAAAATATTTATTCAGATGGTAGTGATGGCTTTTTGGAGTAGTTTTACAAAAATATGCAGGCTAAACTAACTCAATTTAAGATCTTAAAGGCACTACACTTTATTTCAATATGTAGTGACACTGAGGCACACCCAAGCCCCAAAAGGTTTGGGGAAAAAATGCTAAAAGGAGGAGCACAGCATTCACTCAGTCAGCAACATTGGGGATAAAATGAAATCAGTTGACTTTAAAAATTAGATGCTAAATATGTGCTTGCAGGCAATATACTTTAAATTTCTTCCAAACTTAGAAAGAAAACAAGATGAATTTAAGTTTGTTTTTTTTAAGTTTACTGTGACGCAAAACTGTGATTTCTTATTGTTACCTCACTTCCTCTCGACTGACTGTTAGCTGGTTATCCTAGAATATATGTAACATAGTCACTAAACACTGAAACTAAGTTTAAGGGCAGCATTTATGATCCAAAATGAAAAAAATATTCAGAGAAATGTTGCAAATTTTCAGAACAAGGAAAAAAGTTCACTGATTGAAAAAGAGTATCTTCTTGTATTTTATGTTAGTTCAATATATAGATTATGCACTACAAAGAGGATGTGCAGTATAAACAGTTGTATTTCTCTATGTGCACATCTACTGTGGATATATTGGCAGAGCGGGAGATAGTGGACAAGCTATCACTGCAGTGTATTTTGTCATGTGTCAGTTTACATGTCTCTACATCCTCACTCAAACTCACTCCCACTTTAATCTACTGAGCTCCTGACCTGCTGCTGTTCTGTCACCCTGACATGTTTAACAAATACTGTCTGGTTCAGGCGGGATACACCACGGTGTTACCGAGGTGTTGTTGTCTGTCGCCACAGAGGGTGATGGATTATGTAGGATTCTAACTTCTTCAAACTTCAAACGCCCTTGCTCTTTTCTTCAAGGCAGAAAAACAGATAAATCTTTGAAATACAAATATTTTTAATTTTAAAAGACAAAAAGTGATCTATGTATTGCCCTTTCCTGTATTTAATCCAGTGACTTCCTTTTCAACAGCAGCAGCACCACACAGACTGCCTGAACAGCTCCCTTCAATCACTCAGCACAAAAGCAACAAAACACTCCTCTGTAAATATTTCAGTGGCTTCAGCACCTCGTCCAGAGCCCTGCTGCTCGCTGTCTGCTGGTCCTCGGACTGAGCCATTGTGTGTCCCATGGCAGACTGTTTTGTGTTGTGCTGCTGGACATGGCTGCGCTGTTGTAGGGAGGCAGCAGTGCCTGCATGCATGCAGTAGCAGAGGAGAGGATTAGGGGTGGTGTTTCTCTGTGTCTAACTGGCTGCCAGGCATGCTCTGCTGACTTGGCACAGAATGCACAATTTACATCATTTAGTTCTGCTTATTGCTGAGTGAAAATCCAGTTTAAATAGAGTTCTGATTGTTCATTAAGGTGGGGCAACAACCAAGAAGAAAAGAGAACATTTTGTTCACTAAGTTGTATTGACATTTTATTTGCTTTATTTTGTCACAGTGCCAACAATAGTCATCGCTTCTCTTTGTAAAAAAAAATTTTTATATATATGATAACAGTTTTACGGTTCGCCGTCTTTTGAGGGAAGTTGTTTATGCTCACATTCCAGGATCACTGCTATAATAAATAGGAATCCTGTTTTAGAATGGATTTGCCCTTGATATGAGCCACTGTGCTTCCGTGAACCAGTCTTCAGGGAGCGCTTTCCAATAAGAGTAATGTCCCCCTTGTGCATGGCCACCATTCAACAATTTACGGGCAGATTACAGATTCTAATAAAATTTTTGCAGCCTTAATTAAAGAATCTGCTCCCCATTTTATGATTGTCCAGTTCCCCTCCACCACTTCTATCCAATTTAATTATTCTGATGTACATAATTAGCATGAGCTGGCCATTGTTCACCTCATTTGCATATTATATTGGATAATTGAATGAGAGTGGCTGATGATTAAATTAGGGTGAATGACAGATGATTCAGCTCGCAGTGTGGAAAAGTTAACAGAATGAGCAGACTGGGAATACGACATGTACCTTTTGAATATTTATACTCTCCACCAAGGTCCTCCCCCAGCAGACGCACTCTGCTAATTTAAAAAATGTGCAGCAGTGCAGCAGCAAAAATTGGGTGCTTCCAAGTAACAGGATGTTGTTTTTTCACTTCTAGCTGCTCCTTGGTGCTTATTGCTTTGCATAAAGAGGACTGACCCCAGTTTTGAGCATATGAGAAACACCTTTTTGAATGTTTTAAATGTGCCTCTCCATCATCAAGGCAGCACATTTACAGATTGATAAGACAAATGAGACTAGTGTGGGGAAATTCATTTCCAGGCACTTCCAGTGTAAACACAGACTCCCGGTGCCTGCCTGCCTGCCATACTATAGACAGGCTGGACTTTTCTGATGAAGGAAAAGACATGTGGAACATGTTTTAAACCCATTTGAAAATGGAAATAAAATGCAAATATATAAACTCCTAAATGCCAACTATGCAAACTTATTTCCTAATCAAACCCAAGAGTAAGTAACTTTTTTTTTCAGGCAGTGAGAATCCTTTTTTCTCTGTTTATTGGTTGAACATGCATTTTGCCACCTTGTTAATTGATTTGTCATGACAAAAGCTAATTAGTAGTTGCATCCTACATCCATCCCTCTGCCTGGAATTTTTCCATGCGGGGTTCAGGCAGGATAAATGTTTAGAGGGAATATTTGGAACAGCTTTAGCCTTTCACATGCTAATGTAAGCACTGGCGGCACAAGAAAGCTGGCCTGACCCAGAGGCCACTCGGTGACACAGTCTGCTGATTCAGTGCCGGCAGCCCTGGCTTTGTTTATGTGTGTGCACGAGAAATAATGCACGTCATAAAAAGGAAAACTTTGAAGGGGAGCCACTATCCCCGGATGATAAATGCCCCCAGCTCTTCGGATGTAAATAACTCTTTCCAATAGTACAAAAGCCATCTCAGGAGTGACTTATACACCGTCATTTCTACAATAACACTGAGCCATGTTTCCAACCCTGGAGTTCTTCACACATTGAATCATCCTCTTGTCATCTACAAATTTGAACAAAACTGTATGACTATTTAGATGAGATTTTTTTAAGTAAAATCTACTCATGCCACTGAGCTATGAAGCAAAGCTTCTGATAAATACAGTAAATTAATATACTTACTAAATATACTGATGTATCCTGCAGGAGTTTTGTGCTAAATCACAGAGTGAGTATATGCAGACAGGGTATAAAGCACGCTCCATTAGTTTACTTCAAGGATTGTCCATTTTCAAACACAATTTGCAACACATGTAACTTGTGTTTGTCTTTGTGTCCCACATACCTTGTAAAATCTCTTCTGTTCTCTGTGTTATAGTAAACATCAGTACACAAAGTGTCGTCTCATTGTCTGGTCGGAGTCATTTCAAGGGGCAGAGGAATTTACACAGTCTTGGGATCTGTCAGCAGGTGGTATAGGAAACTGTAAAGATAAGTCTCTTCAGCAGCTTAAGTCTAGCTTCCTTTTCACAAGAGCCTTCGGCATTTCTCAGATCTCCCAGATACAGCCGTGCCCTCACTCTTATCAGAAACCTGACCATGCCCACTTCCAGCTCCTATTAGACCAACGCATATCTCAGATCTCCCAGTAAATGATGTCCAGGATGTCTACACTAGGAACTGTTGTATAATCCAAACATGTGTCTCTTTTGTTCTTTAATGTGTTGCGTTACTGTTTGTGCTTCGTGTCATTGTTGCGAAAAACAGCACATTACCAAATAAAGAAAGGGGATGACCATTTCCTTTATGGGTTATGGTTGAAATGAAAAACAAAAGGAATAAAGAAAAAAATGGAAGAATCAAATGTTGTACAGCTATTGATGCTTAAGGTTAAATGTGAGTAAAGTGTACTAGCTAACAACAACCAGTCTAGATATGTGTAAATTTAGATCTATCTTAGATAAATTGTTCATAGTTCTTTATTTAATACAGGTAACAATTTATCATAACACCCAACTCCCAGAAATACCTTTTTAATAAAAAAAAAAAACATTGTGTTGGTGCTAGTTGAATAGTCAGAAGTTACAATCATCCTTTGGAGTCACCATCTGGGCACCATGGCTATCTGTATAAAAAATTCATAATAATCCACTAGTGGGTCTCCATCTCCAGAGCCACAGAACAAGAGCAGATAAAAATCTATAAATCTACTTGAAAGCAGGCATTCAAAGGATTTGCTCACTTATACATGCATGTTTTATTTTTAATCTAGTCTAAAAAGGAGTTATTTGTGAAACTGTAGTCTTGTGACTCTAAAGAACTGAAGTAGTTTACTTTATTTGACTCTGATAAACCATTGCAGGAATAAGATGAGAGAAGAGCACATGTGCCCATTTGTCTTATCGAGTGGTCCTTCAGTGCCTCTGTTATCCTTGAAATCTCTTTCACAAAAAGTTGCAAAGAGCAGTTTAATGTAGGCTGACAGGCTGAGAGTCGCAAAGACTTTATCGTTCTGTTTCCTAAAGCTACGAAGAGACTGCCACTGCTCCAGATCCAAGCCCATAGTCCTGCCCAGCTATCTGGTTTTGCTTTATGTCTTCCCCTGCAGCGAGCACTTGACGAAGGACAATTTGTTTGGATGTTTAATGCCGTGGCACTGCCTGGCGTAGGATTATATGAGATGGCCCAGTGATTTGTGGTGGCTGGTAGTGGGTTGGGTAATGTGTGTTAGTGCAAGGGGAGAGCGTAGGTGCATAAAGCATACATGCGCATCAGTCTTTGTGAGTGTGTCAGTGTGGGTGTGCGTTCCGTTCCAGTTCCTCGCTCTAGCACAGACTAGGTCTTGCACTGCTGACGCTTACATTTATGACAATAGCGTCTCAGTTCCCATAGGAAGACATTTGTTCTATGTTTATCCTTTTTTCACACTATAACATTCTTTGCTTGCTGAAAGATGACTAATCTTTGAATTTCATTGTTTCAAGATTTATGAAAGCCTTGCTGAGTCCTCTTTATATGTCTTGGCAGTCAGGAGAATCATTAACTTATCCTGTGAGGCTTTGCACACTGAAAAGTCCAGCCAAACGCTACCGTGAGCTTTCCCAGATCTCACTTACTTACTGACACACACACACACACACACACACACACTTAAATGAGTGTATAGCGCAACGGAGCCATGTTGACTTAACATGAGTCTAAAAAAAATGCATTTTTTTACAGGAAGAGCAGGATGTAAATCTATAGTTCTCTAGTTCTTTGCTGCCTTTTTTTTTTTACCACTTAAACAGACGCACAGTGATAGGTTCTTTTCTTACATTATAAACTTGCCTCGTCTTTTAATGTTGAATATCCAGAGGACCATGCACATGACCCAAGAGTCTTCCTGCCCCATCTCATGACACAAGCCAGTAACTTCTGTTACAAATACTTTTGTTTATTCGTTTCAGTATCGGTGTCCCTTTTAAATGTTGCCCAGTTCTTGGGAAAATGAACCCTAGTGTACTTTAATCCTCAAGAAAGAAAAGTGATCACCAGTTATGTCTCAACTGTTGCCCAAAACATCTTGCGACAGCCCTTCATTTCATCTGTTTGTGGACCCTTTGAACACTGCTGTAGAAGGCAGTCCTGAAGGGCTTCACCCTCAGATGATAAAAAAGTGAATTATTGGTTTGTTTATCATGCTCTTAAAACCTAAAGTGCATTATTAAACAGAGAGCACATTAAAAGGGGAGTATTGTTAAAAGTGTTTTAAAAATCTTGTAAATCCCAGTAATTTATGTCACTGTGGTCGAAGAGGCTCACCCTGGCCTTCTGGTTTTAATTTGCTCTAGGGTCTGTACCTGTGATGCTGCCTTTTTCCCAGACACAATCTGACCGATGGAATGGCCCCCAAGCAGAGCAGCAGTGGCCTTGTATAAAAATAAATAAATAAATAATAAACAAAAATAGCGATTTACTGGTTAAAAAACGAATTAATCACTTTTCCAAAACAAATAACAACACAAGGAAAAAAAAAGGCCAAAAAGATTCGTGGAAGGACATCTGTATTTTTATTCACAATGTTTTTTTTCTCTATTTTGGGGCAAATTAACTGCACTCAGTGTGGAGAGATTCTGCATCTATAATTGGTGATGATGATTTATTATGAAGATGCTTTCAGTATTTGATTTTTTAAATGTCACAGTTCTCACCAGTACTGGAATAATGAGACACTCGAATACAAAATGAGAAAAAACAGGGACGTTGCATATAATGAGACAGACAGGGAATCCAGAAACTTCGAATGAAAATGAAAACAGTAACAAATAAGTCCACAGTACAAGCACCTGTCTGAGAATGAAGTGTTTAAGAGTACAGAGGTGGTTTGAGAATTAATTTAAATTAAAAGTGTCGTGCATACCTCATGGAGATGTTGTTTGAGTAAAAATCCCATCATCACCTAAGTTGATGGGACTCATCCTTTAAATATTTGTAAAAGACTTTGTGTCAGTCCATTAAATCTAAAAGCTATGATGCTATAATTGACAGAATAAATGAAAACTTGACTTGTGCAGTGTGCTGACAGTGTAGTAATATAACAGTGTGACCAAAGTCAAAGCCACTACATCCTATGAGCACTAGAAAATTTTCCCAGTTATTTATTCAACCACTGTTGTGAAATATCATTGTCGCTGGTGGAAGAGTGAGGAAACCTGAAAGTTGTTGGATTTATCCTCTGGGAATCATGAATGTCTGCTTATCGAATAGACATGAAGATATATCAGTCTGGATCAAAGTTGCAAACGACCATATTCTTACAGCTGAAAGACCTGCTGTGTTGATGTAAAAATAAATAAATAAAAATAAAAACAGCATATGCATTTTTAAATAGCTGTCTTTATGTATTATTTGATATCCTAAGCGTGTGTGGCGCTGTATTTTTTTAAATATAACTCTTGGATGTTGGCCTCACATAACCCACAGTGAATTTGAAAAATCCAGTTTCCTTTTCCTAAATAAACATGCTTCATCCAGCATGAGTCATTTCTCCAGGCTATGTCTGACCATTGTTTGACATGAGCCTCTGCCCATGCTGACAAGTATAAGAGAAAACAAAACAAAAAATTTCAACATTTTGGACTGACTCTGCATCAGTCTAAAGGGTTGTGACTGGGCCTTGTCTGTGGCCAAAACCTGTTCCAGCCTCTGGGGACTCCCTGGCAAAGGCAACAATGGGTCAGAGCCCCTCCTTTGTGCAGTTGCCCTCCTTAATCAAACTAGCCAGAGGAGTGATTGGATTTTAATACTGCTGGGCCTACCGTAATAGTGTGATGGACGGGGGACTGGTGAATTGGAGCAAGATGTCAGCCCTCAGAGGCCTCCATTAATGATATTGCTTCATTTCTTAAAGTGGCAGGACCGTCTTGGGACGAGGGGATCACAGCAGTTGACATACAGAGCCCTCCCCTCCCTTTTTGTACCCTCTTCCCCCTTTTTTTCATTTTGTTCTCTTTATCTCTTACTGACTCAGGACCATTTGTGCTGCTCCCTGTGTGTCCTCAGTGCCGAGGACCATTTCTTAAGCTGGTCACAGTATGTGGGCGTTTCCAGGCTGCTGCTGCTGCTGCTGCTGTGGCACTGATGAAAAGGTGGACCTAACTCCTGTCTTTTAGGAAAGATTTTGCATTGATATTTAAAAACATTTCCACATGCAACAGATGCAAATAGATGTATAGCACACATATAGAAAATTACGTATACTTGAGTGAGTGCATATATAGCAGTTCCTTATGTGTTTTTGACAAACTATGGCCTCCCTTGGATGAAAACATCAATATAAACTTGAACTTAATTTCCCTCTTTCATGAAAAGATGAGTCACTGCATTTGAAGCTGACAGGAACAGTATTTCAGTGGCATTTACATTTCATTTTCTGCTCTGAATGCTATAATTAAAGGTTATTTCTTTCCAAATTTTAACTCATGAGTCAGGAGGTTAATTGAGCTTTAGTCCTAAATCTAAAACACAAAGACTTCCTGAAAACATTCTTGAACTCCTGAACTGACACTGATATGACCCTCACCAACGCCAGTGTGTCTCCCTGAAACCTTTTGATGCCGTTTCACATCTTAAGTGACTCACGCTCACTGCCTCATTGTTTGCTTCCAGTGACACTTGTTTGTCTTTTTTGTTCGGCTAATGACAGTTTTCCTTCTCAAAGGGAGGTGGCAAGTACAGGTGAACCCTCATTGTGTTTTATAGCAAGTCATTGTTAAGCGGGGCGGCTCCAACCTTTCTCTCTCCTCCTAATGGGTGTTGGTGTGTTGTTTTTGCAGTAGATTTATGTGTGGGTGGGGCGCTGTGATTTACAGAGATCTGACACTGTCTCAGCAGCGATACCAGAGAGGCTGATTGTGGCTCTCTGTGTGTGTTCCAGGTAAGCCTGAGGTCTGCTCACCATCCCTGCTCACGCACACAACATGCCCAGAAACTCTTGCATGCACGGATGAGAGCATGCATGCTTCAGTGCACACACATATGGCTTTTGTGGTGTAATGCAAGTTGCTACTGTTGCAATGTCTTTCCCTACAGATTCACCTAAAATACCATAGAATATAAGAGAGAAACTTTGCTCTTGCATGCAAAGTTTCCTCCTTTTGCAGTTTTAACTAATTTAAATCAAGATAGAAACTTGGCCTTAAAAATAAAACATGCTGGTCAAAATAGGTCACAGCACATAAAGGGATAATTTTTTTAATTCAGCATTCTAAAATACCTTATCCCCCGCCTCAGGGATTTTAAATGTTTACAGGATAATATGTGGATATTTACTCACTGTGTCATTTTCCCATAAAAGCAGCATTTATTCTCCCAGATCAATAGTGCACAAGATGCAAGGTAATACACACAGATGTTGACACTATCCTTTCATCATCACTGTAACCTAAGAGTACAGATGATTAAATTCTTGTCACCAGATGTTAAATTGGCTATTACCCATCTAAGATAAATTGGTCCTTAAATTTCCCATTTAACACCTTGCCAAAGGTGGAGAAAACACAGTGTAAATACAGAATAAGATGCATTGATTTTCATGCTGAGGGTCGTGTTTGTTTTTTGGCTGTTTCACATTAAAACAAATAAGACAAATAAAGATTTTTTCTTTCATACCGAGTCAATAATTTTTTAAAGGAGTAATTCATTTCTAGGTTTGCTTCCTAGTTAGTTAGCCAGAATGCCAAAATAAGTAGACTTTGCTGCACATCCATCATATTAAATTATTTAATTTTAATAAATCTACTGAGACCCTCAGTCAGCTCATTGCTTCTAAACGTTTTCTCTTACCCCACCACACTGAGCCCCCTTTTGTCTTGTTTTCTCTCTCTCTCTCTCTTTTAAAATAGAACAAAACGTCCAGATCTGTCTCTGCATTAAGTCAGTTTGTCAGAAAGCTTCCCTTGAGAGTTTTGGACTTGACGTTCGTCCCGGCTGTTCCTCTGCTGGTGGCCCCCAAAGCTACTCCAAGGTCACAGTGGAACTCAAGAGTCGAAACTTTCGCAGAGACTTCACAGAAATCATAGAAATCATGCACATGCCACTTTTACAAAATTTCGACAATTTAGTAATGCTAATTGAGCAGTCTGAGCTCACTTTTTTTCTAAAAGCAGTTTTCTGTCGTTCACTTTTTTTTTTGTCTATCCGTACGAAATTCAACCTTTCTAAAAGCAGAATATAAACTCCCTTGATGAGAAAATCAGAAAAGGTCAACATGAGGATGTTAGTTTAATAATAATAATAATAATAATAATAATAATAATTTGTGGTCTACCAATGGCACATATGGTTCACATAATATGACAATTCTACATTTTTTTAAATTACTTATACAAGTCAGATCGACACAAAGTACTTTAATCTCTTTACTCTGTGTCCCATTTTTTTGTCTATGTGCCTAAATATTTGGATAGCTTCACTTTAACCACTGATTACCCAAAATTCACTAAAAGAAAAAAAAGAAAAGAAAAAACGAGTTCGGGGTGTCTTTATTTCTCTATGTTAATATTTTAACTTTATCACATTTAATATCAAATTTAGTAAACGGCAAACAGCTACGTTTGTTGAACGCGAATGTGTATTATGAATGTGTTCGTGTTCAATGCAGGATTATTGCAGATTATTACTAAAAATTACAAAGCAAGAAAAAATAAGAAAGAAAGCAGCAATTTCATGAGGAAATGACTTCATGAGGCCTAAAGAGCTCAAGATAAAATAGTCCCGTAGCAATACCTAGAAAACGTTAGAATTTAACTGCAATTAAGGCTCATTAATAAGAATAAATAATAATCATAAAGTGTCATAGGTCCATAAATATCTGACCCGTTCTATTAAATTATAAGTGTCATTTTGAATATTAGCTACAATTCTTGGGGGGGGGGGACGAATACAAAAACGGATGTGGAAATCCAAAATGAGGCATTGTTATTTCCTTGTGCATTTCTTGTTTTTCTCTAGAAAACAGAACAAAAACCTGTCGAAAAAAATCAAATAAATAAAATAAGTGATCCACTCGTGGAAGATGCGTCTTGAGGAGGGCGGCACTGCTACTTCTCTCCTGATCTAATTACGCCCACCCCTCCACCAATTAGAGAATTACATCACACCTTTAAATGGACTCCTCCTCTTAATCATTAATGACATCGTGTCACTCCCTCCAACAGCATCTAGTTGCACTGTGGCAACATGACACGCGCAGACTCCTTATCAGCTCTGCTAGAAGTTAATCGGGTGTCGGGGGTTCTGGGTCAAAGTTGGGAGGTATACATTTAATAGGGTATCTGTCATAGCTTTAATGCAACGAACCAGGTTGCAGCAAAGCCCATGTCTCCATTAAAATTAAGTCTGTATGGAAAAGAGTGAGAGCTGCAGATAAAGTAGCCTTAGGTGCGTGTGTGTTAGTGCGTCTACTGAGCAGGGATCAGCAGTGTTTATTTTGGCTCTTATTTAACACACTGGGAGGAAACGCCCACTGATAGACGTGATAGAAGATCGTACTCCCAGCAGCTGGGCTACTTAAGCTCATTGTATAGATGTCAGAGGGTCTGATCTCTGATCTGCATTGGCAGCGCGGGATCGCATAAGAACGGAAAACCTAACATGGAAAATAAACTTCACACCTGAACACCTGAGTCAAATGATTTTTGTCGAGTGTAATTGTGCGTTTAAAGGTTACTGAAGAGTTCGCCCTTTTCTAATTCAGTGAAAGTTCTCTCTTTTTCTGTTACGTTTGAAGCATGTCCGGATTTTAAAACAGACTTGAAGAGCATCAAAGCACCAAAATGATGTAACTCACAAATAAAGCCTGAGCTTGTGTTATTTTAACAAATGTGGCTCGATTTGATTTTATTTATTTTTTTTATTATTGTTTCAAAATAATAATAGAAATGGCATATTTTAGTCTATTTCATGAGTGACTTATTAACAGTGTCCATACATTATAGGGAAACGTCCCTTAATGATTTTCTGCGAGGGAGAGTTAATAGGCCTCGCATTCTTGCCTGTAAACGCCATTGTTATTCCTCGCTTATCTATGTTATCTTAATCAGCTCACATTGTTTGCCTATCTTATTTGAAATAGCTCGATTACAAATCTATTATCTGCCCTTTGTCATTCAGCTTCACAATTAAGACACTGACAGAGCACGAAAAACAAAAACTGCAAACATTTGTTTTGGTGAAAAGGCGCCAGGTGTAAATACAGCCTACAAAAAATAAATCACTATATTGAGTCTCACAGAAAGGAAACGATGCTCAAATATGTTTCTATTTATTTCCGATAGAAATCGATTAAGAGAATTACCCGAAACCATTAAGTCTGTTAGCAGTGAAGACGCTTTTCACTCTTTTATCTTCCCTTTTGTTTTAGATTCCACAGAACCAAAAGTGCATTGAGTGGGAAATTCTTTAGAGCAAATGTAATAGACTAAATACCTAAAAAAAAAAAAAAAAAAAAAAAAAAAGTGAGTAAATTCCTACGTACATCTTAAAATGCTTTATCCACAGATTTCACATAAATGATGACTTTGGTTTGTGTGTGGTTTGTTACACAGTGCAAGATATGCCAGTCCATTTAGTCTGAGCTGTCATCTCGGCTGACCCGAGTGCAATAACGCAATTTAGTAAAGGAAAATAAACCGAAGAGGAGAAGTGACCCTTTACGAGCTGCTCTCAGTTCCCCTCAGTTACGAGGGGCTTTGCTGAGGGTTTGAGTGTGTCAAAGGTGGGGGGTGTTTAGTTTGTTGTGGCTTCAGTCAGTGTATCGTTTGCAGGTGATGCCAGGACTAGATAAGAGGTCGCCGATCCCTGCGCGCTGTCTAGACCGGCTTGTGACTCAACTAGAGTAACTGGACTGAGCAGAATTTACAGCAGATTTTTGCCCCCGAGATAGTAAATGACCACTGGCCGATTCCTGCCATATAACCGAAGGGGAATACACCGCAAGATGGAGGGGGGTGATAAGACCACAGAGCCAGCTTCACTTAGGTTGAACAGGACAAACAACATATTCAGCGCAGCAGAAACGAATGCTTTTAAAATACGAAACACGCCCTAGAATGAAATTTGTAGGTAATTTGTTGCTGTTTTTTTTTAATCGGAAATTACACGCTGTCAGGAAGAGTGAAAATCTGTTCCCTGTTTTTGGGACTGGACAGTGAGTTTAACTTTATCACAATAAAAGCGCCTGAAAATCTTAATTAGGTCCATAAAGTGGCAGATGGGCAGTAGTTACTAATTTTAAAGCGTTTTTTAAAAATACATTAAATTGCATTGCTTTATAAATGCACATGTGAAATAATAATGCGCCTGTACAATGACTGGTCACGAAGACACTTTATGTATTCAGTGTTTTTATTTTTTTCTCAGTTAATAATCCCTTAGCGAATCGCTTTCCTAACAATAAATAATATAACAATAATTTACTTTTTGTTCGAGAAGCTCAAACAACCTGTATCTTGCCCTTAAGATAAAATATTTTACAACACGAATACTTTGCAGATTATCATGCTCTGACCTTAAGACAAAAAGTCAACTGGACTCGACAACGAAATGAATGTATCAAAAATTCTCATGTTGAAAAAAACAAGACACAATATGATCACATTAAATTGCAAGATGTCCATTTGGATCACCGTGGAAATGTTTCCAATTTGTTTCTGAGGGTTGGTTTGTTGTAATATATCCATCGGGAGGTATTCTGTACATCTTCGTTCTCCGTATCAAGTCATGCAACAATTGTTCTGCTTAGTTTTTTGTCAATGAAAACTCCGGAAAAAAAAGAAAGAAAAAAAGAAAAAGAAAAGTCGGAGTCAATCGGTGCTTTCTTGGTTCCAACTTCTGCGTGTCAGGAAAAAAAATGCTCTCCCCACTGAAATTTCGGGTGATGTGATGAGTTGGTCACATGCAAGGGACCGGGATCATGCTGCAACTGTCCTTGCAGGAGGGATGACCATTAGGTCTGGAGGGCCCCGTTTCACGTCTCCACCGGGCTGGGTACCATACTGTTCGGGGTGTCCGGTAACTGAGAAGACAAAGAAGTCACGTCGCTGCCCGAGGAGTTCCCGAGAGATCCCGATTCAGAGAAAGACACCTGAGAGCAGAAAACAACGTACCAGAATACTGGCTTTAGTACTTTTTTTTAGTTTTAGTTTAGTTTGGTTTGGTTTTGTTTTTTGCAAGTGTAAAAGTGTGAAAGTTCAGCTTTACTGTTGCAAAGGACACCACGCACACGTGGCCAATTATAATTACTTTGCATGTGAGTGCGTGCATGTGTTGCATATCTGTATTTGACTATGCTACAGAATTTACTGGCTATTGTTTTCGTGCACATGCAGTGCACCAGCAGCCTATGTATGTATAAATCATGTCACATTCAGTCTGTCCTGAACACACACACCAGTTGTTGAAAAGCTGGCTGATCCAGGTCGCTCTGCAGGGCGAATTCACTCAAAGCTTTCCATGGAGGCTGGTAGGTCTGAACCTCCACTGGGTTTCCCTGCACGTTTCCCTCGTGTCGAATAGGACTTCCAGCCACAAGTGGCGTCCCCGTGAGGCCCTGCAGGCTCTGAGAATATTATACAAAAACACACAGAATAAGAACGATGCGTCTCTTTTCTGCAAGGAAGAATTTGTCAACAACCGTGGTGTCCAGAGAACTTCTGTTTATCCTTCTGACCCCTATAAACCCTGCACATGCTCATCTTCATGGACCACTTGTGATGAGTGCAATATTTGTGAGAGGAAAATAAATAATAATACATAATAAATAAAGGACGGGATTTTTTTTTTTTTGAAGTTTTTTTAGGGGCGAAAAAAAGACTGAAAAACTGATCTAACACAGAGGAAGCTTGTATACAGAGAACCCTTTTTATCTTTTATGGCAGGCAGCTGAAGTCAAAGTAGCTGATTTATTATTCATTGACATAAAGTTTGAATACAGCATAGCACTGCAAGGTTGCACTGGGCCTCACTGTAAGTAAAGGTAAGTCGAATCACAAGTTTGCAAAAGGTTAAACGCAAAGGATTAGCTTCTACTAATGGAAAAATAAAAATTCACAAAGCAAACAAAAAGAAAAAAATCACAAGCTATCAGGTTATTTTCGTGGGAGTTGCATCTGTTTGCAACTTTGCAGGAGAGGTTACATGTCACAAAGATGTATGGCAGCATCAAACAAATAACCGAGTTCACATTCAGGTCATGGCTTTAAATGAAAGAACGATTGAAGATAGTAATTAAGCGGTCAAACTTACGAAGATGCTTACAGTCTTATCGCTCTGCTGCTGCTGCTGGAGCTGCTTCATGAGGATAGATTTCTTTTTGTCTTTGCAACGCTTGTTCTGGAACCAGACCCGGATCACCCTTGGGCTCAGGCCAGTCATCTCCACCAGCTGCTCCTTCATCAGCGCGTCCGGCCTCGGGTTGGCGTTGTAGCAGGTCCGCAACGTGTGGAGCTGCTTCTCGTTCAGCACCGTCCTGACCCGCGTTGTCTTCTCCGACTGCTTGTGGACGTGGTTCCGATGCGGAGCCTGCCGCACCGTTACAGGATCTGCTGAGGACGGAGAAAGGGATACGTCTGTCAGTGACTGTGACACGCTAAGAAGGTCTTGTACAGGAAACATTAATGTTTTGATACAATTACTCTGCAGCCCATTCATCTCAATCTGTGCACTTTTGCCTTCTAAATCACTTTAGATGGATTTGCATTATGCAGGAAAAACCAGCCATATTCATCAGCCTGACGTGAATTAAACTAAGAGAAGAAAAAAACCTCTGCAACGTTTTTAAACCACGTTCCAGTAAACTGCTGTTTAAATCAATATTGCCAGAAATGCACGCTGCTTTAATTTTTATCTGCAGACAAGAAAAACAATTATGATTTCTACATTCTCTCGCAGTGTAATAAAATAACGCACAATAAGCGTAAAAATCGATTTGTTACAATTAATAACTGTTTTTCATGGCTGCACTTTCCGGCTGAACTCACGTCGTGAATTGCTGTCGCCATAAAAGGGAACATTTTTATTATATGTGAAAAAGGAGCAGCGATGTCACAGCTAGAGACCCGTGTTTTACTGACGTGTACAAACCTGTTCTGTTTTACTAATCAGGAAGTTGTGAGCATAATTCGCACGTTTACTTTATTTTCTTTCTGTGGTCAAACGCCCTCAGGATCTCTGCGAACACACGTACACACACGCACACACTGTCACAGCCGACTCAAATACCAGATTATTCAGATAATGGCAACAGAGCAGGTTACTCCTAACGAGATCAATTATGAAATTAGCCCTAAGAAAGGTCGCAGCACACAGCTGACACACACACGCACACAAACACACACACACACACACAGTCTAATCACAACAAATTAGCTGCATGCTGAGGGGCGGACGAAGTTTTAAAAAAATAATAACAATAAGAATAAACCTTGACCATTTTACAAGGATTTTAGTCATAATTTGCACATAAACTCAGATAATTTCAAAGTTATTATAAAAGAGCGTTTTTTAGGAGATAGTTTCAATAAATGCACAGGGCTAATAATAATAATAATAATAATAATAATAATAATAATAATAATAATAATAATAACTGACCTGCCAGGTGCAGCGGTCTGTTGGAGTGGATGTGTCCGGGGCTGACGGGGCTTCCTGCGGAGCTCCTCTCCAGCAGCAGGCTGTGGTCCGCCCGGCACAGCAGCTCCTCTTCCCGGAGAGAAAACTCGTCTCCCGGCAGCAGTTGCCTGCTGCACACGGAGCACCGAAAACACTCGATGTGGTACACGTTATCCCGAGCTCTCATCACCAAATCGCTGCTGCTGAACCCCAGGTTGCATTTTGCGCATTTAATTCCAAACAGCCTGGCAAAAATGGATTCATTGAATAGAATTAAAAATCTGTGGGAAATGTAAATAACAACACATACACACACTTTGGGGTGTTCAGTCAAAGATGTGAGTTTTATCTATTTTAAGTGTTTAAGACATCATATCATACATTTTCATTGATAACATGTTAAAGCAGTGTGTAGGCCTAGATATGTTTTTCGTTAATGCAAAATTTTATAATAAATTGCGCAATTACGATGTATGTTACAGACAGTTTTCTTGTGATTTAGATTTTATTTTGTGTCCACAGTTCACTCACTTTTTTCATAATGGAAATTGTAATCAATAGCCTAAATACATCCAACATTACATTTATACCGACTAATATGACTCGAGAACTAAGGGGATTTTTTTTTAATCCTACCTTACATAATCTCTTTTGCAGTAGGTTTTGCCGTCCCGGACGAAACAAGTACAGGTCTCATCCAAGTACTGGCTGCACTCCGCACACTTTAGACAGGCTGCGTGCCACTCCAGATCGGGAGAGACTCTCAGTATGTACTGGTCATGGATCTGACTTCCACATCCTACACACATCGCGAATCCTGGCTTCTCTGCAAAAAGTCCACAGACTGAAAATGCATCCGAAAGAACACGACAAACAGCTGCACCATTTATTCCTATAATGTTTCACTGTGGGGGGTTTTTTAAGTAACTTCTCTGTTTTGCAGACTTGACAACACTTGCTGTTATGTAACAGCTGGGGACTTTAGCCAGTACTCAAAAAGCAAAATACGGAATTGTTTCGTTTATCACAATCTCACCTGAAACACACAGCCACACAAATTACTGTAGTATTACTGAGAAAATAAGTGAAATAATCAGCGCAATGCCCAATATATCATGTAGCCACAGCGACGAAAACAAAATCTGCCACTTAAAACTTGACCGAACAGCTTGGCTTACTTACTTTTGGAATGATCCCCCATATCACCCAAGAAAGAAGAGCTGAAAATAATATCCACCATACAGGACGGGTAGAGGGGATTGTAGATGAGGAAAAGATGTAAGAAGATGAACTGCCCCTTCGGCTGCCTCCCTGATAACTTGTGTCTCTCCGGACTGGAGGGGGGCCGAAGAGGCTGCAGGGTCCCACGCGCTGTTCTTCTGACGTCATTACGTCAACATCGGACTCTCCAATCGCTCCACCGCACCTCTCCCCCATTCTGGAAAAAAATAAATAAATCTCTTTCATGTGTATGACTGACAAAAGCTTCGGAGTTCAGATGTTCATATTTTGCTTTTTTAACAAAGATAAAATAAAACCGTATAAAGGCAACGAATCATTTTGACTCGTGTTGGGAAGATTAAAATATGTTCATTATCAAAATCCTGTTGAATCATTTACCAATAAAACAAAGCAAAAATAACATCTAAATGATCATTATGTTTTTACTAAAACTAATCTTAAGATTAAAATCCTTCTTTACTCAATGAAATGAGCCTGATTATTAAAGATGATATTATTTAGAGCACCTTAGGAATTACTCGTCAGTGTTCAGCTCGGTTCAGCTGTACTGCATAGATTCAAGAGGTGCCGCATTTCCATATTGCTTCTAATGAATTATTGATTAATCAAATAAGCTATGTTAATATTAGATAGAGCAAACTAAATCTGCCATGGCAAAATATGTTGCTGCTTTCTTCCATATCACATTTGCTAGCCTGGAAGAAAAGATCGTGCATATTATTGTCCATATCTTCTTTTAAGTGTCTTTGAACCCAAAAGAAGACATTAGTTCAGTTATAAGTATTTTTATAAATAAATTCAGTGTTTCTGAGGACAGTCAAAGTCGTCTCCTCTGTCCGGTCTGCTCATCTATGAGAACAAGGCCACCTACTGGAGGAAAACCAGAACTGCGTATGTTAAAGGGCAGAGTTGAGCGTGGGGCTGAGCATAGCAATTAGGACTGGCATCAAATAAATCAATTAGTCAATATATAAGAAAACTAAAGCTAACTAAAGAGAACTACAGATCTATGAATTTCCACAGGTCTACTTTAATTAATCCTACAATTAAAGATAACTGGTCTTTGTAAGTAGATGGAAACAATTCATGAAAGCAGTCTCAACAGTCCGAGATGTTGCTTTTTACATGTAAGGTCACTTTTCCCAGTTTAACTATATTAAAAGGATCTCTGCATGGAAAAATGAAAATTGTAGGCTCACAATTGCATTCACAACCACTGTGACAGTCATTTCCACACTCTGTCAGGGTCAAGTCCATATGGAAAATTTTGATAAGAACCAAATATTGAAATAATTGCAAAACACTCAATTTTTTTCTCTCTCTCCCTCTCTCTCTGTCTTTTTCTATATGCTCCACAGAATTAGTTAAAACAAACAAATAGAACCTTTTGTTCTCGATTTGGACGTCTGAGTTTCTCCTTAAGCAAAAAATAATCGTTGAATGTTATCTTGTGATGTTTCTGTTGATATTTTTGTTTCTCTTTGTCAGTTTATTTTCAACGACATTTTTCTGCATCTTCCTGCTCTATATTCTCTCTTGTTTGCACAGGTTTAACAAGCCCAACAACTGACAGAAGGGCTTCCAAATAAGTGTTGTTAATATCCTTCAACTCTGGTTCATGGTAAGGTTAGGTAAAACATGTGGTTAAAGTTCTGTAAAGAGTTAGAGCAGATTCTTTGAGATTTTAACTTATAAAAAGCAAATCAAAGTGCAGTGCTGCCAGTGGTGCCATCAGTGAGGTGGGAGGAGGCCTGTCATCCCTAATCACTGGAACCAGCAGAGCACAGGTAGTCCAGTTTTTTACCAGTCAAAAGTACCAAAATTACCAGAAGTAGCTGACTTATAAAGTGTAGCTTTGAGAGACAAAACACATGTAGGTTTTGATGGTGTTTAGTTTTCTAGAGATAATTGAAATTTTTTTAAATGAAATCTATATTTATAAGTAAAAATGCTAATGGTAAAAAAAAAAAAGACCAGGGGTACTGAAGCTTCCAGCTACAGCAGTTCTGATGTTTACATAATATTAACAAAGCACTGCATATTAAGTAATACAGTAAATAATTTGACTTTTTATAATTTTATAATTATGTACTTGATATATATATATATCTCTGCTGTTCTGCTTTAGAAAAATGAACTCCACTTTTTTGAGTACGTTAAGTCACATGTGAGCCACTTCCTATTATACAGTCTATGTGCAATTCATAATATTAAACATTGTATCTTTTACTTAATATCAACAAGAAACATGGTTAGTTGTTTAGCTCCAAACAGAATTATTTTTCAAAGGCAAGCACTTTTTTCTTGTTTACTTTACTTTCGCTTTTATTTTGCCTTAATATTGCAAGTAATAACAATGCACACGACAAATCATACAATAACATCATATCTGGTAAACCCAGGCTCACTCTTTAGTGTATTCTCTATTATAATATTATAATATTGATACATTTATATAGTGAAGTGCTTGGATAGACATGAAAAAGCCAGATGTCCAGATATATATTTTATTATGCATATTGGATTTTTCATCGCAATGTTCTCGTGCATATAAAATGTCTTTCTTTTAGATCAGTGACCTAATTTTGTAACCTGTGATTGTTCAATAGAACTGTCAGCTTGCAGATCTAATGGTATTTCAATTGAATTAGGTTGCATTAGACTGCATCATAGGTATTCCAATTCAGCTCATATTGATCTTTATTTCTAGACTAGGCTTTAGTCTGTTTAGTATTAAAACAATATGTTGTGTGTGATTGATTCAATATGTCTGATTCACCAGCATCGGTCACTTTAGGTTGCATTAAATATAAAATATATTTCAGAAAGCAGTATGATATTCAAACCATTGTTTTTAACATTTCAGAAGGGGCTTAAATAATAAAGAAAGTTGTTGCTGATATTTTTTAAACCAAACAGAATGGTGTATGTTTTCGCATGACCTTTTCGCCCAACCTTAAGTGGGCTCATTATAACCATTACTTTAACTTTCATGGGCTCAGTCATGGTCACTGAAAATCTTTGATGGCTTTGTAAGCCTAAAATGTTGTGGTTCTCTTTACAGCCGAGAACTTACTTTTTAATCCTCCCCCGAGTGTCTACTCACCTGGCTGTTGAACTATTTCAGATCTCCTTGAGTTCAAATCTCAAGAAACGTTTGTCAGGGCCATGCATCCTGATCAGGTTTGTGCTAAGCTAAAACTTAAGTACTATAAATAAAATGAAGGAAATTTATGTTTCTGTCATTGCTACCTTTCCTCCTGAGGAAGAATTAGAAAGCGATATCATGGAAATATATCATAATATTAATAAAGAATTGACAAGGCCTGGTCGATTCTGTAGAAACATCCATTACGTTTGGTGCTCTTAATCATTCAACAATTTTTTGGCAGTGTTTTAGCCAGAATGTGTAGTCTAAAGAATAAAAAGTGTCAGGTACCGTCACTGTTTGGCTAATACTGTGGGTCAAGGGTTACATATGTTTAATTTATATATTCAGTCTGCAGTGTCAGGAAATATCACACACAGCAACATTGTTTGTGACCTGTTACTGACTAGATCTGGCCCAGCCAACCTAGTTGTCACTCTGGAATAAAAGCCTCCCAGAAGAATCTCTAATCACTGTTTGATGGGGCCCATTAACCTCATGAAATATATATGTGTGACTGAACTCATCCACTTAAACTTTGGCAAGAGCCAAATGTTCTTGTTTGGAATTCAGTTGGGCATTCCCGCTCCGCATTACTGAACTTTTCACAGTGACTCGTTTGCTCTTGAATGTTTTGGGTTCGATGGCACTTTGCCTCCATTGTCAGACCTATAAGTTATTTACAACGCCCATCCATTCAAACCCCCCCACAAGCTGGATTCAGTTGACATTGTGCCAGTTTGTGTATATCTGCTGGAACATCTTTGTTTCTTTCATATCGACACACATTGTTATAATTAAAAAGATATGTGTCATTTTTCCAAAAGCATTTTTCATTTTGGACATGTTGGACTTGTTCATGAAAAGTTAGAACCACTGAGAACAACGTTTTTTTGTTTGTTCATCATGTCTGTCGTGTTTGCCAGGCCACAGTGTGTACATGTGTGATTTGCTCATGAATATCCTGCCATAGCCTGTTTAAATGAAGCATACGGTAAGTATGTAGCTTGGTATGTATTCAAAAAGTAAATGCAGTTTTAAAAGTCTCAGAAGGAAAAAAATCTCACACCTCAAGTCAGTTTACATTTATATTTTCATATTTATTAAGGGGCTGAACAGCAGAGATAACATCATACTACTGTGTGACCTGGTTGATGAACTGAATTCTGGATGTTATGTTTATTTTTTTGTGTATGCATGTGTGAGGTTTTGTGATGTGTGTGCATTCCTTTGTGTGTGGCTGTGTGTGTCTTTTTCGCTGCATGTGTGTTGTGACATAACTGCTGTCTTTCTCCCCAGTGATGTGCAGATTTGCCATATGGCGAAAACTGTAATGGACACACTGTTTACCTGTCTCAAACCAATGACTCAATGCATTTTTATGCAGTGTCATTTTAATTTCTTTTATAAAAACCAAACACAGAAATCCTGAACTGGAATATTTTTAATAATCATTTAAAATTCACTTTTAATTGAAGATTACTTTTATCTAATTTAAATACACCAGTTTATTCAAATAAAAATATACATAACTGATACATAATAACCAAGACGTGCAACACACTTAACACCCTGCATAAGATTTTTTGACATGCTCATTTAAATATTTCCGCTACAAAAAAATTCATTCAAACATCCAGATTCTAAGATCTGATCAAAATCTTCTGAAGTCACTGTAATTATTTTAATACATAACAATGTTTTTATTTTTTTTGTGTTTTTCAGCATTATACGTCCTCAAAAATGCCTCTACAAGAAAAAAAAGCACAAAAACACTTCCTTTATGCAAGTGAGGTCGTTCTGAGAGGGTAACCATGTTGCAGATTTATAATTCATCATTCTTCGGAGTTAATGCAGTATTCACGTGATAATTAGTATTAATTTTTGATTGGTGCCTCAGGGCAGCTCTGCATTGTTGGACTGAAAAACCTGCACCATTATTACCTTATTAGTGTAACTGTCAGCCGCCTGTTTTATTTTACAAATGCACATCTTGTATTTTATTATCAGCTGCTCTCATCAGCACAGAGCAGGCATCTTGTTATCGCTTATCAGTGACTTTACCAACAGGATGTCACTTAAATGAGCAAAGAAATATCTTTGTTTGGACCAGTCAAAACAAGGCCATCAGTTAGTGTGACGGCCTCACCACAATGAATCATATCATGTATTTACTTCTAATGTCGAGTTTTATGTTTATGTTTTACCATTAACAAATTCATTTTACTGATTGTTTATTGATTAAGTAATTTAGTTAAGTTTACTGGAGCATTATATCTGCATTTTGTCAAGTTTTAGTACAGTTGGATTCATAAGGTTTTTGGACAATACAATGTTTTTTATTTTTTGCCTCTGTACACCATCACAGTAGATTTTAGATCAATGTGCAACTGAAATGCAGTTTTTCAGCTTTAATTCAAGGTTTTTCGGCTCTTAATTTGGTCTTCAGTAACTGAAAAGGATGTGAAACACATTTTTTGTTGGGGCTGAAATCAGGTGGCCAATTTGGACTGTGAACTTATGCAGCATCCAATCGAATCTGAGTGCCGTACTCTTCAGAATAAATGCTACTTCTATCATTATCACTTCTATCAGTAGTCACATCATCTGTTTAACAATATTGGCGAGGTTCCACGTGCAGCCATACATGCTGATGTCTCCACCATGTTCTGATCACAAGCTGTTTCTCTCTTTCTCCATACTTTTCTCTTGTGTGTAATAAGGGGTTTCCAGCTTGTTGTAAACACTTTGTATGTTTTAATTTGTAAAGTGCTGTCTTGATTGTAGACTTTGACCATGATATAACTGCTGCCTGACTGTGTGTTTGACTTGGTTAGATGTTGTGAACTTGTTGTTCTTCTTGTCTTTTGTGGTCCTTCCGGCCTTTTGGTGTAGCTGAGCTGGCCGGCACATTCGTTCTTTTTAAGAATGTTGATTCATTTTCTTTTTTTATTTCTCTGATGGGTTTATTTTGGTCTTTGGCTCTCATATTGAGAGTTCCAGTGAAAAGCAGCCACACTTGGAATCAACATCACATCTTCTATCTGCTTATATTGTTATGAAATAACAAGTTAACAGCTAGCTATAAAGCTGAAATTCTGCACTCTTAAATTTACAAAAATTGGGAAATTGTCCACGAATTTATGGACCTAACTGAAATGAGTTTTGGGGTGGTGGTAGAAATAAGTAAGTAGTTTTTATTGTAATCTCCATATGTTTATTTTTTACCACACTCACACTGTGATGGGGCTTTCAAATAGACATTTTTCTATTTTTTTTCCTAACAAAAAAAGAAAAATTAATCATGATTTTTCGCACATTTAAGACAACTCATTATGTCTGAATGTTGAGTGTGTCCAAGCTTTAGTCAGCAGCTCTAGTGTGCTTACAGACCAGCTGATAATCTTAGCTGTGTCAGGATCTCCCGGTTTTGTAAAGCACTCATGTCCTTACACCTGAGGGGAGCTTTTCTGTGTGAAGGAAGAGGTTTCAGCATCACTTTGGGGTATTTTATTAACAGGACAGCAGGTGCAAGATTCCCTGACCTGCTGCCTCCACCAGCTGTGTGAGTGCATGTGTGAGTGCATGTGTGTGTGCATGTGGTGTGTGTGGGAGAGTGCGTGAATGTTTATGAGCATGGTGAAACTAAATGGCAGACAGCCAAAGCTCTGGGAAAATTGACTGACCCCGGCAAAACTACTGGTGACTCTGGTGAACCAAAAACCTGCCGACTGCTGCCTCAGTCATTTTTTCTCCTGAAAAAGCTGTTTGTTTTCAGTTGGACACTGAAGGCAAAGGGTCTGGTTTTCTGGGGGCTTTTTTTGTTGTTTTTTTTTCTCAAGTGAAAAAAGGCCTTCTAGATTGACAGCGCCTTTCATACTGTATTATCCGGCCTGGCTTTTAACTCCAGGAGAACTGTGTTCACAAATTGATGCTCTGCTCCTCTGGGGCTGTAGCTGAAACATTAAATTGTACTAAAATATTCATATGTGAGTGCATTTAGCTGAGAGCAATTGATGTGCGACTCCCCAGAGGCCAGATGGAAATGCTGCAGGGCCCCAGCACGCGCTGGCAGACACCCTGAGCTCTAGTCGGGACAGTGATTGTGATTTAGCTGAAGCTACAAAGTAAGGCTAAATTAAAGGCTACTGAAGTCAGGATGTCAGTGACTGCACTAGTGTCCAAAGATACAGCAAAATATCGAGTCACTCATGTGCAGTTGAAAAATTAGAGGCTATCTAGACTTTTGAAGCAAGTAAAATCATTAAGAAAACAAGTGAAGGATTTATTGGTGAATCACTTTTCTACTCATTCTGAACAAATAAGTAATTAGTACAAAAATCAAAGATCAGGTCAATCTGATAGAAACCCTGCTTCTGGTTCTGAAACATTTTAAGTACAGAATAGAATTTATTTTTACTTTTTGAATTTTTAGTTGACCTTCTGTACACTGAGTGTTATTTTAACCCATATTTGTACCTACAGTATTATTATTACATATTCATATTGTAGGAAACACAGTATAGGCTATGCAGTTGACAAAACTCATGTTTTTTATTCATTTCATAAAGTTTGCAGTTTGCAGTTAACATTTTCACTGAGTGTGCTCACATCTCCTAAAACCATGTGTGTAAATGTGTGTGCATTTGTTGCAAAAGTAGAATGCTGAATATGTAAATTTACTTCAACAGGATTTTTAAAAATATGTTGACTGCAGAAAAACCATTTCCCAAAAGTTTCCCTTTAAAAAAAAATTTGTTAATTTATTCTTTATGTATCCAGTCAGGCATAGCTGTCTTCTTACATGCTGGATTGCTGAATACATCTAGATGTTCAGTAGATTATTTAATTGAGGTTCTTGGAGCACAAGCTGATGTGTTCCATATCCCAAAGGGCTAAGTGAATAGCGCCCTCGTGTTTTTCACATGATAGTGTACTTCTTTTGATTATGTTAACATATGAAGGAGTAATGCACAATATTTTGTTGTTTTGTTGGGTTTTATTTTTGGAAAATAAGTGAAAAAAAAGCCAAAGAATTTTACTAATTTTACAAAATTTGTAAAGTTTACAAAAAAATTACAAAAACTTTGCAAAATCAGACTCAGTCCAACTTAGTTTCTGACTTTATTTATCTTCATACTTTACTACAAACAGGTTTAATAATTGATATTATCCCTCCAGAGAACTGAAGTGATTGAGCTTAGTCACTCACAGGGTCTTGTTTCGAGTTCTCTTTTTTTCTGCTGTTGACCCACTTTTACCCAAAGAAGCAAAGGAAGAATCTGAGGGGAGGGTACCACAAGAAACTGTTTTATGTAAATGCAGAGAAAAAAAAATCTTCTGTAGCCATGACAACAGTCTCCCGAGTGGATTTTTTCCACCAGGCGAACCTCTGGATCCTGTGCACTTAAGAAGTATGTTTCAAAAAGAAAACCTGAGAAGCTTTTTAAAGAATGATTTATAATTTATTTGTATTTTTCTCCTGCATCAGAGCCTCTTGAAGGAGTGTCCTGTGTGAGATGTGTTCTCAATCTGTCAGGCCGCAGCAGCTGTGTTCCCCACATCTATTTGTTCTCAATGAGCTTTACTCTATTTAATATATACCCAGCTGTTCTGTGTCACAGGGCCGTATTCAAAATCTCTTACATGCACTTTATAAAAAGTCACATTCACAAGCAAGAGCTCTTTGGAGTTGCATCAGTAAGGTCCCTCGAAAGAACACTTTTTATCCTCTATACCTGCTCGTCTTAATGGTGTAATCATTCTTCATTTTCCAGTTCATTTTACATCACAGTCAGTGCTCCAGAGGTGCACATCTTCTAAATGGCAGACTAACGCTTTTTAAACATAACTGCAATTAATTTGTGTCTTTATAAGAAATCATGAAATGTAACCTATTTTTTACCTTTTTTGATATAAAACAGGCAACACACGGCAGGATTCCCTGCTCTTGCATCACCACCAACAAACCCTGTTTTAGTCAAGTGCACTGTTAGATGCTGGTAACTAGGGTGTCAAAAAAAGAAAGAAGGCAGAAGAAGTAAAGAAAGAAAAAAGAAATGTGTCTGGTACCACTGTAGAGAAATACTGTACAAATTATAAATAAAGATCGATGACAAGATTCTCCAGAAGTTAAGCCAAAAATTTCAGACATCCCTGTGGCTCGGTGTAGGTTATAAACCCTATGTCCTTATTTAATACTATGAAGTTTGATTTGTTTTTAAGTAAGCTGAGCTTGAATGATAACTTCATTAGTATGCTAAAATTTAGGCATAGATGAGAACACAACCAGTCCAGATTATTTTAGATTTCATGTGAATGACCAGTTAGTAGTTATTATTCTTATTATTTATCTCAAAAGATATATTTTAACCCACATTTTACAGTGAACATAGAGCAAGCATACCTCAAGAATCCGCAACAGTCCAGAATAAGATTCAGCCCAATTTCCATCATATTATGGATTTACTTTGCTTCGCTGTCCTTCTGAAGTCATAAACACTGACATTACTGACCTTTAAATTGAATGCAAATACCTTGATACCTTTAAAACTTTAAGCAACTGTGTTGCCTTGCAAATATCTAATACGGAGTCAATTTTTGTCCAAAGACTCTAGTAACTCTTTAAGGTCTTTACCTGTTAAAAGTTCAGCAGGCTGTTCACAATGTCTACAATACATGCCTAAAAGCACTGAGCTGCTCCCATGTGATTGGCTGATGTGATCATGCACTTCATACTCTGATCATGGTAGAACCAGGATGACAAAGACACCTTAAGTTAGACAAAAAGATATCTATATTCTGCTACAAAGTACGCTCTTTTTTGTTGTATAGCAGCTTTCTTTTAGCTAAAGATACATTAGCTAATCAAATAGTAATAAAGCTGTTTTTTGATTTTCTAAAACAAACAGCTTATCTTTTCCACAATGACTTTCAAACTTTCAGAGGTGGGGTCCTTTTAATCTCAAGGATCCACAGATAATTCCATTAATACACATGAAAATCTACAGTGACTGTTCAAAGTTCTTGGTCTATCATTCATAGAATTTGTTTAGTTATTAGTTTAGTTTATATTTTAGTAATAGGAGCCTTAATGTTACTATAGATTAGGAACTTGCATATTAAAGAAAGGAAGAAACACAGATATATGCTCCTTAGTCTTACAGTACCAAAGGGCTTGTGAATGCAAATCTAATCCGTTGGTTTCCCTTTGTTAACGAGAATGAAAACAATGATCATGTAATGTTAATGCAGCTAAAGGGACTCCCTCTGTGCCATTATTAAAACATTTCAATTATAAAGTGTCTAATGGTCACTGTAAACTTACCTCCTGTAAGTGTGACAAGACCTACCCAGTGGTTTCATTGGAGAGATCCCAAAAGCAATTTACTTCTTAGGATGTCTTCTGAAAGTCTGCCTTTCAAAGTTCAACCCTTAACCTAGACTGATGCGATGGGGCACTTACAGACAATCTAGTTAACTAGGTAAATGTACTTTCTCACTGATGCCTATACTAATACTTTAGTTTCATCACTGAACAGTGCTGTTCAGGGTTGAGTTGGAAATTGAACCATATGAGTTATCGCTTCTTTTACATGGCTGGTTGAGCTGGAAGGAGTTTAGGTTAGAGGCAGAGTACCTCCACTTGAGACATTAACACAAAGGCAGCTGTATCAGATAGAGGCCAAACCAGGGTTTGGCACCCATATTCAACAGGATTCCTTTGTGTGTGTCAGGAGCCAAGCGGATCATTATTTATTTACTTGTTCCATGGCATGCGATAGGCATTGTTGTTTTTGTGAAGTAGACTGATGTGATGAGTCTGGTAATGTCTAATAAGTTGCAGATTCAGGTTATCACATTACATGTCAGCTGTTAAAAAAAAACACACACACACAGTTGGCTGCTGAAGCTTTTTTTCCAGACATTTTTTTCTTAGTAAGCTCAATTCATGCCATTTTTTTCTCAAGTGACAATGCTTGAATTGTGCAGCTCTGTATTGTTTATTGTTTAGATACAATGTATCCATGATTATTTAATGTGTGAGTCTTATTTAAGAACTTGAAACAGTTAAGACTACATGGAGCAACTACTGCAAAAGAGCTTTTTTTAAAAATATATATATGAACTTGAAGAAATGTATAAAGTAACTTCTTTGTTACTTATAGTTACAGTTATAGTTACTTAAAGCTACATATAGTTTTCAAACAAGCTTTAAGACAATAAAGTTATTTTATACATTTCTAAATTTCACATTTTGAATGCACCCTACTCAGTACATTGACACTTATTTGGTCTAAGATGAACACTTTTCTACCATCTATGTCAATAAGACTGGTCTGCGGTTTGTTACTGTGTATTCTTTGCTCTTCAAAAAGAGAGAAAGAGGGAGATTTCTTAGAAATTAAAACCGATAATAACCTTATTATCTTATTATTGTAATAATATATTGTAATGTGTAATAGATAGATATGGTCTCATTTATGAATTAATTAAAAAAGAATAGTAATACCAATCCTCAAAGTCTGTTTTGCAAATTAAATACTGAACTCTGAAAACTTGTGTCGATAGCATAACTACAACCATAATCGTTATTAACAATTAAAACATTCTCTGGATACTTGTAAACATTTGACAAGCAACAAAATGTAACAGCAGTTTATCTTCTGAATTAATGATACGGGAGGGTAATTAGGGGGGCTGTCTCCTCTCACGACACACTTACAGTGACTTCACCAATTAGTGGTTGTTGTGACAGGTCCAATGTTAATAACCTTAAATAATTTAGATTTTTTTCAAAATCATATGCAAATAAGAAGATGACGCTAATGAAACAACGCGATGCGGTGTACAATGGCGTGTGCAGCACGAAGCGTGTGAGAAGAACATCTTTGATAAGCGTAATCACACGGTTCAATTATGTTTTATCCTGGTGAAGAATCTTTGGTACACCTTTAAATCATTTAACATCATAAATTCACAAGAGTCAGTGATCTAAGAGCAGTTAAAGAAATACTATCTTTTATTTTTTGCTATTTTCATTCAATTGACAACACCTTCATTTGGCAATGACTTCCTCCATATGAAGTTTACAAAAGTGTCTGTAAACATTAAAGTGCAAAGAATTTGCTCACCGTTTATGGCACATTTCTTTTAAAGGTTCATGCTACAAGCACTCCAGTCTAGTTCCATGTGAAGAGCCCAGTCAGTTACCGTTTCATTTCAACCACACAAATATACCCTACTAACAACTTCTGAAAACAAAACTGTTATTTAATAAATTTTGATGATGGTCCATGGCATTTAAATCAAACAGGTGACAAAAAGGCAAAGGTAGAAAATTGGCTTTTCAATAGTTTAGCCAGTCTTACAGTATTTACCCTGTGGCTGTTTAAACAGAACAGCATAATTAATGTCTAAACTTGAAAATAGAAATGAAAAGAAACAGAACAACAACAAAAAGCAATAGAAAACACTCCTTTTACTGCTTGAAATTCTCAAGAGCAGTGTCTAAGATGGCAACACTGCTCAGCATTTATGTTTTTGTTCAGTATAGGCTTGAATGGCCCTTTGCTGGTTTTAATTCATGTAAAGTTCAGTGCATTTAGGACCTATTCAAAGTGAGAATTCCTGATGAAGAATGTGTCCAAAAACACATTAGATGCCCCTTTGATAGGGTGGTATTGTCTTTGTTGTGCTATATCTGGGCTTTTTTGGATTTCAAAAATCTATTAAGGAGAAACAGGGGAGGTTAGACAGGATGCCAAAGGGCCTAAAAAAATTATTATTTTTAATTTCTACTAATGACAGCTGAAAACACAACTGAACGAGCATCGCTGTTAGCTAGAAGCTAAGGCTTGAGCTTGCTCTGAATTGGCTAAGTCTCGATTTACTCTGTAACAGATGAATCAAATTTTCAAATCTTGTGTGGTCCCTCTCATGAGGTTTGATCTGTCACAAAAGTTCAGATATATGCCAAATGAGATGGCAGTAAAAAATAAAAAGAGTAAAAGCTTCTGTTTCTGTGTAAATAACGCTTGCTTATGTATCAGACATATGCCCTAGAGGTGAGTCAGCTGGTCCCAGTAGCCGGTACTTCTCCTCCAGTGACGGCTCAGTGCTGCTGCCCTGCAGGTGGATCAGTGGCTTGGTCTGCAACAGCACACAACCCCTTCCCCGGCCCCGTCTCTCCTCTTGGTTCCTGCGATTGAAAATGTTTATTCTGTTGTCCAGTTCAGGGCTGGCATTTTCTGAGCCAGTCGGACTGGGAAGCTTGAGGTTGACAGGGTCTACTGCTAGGCCCTTTTGAGCAAGGCAGGAGTCCTCAGAGAGGGAGGAGAGAAGCTCCTGCACCACCATGCTGGGGTCCTTGCAGGGGTCCTGGCCTGAGAAGGAAGGGGGGCAGCAGCGATGGGAGCTGTAGCTCAGACTGAAGTCCTGAGCTGCGCTGCTGCTGCAGTCTGTCATTGATGAACCCGGAGTATGGCTACTCAGGCTGTGGGGACGGGCCGTGAGGCTGCCACTGGACCGTGATATGCTGGTGGAGGCATCACTTACAGCGCTGCCCACCCGCTCCATAGCAAGCATAGGATTTGACTGGATGAGGTTTGTACTGGTGGGTAGGTGAACGTCAATGGCTGCTGTCGTGATGACCCGCGCACCTAAGCCACAAGCCCCAGCATCTTGACAGACACATGTTTAGAAAAAGTATATGCAGATAAAGACATCCATACAGATATGGCTTTTTTTATTTGCTACTGTCACTTACCACTGCTTGCTTCACTGTAATATTGGCTGATGTAGTTGTTCATGTCGTCACGAACAACTGGATCTGAGTTAAAAATAAAGAATAAAACAATGACAGTTATTTTTGTTTCAGCTGATTTCTAATTTAAAATACAGAATCAATTTTTCTGGTTGCATTCTTACTTCCACGCATCCATACTTTTTAACCATCCTCTTTAGTTGTTTCCTTTCTTTAGATCATTATGATAAAATCATTTATTTGCATAGCACAAAACCAACCAATTGCATGCTGGGGCCTGGACATATCCAGTATATGTTAGGGCAAGTATATATAATCTATTTGCTAAAAGATGCCAGGCCCAGTTTTTTCTTGACTGTCATACAGTGTTTTGTATCCCCTCCTGTCTAGTTGACATGATAACTAAACAAACTAAACAAATCTAATTACTGTTATTACTAACAGTACTTTAAACACTTATTGACTATTATGAATATAAAATGGAATCAAAAGTATAATTATCTTACAGTAGCGTGAGATTAGGATTAAATATACTTCAACAGACTTCAACAGACATCCTAATAATCATGTGTAAATCACTGGGTTTGGATTACACACCTATTTGTCCAAACCTTGGTCCATGTCAATGTTCATAGTGCAAACTAGTCCAAATGGAAAATATCTTGTATGTTTACAACAGAATATTGACAGAGATGACTTCTGCCCCAGGCCACAGGTGCTTTATAGACAAGTGGCCTGGATCACGCACTGCTACATTTGTGCATTAGCCAAACCTTAGTGTACTAGGAATAAACTGGGACAGAGACAGGGTGGGGTTGGTTTCAGGGATTAGAGAAATGGGGGAGAGTGAGAGAGTCTAGGAGCTCTTTGTTCAGGCTCTGAGCCCTCCAGTCTAGCCTGCATCAGTGTGCATGGTGAATAACTGTGATCTGCTGTGCTCTTCTGTTCGCTTGATTGGTCTTAAGCTCACTGTCCGCTGGCTGAGTGCGAACCCAGAGTACCCTGAGTGCTAGCCCCTGTCCCGCGGGACATGCTGCAGACTCTGATGGGTAATTTCATTTATTTTTCAGTCTAAAATATTAATCCCTGAGCCACCCCTGGAGAGGAAGCATTGCACTCACTAAAACAAGGCTGAGACAATCACTCCACAATTAATAACACATGAGTCTTAAGAAAAAAAGAATGGGCAGTCCAGCATACATAAAGACTCTCCTCTTCTTTCTGTGACAGTCAAGTTACCAAGTCGTCATCTCTGTGGAAAAGGAGAGGTGACATGCCGAGGTTCTTTTAGTTCAAACTACAACTATAGTATCATTTTCACACACCAAGCAATAAACCACAGGTGAAATAGTTGGGACAGATCCTGGGAAACAGAACAATTATGGAAACTAATGGTGACATATAAATATAAAAGATAACTTTAGATTTAGAACATATGACGTTTGATTTTATAACATAATGTTTCTGAAGAGTTAGTGTACAACACCTGTCTATAGAGACGTTTTAGCCATGCTAACTAAAAGTGTGAAGATCAGTCGAAGACCACTGAGAAGATTCAAGAATGCATTGACAGTGAACATCCAGAGGGTTGGTGTGACAGAAGAGGATGCTAGCGAAAGACTGAGACGGAAGCAGATGAGCTGCTCCGGTGACCCCTAAGCAGAACACCCGAAAGAAGTACAAGAAGAATTTAAAAGTGTCAGTCTGTCATCTGGACTCAACAACAGAATATCTGATATTTTGTGCATTTTTTGCACCCAAAATTCCCTAGAGACATTAGTGGTCTCTATACAATGGATACCAGTACATATGTTGATCCCATGAGTTTTTATCTAATGCCATCACTGATATCAATTTGTTTGTAATGCTCACCAGCCTCTTTTTGTAACCTTATGGTAACCCTGGGAGGCAAAAACTAAATTGGTGATACATTGTAACGTTATAAGTTCTTGACTTAAGAAGAGTTGAGTAAAGGTTTTTCCAGCATGTGTGTCATTTTGTTCCCATTTCCACCCATTTTCTGTTTTGTTTGCAATACTCAATTCAACCACAAGATGCCCACCTACCCTGTGATATGAAAAATATGCCTTCATGCATTTCATCCTGAAATTAAGGCAAGTCTTTATAAGGAAGGACATGTAGTGAATGAAACTGCATTAGACACATTCTTTGAATGTTTTTCTTTCAGTCTCAGTTTGGTTAAGATTAGGCACCAAAATGGGGTTTGAAATAGAAAGACCTGTGCTCTCTTAGTGTAATATCTAACTTAAGCATTTCTTTTAATAGTCACAGTAGGGTTTTTTAAAAATGCTCACTACAATAAAGAATGGTGATCCACCTTTTGTTTTAGTGTTTCTGTACTATTGCAGCAGTGAGAGTACATGTAGGTGTCAAAATCATCACACTCTTGAGATATAGCTTATTCTTGCCTTTTATGAGCGCTTGGAGGTTTAATGGCCCTCCATATGGAGGGTGAGAAGCCAGCTGAAACGTTGTGTGTAAAACAAATAAGCTTGAATTGAGTTCACCTGACTTGACTTGAGCTTTGTGGTCTAAGTGCTCATCCCAGTGACCATGTTTCTGTAAAAAGCCCCACTTGTTTCTGTGAGCCAGATTTCCCACTATGCCCTCGGGGTAATATTGTGGCCACCATGGAGCCTCTTGGTGCCCTATTGTGGTTTGCAGGTGAAGGGGAACAGATGTTGACAGGAGCCGACTCCCTACTAACAAGGCCCAATGCACAGAGCACTCTGTACCTGAAATAGCCCAGTCAGTTTGGGCTTGCTCCGCTGGCCTTGCCATGAGGGGGGCAGTAAGAGAGATAGTTGGGGCATGACAGAAGCCCATGCAACCTGACGTAGTGTCAGTGAACATACTTGTTTTCTCTAGGATTCACCAGATGCTAAAAGCTTTTTTGCCCCCGCATTGATCCCAGAGCGCCTGCGGTCAGATGGGTATTGCATGTGAGCATGGAAGGGCTAAGAGCTTGGCCTCAAAGATGCTCCAGGGGTACTGCTCCAGATTAAGTGTACACTGCTCTGGCATTCAGTTCACCTGATGCTACCGTGTAACAGACTTTTTGTTCCACATAATTATGTACATACTTTATGTTGCACCTCTCTTCTGGTTTGTTATACTGTTTCCTCAAACAAAATTTACACCTGGTATGGTATATAACCAATCAATCAATCAATCAATCAATCCATCCATCCATCCATGTCCAATTCAGTCTAAGTAGGGATGAGAATCAAGAACCGGTTTTTGTAGAGAACTGGTTCCCAGCAGTCCAATTCCTTGGAATCGTTAGTCTGCCTGCCTATCGATCCCACTTATCGGTTCTTGCACTCTCGCAACGATCAGCTGATTTCAGTTCGTGGTCGGAGATGGAAAATTTTGGAGCAGTCTACAGCGAGGATGTGAACATTACTTTTAATTTTATTGCACAAAAGTATGAGAGCACAATGGTAAAGTGGAGACTGCTCCAGGACAGAAACAACTGCATCATACTGTTAACACAACTTCAGCTCTTCACAAGCACAGCATACTAACACTAAGGTTGCCATTTTAAAGCTAGGTGAGTGCTGAAGGTTTATATTGTTAATTGATCATTATAAGACAATGAGTTTCAGATCATTTTACAGAGTAAGATGAAAGTAGCGTTAACGTTAAGTCTTTCTCTTGGGTGTAACTAAGTAACATACTGCACAACTTTAAGAAGAGTGTTCTTTGTAATATGTGTAATAACTTTTTTATTTTATTTTACTTTTTTTGAGTAATGACCCCCAAAACTGATCACAACAAAGAGGGAAAATACCTCCAACATGCACAAACATTTGACTACACAGCATGGATTCTTCACCAGTCTGTTGCAGGGCAGATGGAGATACACCCATTGACACTCGCATTCATACCTAAAGCCAATTTAGAATTGCCAATTAACCTAACATATATATCTTTGGACTGTGAGAAGAAGCCAGAGCCATGGTGGCACGGGGAGAACAAGGTCCACACAAAAATTCACCAGCCAGCCTGTGATTTCAGATCCTTTTGCTATGAAGCAACAGTGCTAACAACTGTGCTATTTTTTTAAGTTACAGACTTTTGTCTTCGATTCAGTCATTTTCAGTTTTTTAATTTATCTTTTATAACCAATTCAAGCACCCTTCAGTTGATACAAGGTCAGTTTTAAAAGCCATACTATACCTGAAGTGACACGTGGCTCCCTGGGGTTTCTCTGACCGCCCTCATCGTCAGACTCCCCAGGAGTCAAACCTTCTACGACCTGAAAATTCCTGCCCTGTTTGTCCCAAACGTGGTGGATCTGCATGGCTGCTTCACGCTCTGCTGCAAGGTCCAGGTCCTGCTGGGCCAGATGTGCCCTCAGTTGCCTGATCTCAAACTTAAGAATAAATATGAAGAGAAAAACACAAACAAATAAATGTGGAAAGTCACAGGGGATTGTAGAAAAGGATGAGTAAGTAGTTTGAAAAAGTGCAGGAACATGAAAATTGAAGACCGATAAAAAGTTTGGAGAAAAGCACGACGAGACAAAAACAAAATAGAAGAAAGGGAAGAGAGAGGACAGGGAAGGATGAGGTGGTGCAGGAATAAAAGGAAGAAACAGGGGGAAAAAAGCATGTTTCTGGAATACATTTCAATTCAGTACACAAAAGTAGAAACAAGTAAACATTTTTTTTTATATAGATACTGAAATACTGCCTCCTTTTTTTAAAGAACAAGAATTTGGTAACTTTCTTTATCAAAATTGTGGGAGTGTCAGAGTGTGTTTCCGTTTTCTTCCGCTGATCCGATTCAGGTAAGCAGGAAACATGTTTGTGATGTTTTGCTGCCCTCTTCTGGTGAAAGATCAACTTACAATCGCTTATGTGACCAAGAACAACATGTATCCTTAATCAGTCCTTTAGTGCAGTAAAGAGCTTAAAAAGGACAGCTAGATCCATGGCGTCTAAAGTTAAAATAAATGTTTTTCATTGCAATACAATACAATATAACTACATGCGCTATTAGCCAACATAAATTATTGTGCTTGCATCCAAGGTGCTTTTAAAGCTCTATTCTTGTCAGTTAATGTCCTTCGAGTTTTACACAGGCACTACTACAGAAAACGAGACTATCAAAGTTTTGTACTGTAAAGCCGCCATTAGAAAACCTTTCCACATCAATTAAAAGTAAGTAATGCAAAGTAAATCTCAGATGTGTTGGTACTCACAGCCTGCTCCTGACAAATCTGAGTGAGACGCTCCAGCTGCTCCTCTCTCACAGCCTTGGTCTTCTCACACTGCTGGATCTCCAGTTCCATTTCAACTTTGACTTGTAACACATACGCTAAAATTGGAGAGAAGGGTGAGAACGAGAATGGGTTGAAAATATTTGTTATGCATAAATAGGCATTAAGACTTACTAACAAAAGTGTCATAGGTAAGAGAGCTGGTTCAGATAGTTAAGGCAATTTACATTGAGCACATCAAGGTCAGAGTGCAGAGGGATTTCTTTATCCTGTGTCATTTGTTCCTAAGAACTCTGTCATCACACACACAACCTTTATTAATGTTTAAGTATTTTTCTGATAGAATTTTCTCAATTTTTACATTTGCATGGCCAGCAAACGATCATCTTCTACTTCATCTTCATCTAATAAGAGTTTATTGCTGGAGTGTTGCTAGAATACTTTATTTGACCTTTAATAACTCTTGCTTTTGTCTGGGATTCATCTCATTGATTGAATGATTGATTGGCTTAGCAAAAACATAAAATGTACAATGTGCAAAAATATCAAAAGCACATCTATAATACAACTAATCCATCAAACACTTATTTTCTGTCAGTCAGTAACAGCTCTTCCTATAATTTTTATTTTATTTATGCATGACACAGTTTCTGGAGTAGGGCATGAAGGAACCTAAAAAAAGAATGGTGAGAATAAATGTGGACTGCTGCTGTCAACACAGTTGGTAGACAATCAGTCTTTTACACCTTTTTTTGTCACATTTGTAAGTCTGCCACATGATATCACACGTGCTAATGCTGCGTATCCTGCAATGAGCGGCATAAACTTGTCAAATATAATCATTACTGGTCCTAGTCACAAGACTAGGATTTTTGTGAACATGCTGAGATGACAATGAAACTAGGCCTTCTGCTACAGAGAGTAGCTGAGCAAAGCACACAGCCATCACCACATGCTCCTTGTATCTATTTATAGTAACGTTGCGCACGCGCACACACATCAAGAAGGAGAAGACATTAGATGGGGTCAGTCCAGTCAGAAATCAAACCAGCATGAAAAGCTCAATCAGAGCTTCAATTATTTAGCTACACAATGCAATACATTTGTGTAGCGCTGTGCATTTACAAGCTTAGCAGGATTGGTTATGTGATTATAGTGTCTGTGCGTGCATGTGTGTGCCACAGCTGTGGTGACAGTTTCTGCCAGCACTTGCACAACAGTGTAATTCACACCACAATTAATCCAACAACTTCTCAGAGTCCACTGTTGGTGGTGGTTTGATTGCCCTGGCCTCTGTCCCAGTGTCCCAGGCACTGAACCTAATGGCAGGCCAGAGCCTTGCATGGAATTGGTGAATGCATGAAAAATAAACACATTTTCTAGAATTTTCTAGACTGTATGTCAGGTTACATAATGTAGAATAAGTGCATTTTAACACAATCAGTGCATGAAAACATCCACAATCCTCACAGATTTCTTGCTGCACTTTCTCCACTCACCTGTTTCACAGATCACTTGTGTATCGAAGCCATAAAATCAACTCTCTCTCCAATCTGCTACACCCAAAAGTTACATTTCTTTTTTTTATTACATTTCATTGTATATTATGTACACACTATATACATATGCTTAGCTCGAGGTGTTGCATAGCTCGTTGGATATGTATTTCACAGACGTTTATCTGTACTACAAATTTTGGCATCAGAGGTCAATGAAGAAAATCAAAAACATCTTAATAGGCATTTATGATAAAGTATAGATAATTCATATTCAGTGATTTAGGACCGACCTCTAGCTTACTTTCAGCATGAAAAAATAGCAACGTAACCTTCATGGTTCATTGTGAAGCAGTGTTCAAGCGCTGGTGAGTCAAACTGATGCTGATGGAGATTTTTTGTGTTTTTTAGTTTTGTTTCTAGACCACTAATTTCAAAGTTTGAGAGATTAACATTACCTGATGATCATGACAAATAATTGTGAAATTCACTCTTCCACAAACTTTGCCACTTTATATGTCAAACTCTTTTTTTCCAAAGATTTGATGCCTGTCATGTGATAACTGAGCCAGTCCCTCAACTTTATATTTTTTGGTTTGAGTTCACTTTTTTCCCTCTGTTGGTGCTCGCTTAACAACAAAACTCAATGACTCACAAATACAAAACCCAGTAGTTTGAGGTGTGGCAGGAAAATCACATGTTCCCTCCCTAGAAATCACGTCTGCAGCTGCGCGTTAAGCAGCTCAATGCTAACAAAAAAAAGAAATAGAGTGTGTGGGTGTGTGTTTCCCTAAACTCTGTATTAAAGCATTGTAGAAAACAACAGACACATATTTACATTAAAATACTGGACGTGGATGAACTGTACACTGAATTCCTATGTGCTCTGCATGCACCTCATCCTGTATGCATTCGGAGATCCGTCATGAGGGTGACCTCTGAGCGGATATCGAACCAGTCTATATTAGCATAGGAGAGAACAACCACTATATTCATTATGGCTTCTGTGAATCTACTTAGCTAGACGCTTGCAATCAATACAAGTTAGAGTAGCAGAGTGGCAGCAATTTACTCTGAGGAATGATCAATAGCTGTATTGTTCTGAATAGCAAATAATTTGTATAATCATGGAAAAACGGGGTCACTTAGCTGCATCTGTGTGATCCTTTTGAAAAAAAAAAAAAGAAGAAGACCACTGGCATGCTGTGTGAATTTTATGTGTCACTTTCAAATTTCTGGAAATTGAGTCTGGATTTTGATGGAAAAAAAAAAAGGTTTTGTCTGCCTTACCATCAATGATCCTCTTGACCCTCCAAATGCGTAGTGTGATGATGAGGCTGATGGCGTCCCAGGGGCTGCTGGGCCCATTGGCCACTGTGGATGCCACCATTGGGGCCAGGGACAGCACAATAACTGCACCATCAAACACCTTTTTGGGACAAAAGCAAATACAGAATTAAAACAAGTTCAGCGTACGAGCCATAACTCCATTCCATTAACCCTCAACCCCTGACCCCAGTTCTATAGTTTTGATTCAGCGATACTCAAATATAAAGCTTATATGTGGATTTTATTAATGGATGTATGTAGTTTTTTGCTTCAGAGGAATATTTTAACATTTTGGTAAAGTCCTTATTTACCTAATTTAATTCTTGCTGAGGTTAAGTCTACATGAACAGATGTGATCACAACCTAAAATAAAAATACCATGCCTTAAAGTGACCTTACGACTCTCGGCCACTTTTAGATCGCTCCTCGCAAGTCAATTCTAACTGCTTTGAGTGCACTTGTGTTTTCACCATGGACCTCAACAAACAAACAGAAAGGAAACTGTGGTTCCAACAAACTACCTTCAGTCTAATGTGGAAGCTGCAGATTTCAATGAAAAAGTCCCAGTGCAGCCAGAAATGCGCACTTCATTTTCTTCAATATTAATGGAATTGTGCCCCATGAAATCCTCCTCCAGTGTCATACTGCCAACATTAAGTTCTATTGCAATATGCGGAGGTATCAGAAGAACATTTGATCCAAACAACCTGAACTGTGACATATTTCATTCTGCAGTAAGATCGCAATAAAGGGCACCCAATTTTTGGGGGGACACACCAACACAATCATTGTATATCACCCACTTTATTCACTAAAACCGACTCCCTGTGACTCCTTTTTTGTCCCAAAAATTTAAATTGAGTTAAAGGTTATCCATTTTAATGCAGGAATACCAGCAGCTGCAAACACACAACAGCAAATAACTGGAATAGGGCATCCAGTGAGAGATTAGTAATAGCAAAGGGTGCTATATTGTGATCTGTCGCAAATGACGCATTGCTCCACAAGAAGATTGCATTAAAGAGAATAACCACCCGCAATCTTTTTTCCTTTTTTAATGTATTTAAAAATGATCGTACTTCTCATGTGGCTACCAGAAACTGGCTGACAGAGCTTAGCACTACTGGTGAAAACAGATAGCAGGCTGTGGCTACTAACAACCTTTTTATATCTTATTTTTGTATAGTTGGTATGGTTTTCTTACCTTGGGCACAACCAGCTATTTTCAACTGTTTCCCGTATTTATGTTAACCTCCAGATAGTAAGTTTTTAGCATGTAGAAATGTCATGTTTACCTTGATGTTATTATTTTTACAAGCTTTCCATCAACCTTCAGCAAGAAAGTCAATAAGTGTGTTTAAGTGGTCAGTATGGGCATACCATGCAAGAACAGGAGGATAAATTAAAAACAATAAAAACAATAAAAATAAAAACATTAAAACTAAATATTCAAATAAAAAAATCAAATTAAACATAATATTCAAAATCTGACATGAAGATTTGCCGGTATAGCAGTACTAACCTCAACTTTGTTTTCTATGTAGTCCCAGATCCCAAGAACAACAATTCTGAAGACAGTCTGAGGCAGACAGAGAGATAAAGCGATACTTTAAAATGAATAATTGGGGCAGCATGCTGATACATGTGAAAGACTCTTTTAAGTCATGTTTACATCCAAAAACTGCTAATTTGCTAATATATGCAAAATTATTTTCTTCTTAACAGAAAAGTATCCAAAAATAAAAATATAAATTACATCTACATTAAACATCTCAGTGGAGGTATTTAGTTACTGCACTTCTACATGATACCTTCCACTGATATTACTCTATCTGTGGTAAATCTGTTATTGCATAATGATTTCTGTTCATGGAAATATGGCATGAAATTTGTGAAAACACATACACACATATCAAACTCTACTTATGCTCTGGAAAATGTGGCCGGCTGCAGTACACTGTTAAGCAGGGACATTGATTTACACTCTAATTAGCTAGAGGTGGTCCTGCTAATCCATCATCTGGAGCACATGTTAGACAACAATGCTGGTATCAGGTGAGATGAGCAGCTACTCCGCCCACATGTAAGAATTATGTTTTCTGATTGGTGAAGAGGGACTGGCTGGTGCACCTCCTCTTCTGTGATGCCAGTGGGTGCCCTGTGTGCATGGATCACATCACTGTAACCCCATCCCCACTGCTCTGTAAGCTCAGCTTTAATTATTGCTCATACTGGCTCACCGGTAATTAAAGTTTGGGTTAGGGCACTGGGGCTGAGGCTGTCAGGGTAATTGGTTTGCACTGGAGTGGAGGCCTCTAGGCCATATTCTCCTCTTTATGTTATTTTCATAATCACAAAGTAATGAAAAGACATTACTTTATCAAACAATGGCTTAAATTTAATTCTGATTCTGCTTCTAGGTAGCATTTTTAAGCTATGGCTTAATCAAGACTAGACAATATTGGAATATAAATGGTAGCAACTACCTACTCTAGTTCCCTTAGGTTTGAACCTGGTTTGCAGATATGGAGGTGTTACATAGTTTAGCTGGTTTAATTTAATCGCAAATCAACAAGAAAAGTGAGATTTTAGTGAATCTTTGCAATTGAAACGTTCTGTGATTATTACATTGGCCCGAGAGCAAAGATTTGGAAAGTAAAAGAGATTATGTTAATGGTGGAACCAAAATGTGACTTAATTGAGAATAATATACAGATCTTACCTCTGAGAAGAAGAGTGACAGAATGATAAGGCTGATCCAGTGGATAATGCTGGCAAATTGGAACGCATTGGAAACTATTTAGAGAGGAAACAGAATAAATGTTTATTTGCACTGTGCTTAAGGTGTACAGTGTAAGAAACCTAATTGGTATAATCGTGTCCATCCATTAACTCGCTGTGCTACCAGCATACCCACTTCCTATACTACTAATATGTTTCTGCACTCTCTTGCCCAATCCTTATTGTCCATCTGCTATTTCTCTTGTGGGGCAAGTAGTGGACTTGAGAACTAGATTACAATAGATCTAAAGTGACTAGAGTCCTGCAGTCCCCACAGCAAGACTCGAGTATCAACAGAGCTGGACGCTGGCCAGTAATCGATGAGGATGGCTGCCTGCTGCCACTGACAAGAATCTTGGTTCATTATCACCTCTATCCATCACTCTCCATCATAACCATTTATCGTCCAGCTCCACAAGCTGTTTGTGTTGAAGGACTACACAAACAGCGAAAATGCACACAAAATACAGTTAAATATGGACATTATCACAACAAGTTCAACAGAAAATTACTAATAGTTTCAATGGCACCTACAATAAATGTAATGGATCTTTACAGGGGTTATTTTTGTTTTGTTTTTTTAAATAAATTACTATACATACTGAGGTGAAATAGTATAAGAGACAGATTTCAGAGTTGCACATATTGATCATGTAACTGTAAACTCTACAATATGTGACCATGACTGTAAACACAATCTAAGGCATATGCATTTATTTTAATGGAAAATGAGATCTTTGGAAACAGCAGCATGTATGTTCATAATGGCATTATTGGAAGATATATTGAGAGGCTTTATTTGATCAAAAGTACAGATACAACAAGCGAAAATTCAATATAAGTAAAAATGTCAAGTATCTGGTACAGGTACTTATTCTGTAGAAAAATAACTCCTGTTATAATATCATAGTTGTTTATAGTAATATGTAAGAAGCCGTTTTCTTTTGAAGCTCAGTAAAGTGAAGCTAGTTTCAGCTTCTTTAAATACATTATTTACATTACTTATACTTCTGCATGCTGACCTTAACAGGGTACACTTTTAAAAAATTTAGGCTGCATAGCAGCGATGACTGCCCAGGTTGATGTATAGAGAAAGTCCAGTGTAAGCAATAATAAAAAGAATAATGGCACACCTTATATATTTCTGAAACTATATTTCCTTAATGTGATCCTAGCAGAAGGTAGGGCACAGTGCAGACACAGCATCAGTGTTTAATTCTCAAGGACACTAAACTGTTTAACTCCCCACTGCTCCAGTGGAGCTGCTACTATATGCCTCCCGAGTGTTTTATGAACGTCACACTGTGTATTAATGGATAAGAATATGCATGCTCAGCAGATTTTTCCTTATATAATGGTACCGGCTAAAACAGGAGAAATAAAAGCACACTGTTTACATTGTAAGAGTTTGGTGTCTATGAGCAGCTCCAAAGACAGGAAAAGCACCACCAGGATAACGCAGGCCACCAGGATACAATTGAAGCCAGCACTGAGCAGACAGACCTGCCACAGGGCCACTCGACGCCCACAGCACGGCTTCAGCCAGTTGGACCTAAAGGGACAAGAAGGGGAGATGTTTTAATGCAACATAAAATTCAACCAGCATTTACGGTTTTAATTTAAATATCAAAACAGAATCAGAAGCTTGTAAAACCACAACCCAACCCTTAATAAAAACCACTGATTTTATTTTTTGGCCTTTTTCAGCTTTATTCTTAGATTCAGTGAAGAAACGACAGGAAAGTGGGGTCAGAGAGAAAAGGGGGGAAGACAAGCGGCAAAGAGCCACAGGTCGGTCTCAAACCCAGGCCGGCCGCTCTCAGCCATATGGCATATGGGCACCTGCTCAGTGCGCTCAGCTAAACCAGCACCCAAAACCACTGACTTTTTGACTGTGTAGATTTATCCTTTTATCTACTTTAACTGTTTAATGTAAAAGGTACAAATGAAAATTTAGTTTAAAAAATAGCACAAAATAAAGTACTGATATGTGTACATATCATGTTTCACAACATAAGTATATCATTTAGAATTACATTTCTGACTGCAGAACTTCCAATTCCATGACCCCAGTAACAATATTTCAGTAGCTATATGAATATGAACAGCTGAACTCCCCGACATGGCCAACAGAGGGTGGTAGTTTACACTTATGAAAGGTGATGTCTGTTTAAATCTGGGCAAAGTTTGGTAGTGATGGCCAAAGAAAAGTGTAGTCAGAGGGAGCATTGACAGAGAAAAAGACAGTGAAGCTCTGTGAACTAGTGTTCTGACCATCAGCAGTGTGAGTGGAATACTGATGGCCTCCTTTTTACATGGGAATGAAGGGAGTCACTGTAGAGGATGCTGCTAAGAAGGAATGATTTCACATGTTTAGCTTGGCACATAAGTTACATGTGGTGTGGAATGAAGGAAAAAAATGTAATTAAGTTTAATAACCCAGTGTCTGCGGCCTATTTCTTTGGCTACGGCATACAGGTTTCAATAGAAAATGATAGTCTGTCATATAATTTAAAATCAGACAGACTGGTTTACGTTTAAGATAAAATGACAGATTAACATTTCAATATGTTTCAGCCTAAGCTTTATTTTCACTGTAAGAAATCAGCATTTAGGCCACTAGTGTGTCTGGCGAGATAGCCTAATTCTATTTTGAAATAGTGGGATGGTCATACAGATCAGCTACTACAAGGGCTGACGGTAGGAGCTGAGAGAAACAATGCCTTTCACCGGCTCTCCAGCTGGTATGGAAAGTTGGCTCTGCCCACCACCTTTCCCTTCTCCCCATGCTCTGGCATAGAAGAGACAGACATTGGCAGAGCATTTCCCTCCTCTGATCATGTCTTCATTCCTTGGCATGCCACTAATATGAGCTGCAACGGTGGCAAAATGGCTCCATTTTCACCACAGCTTCAAAATGAATTTGCTATATTCATCACAGAAGTCATATCTAAACTCTCCACTTTCCCTGTTTTAAAATGTAGGAGAAATTTGTGTGTATCCTTGAAATTATTTCTTTTAAATGCTGTGTTAGAAGGGATGATATTAATGAACTCTAGGAGTACTTGAAGCATAAAAGTCCATTTTTATCATCTTCTACCAGAAATCTTTGAGGCAAGTATATAGTGTATACTATATACTCACTTCACACGTCTTTTTGGTTTTCCGATCAAGTACAAGTGTTGAAACAGAATCTGCAAAATTATTATTCACAGTTAAATCGAGAATATCCCTTAAGAAGGAAATCCTAACAAAAACATTTTCAGAGGGCCTCTCTTTATAATTTCCTCCCGCAGTGGCACATTTACGTAGCAATGAGGAAAATGTTTTTAGCAGCTGTCGAGCTGATCACTCCACCCTCCCACTGCTTTCTCACATAAAAGTATTCCTTACAGCCTGGCATGGGTAGAGCCACAAGTCTGTAAACAATGCACGGCTAATGTAATAAAGGCATAATCATGCTGATAGCAATCATCTTCTTGGCACTGGGTGGGGTGGCACAAGTGCGCGAGCTCCAGATGGTGTAAAATCTGTACCACCAGTCTTGCAGAGACTCTGTGGATGCCAGGTATGATGCCATTATGTATATCAGCCTATATGCCAGAACACCTGGGCATCCTGCGATAAGAAAATATTGATGTATTTGTGATGCATATTTTTATTGCATGTACTTTCAGTTGTTTTGGAGTTAGTGTTAACACCTTCGAGGCCATAAAAGTTTCTCAGAGTTTTATAAAAGAGCTCAAATATATGAGCTCAAATCACAATGTAGGTACAAAATAGGAAACTGACAAACTGATTAAGCTTTTGCAGATTTTGCATAAATATACATCATAATCTGACACGCTGAGCAAATTATCTAAAAGAAAATGTTTGTGCAATCTTGACCAAACTCATTCAGGGACATACAGTTGATTTCACTTATTCTGTGTAACTGATTTGATCCTTGTTACTTAGCATGGCCAAATATGCAGTTACGTGAGAAAGAAAGTTTTAACAAAACTCTGTGCAGACATGTGAACAGCCAAGTACATTTCATTATTCAGTATCCTGTAGCACCACCTTTAGTTAGCAATCATTTTCTACATGAATTTATACATTTCTTATATTGTTATGGAGGAATTTTTGCTCGCTCTTCTTTACAATGTTGCTTCAGTTCATTGAGGGTACTGGACATTAATTTATGTACAGTTCTCTTAAGGTCCTATTACAGCATTTCGATCATGTAGAGTTCGGGATTTTGACTGGGTCCTTGCAACACCTTGATTCTTTTCTTTTCCAGCCATTCTGTTGTAGCTTTGCTGCTGTGTTTGGGATTATTGTCCTGTTACATGACCTGACTTTGGCCAACCTTCAACTGGTGGACAAATGGCCTCAAATTTCACATTACCACCCCTCCACCTAGTATAAGATGTATGTGCTGATATGCTGTGTTTGGTTTTTGCCAAACATGGCACTGTGCCTTATATATATCAAATATTTTCCCCTTTGGTCTCATCTGTCCTAAGAAAGTTGTTCCAGAAGTCTTATTATTATTATTGTAGGGTCTACCTTACAATATAAAGCCCCTTCAGGCGACAGTTGTTGATTTGGTGCTGTATAAATAAGAATTGAACTGAACAAAACACAAAAGAAGTGAATGTAACAGAAATTAAGTACACTACAATAAGAACAAAAAAGGCTTCCCAAAAAGTGTTAATCCTGAAGTAACATAATGAATCTGAGCTAAAAAAAAAAAAAAAAAAAAAGAAGAAGAAGAAGCTGACAGAGAAAGCTCAGTTGACAGAACTGTTTTTTTCTTGGTCTGTTTGTAGTTAAGACCAAAACAGACAAACAGAACTTGCTCTTGTAACAAACAATTATTATCTCCAAAGCACCGATCCTTGTGTGTTAGTTTCTTCCATGCAATGCAAGTTATTCTTCTAGCAATCTGTGCACTGCTGCTGATGTTAGGTGTATACAATGCAAAGCAACTATTCTTTTAAAGTTTGAAGGTAGATCTTGCTTGTCACCACTATATTTGTTTAAAAAAAAAAAGGAAAACTATAAATAAATATATAAATCTGCAGCAGATTTTGTAATTAATTTTTTTTAAAGGCCCTCTTCTTTTATGGAGTCATAGATGTATCTCTTGTTTGTATGGGGTTTTGTTGCATTGCCTTCGGGCATTCTGGCATTGAGGTGAATTTGCTGGGATATTTACTGAAAATTGTGGCATTGTGTTAACACACACCTGGTCCAACAGCGACAGCAAGGGTACATGTAGTTTACAGCAAACTTGTTTCATTTAAAGTAATTATTAAATAATTATAAGTACAATAGATTCTTGTCAATTCGAGTAATGCAAGTAAGGGTAGTTTTGAAAGGATAAACAAGGCCTTGTCAAATCTAAAAACAGAAATAAATGAAAACATACCAAAGTAAAGCAGTCTCTCTCCTTTCATCTCAAACAGTGCTGTCATAAAGCTCCTCACCTGTCAATATGTGCATCCAGCCATTACATTACTGCCGTCTTGTGGCTGAAGTCAGTTATTGGCTGAAAGCTATGCTTATTTTAATCTTGTAAGAGACTGCAGCGCTCTCTGTTTTGAGTGTGTGTCCATCTTCCTTTAACAATCTTTAACAATCATTAACAACATTAACGTAAGAGGCTTTTTTTCTGCACAAGCAAGGCAAGCTGTCGCTGTCTGCTCTCAGTGCTGTGAGATCAGTTACGATCTGCACTTTTTGTAGAAACACAGCTAGCATAGCATAGCTAGTAAACCAGTTTCAGTGATTTGCCTTTGTAACAGATGATTGTAACAGCTTCGCCTTGCTAACCACCTTGGCCAACATGCATGATGTATACAAGATTAAATTTAACTCATTTAGTACATTAATAAGGACAGCTGTGACAATGATGGGGAGGGGATGGTACCTCTGATCATGTCCAGTCTAATAAACAGGCAAGGTGACCAAGTGTAGGGTCAGATTAGTATCTATGAGAATCTCTGAATGTAATAAGTTTAGCAAGCTGCTTTTCAAACACTCCACGTTTATTTTTCATTCATATTTTAATCCACCCGTACATATTGACAATTAACCATGTCACACACTACAGCAGGTTTTTTGTTGTCAGTATTTCAATATACTTTTTTTAAAATCGAGATGAACAACTGATCTTTTTCAGTGATCCAATTTATCTTATTAAATAGGTAAATAGTAGATGTTTGTGTGTATTGGGGGGGTTTCTGGTTTCCTGTCTGTGAAAGTCACCGTCGTAAGCCACAGTTTGAAAAACTACTCCATGCCTTCAAGTCAATCCAGACATGTCTCTGGTGGAAACAAACTTGATTTCCAAACGGGAAACTTTTACCATATGATCTGATAGTCCATAAAAGTGCATCAAATGATTTCATGCTTCATTCAACCTCTGCAAGGGGGCAAAAATAAGAAGAAAAAAAACATTACGAGAACTATAAAACTCTTTGAGGGGGAGTAGTAAAATGAAGTGCAGAAAAATGAAATATTATCCTCACAACAGTTTTATAGGGTACAGTCTTCTCAAGCTTTAATGGATCACAGCAATTATGCCAAAGTCAAGCCAATTACAAAGAAGAGTATTAAAAGCAATTTTTAAAGGCAAAGTCCACATCTTGGTAAATTTTACTGTATATCCCTCCATGGCAATGGTGATCACTTTTAGATACCATAGAAAGCCTGCTTTCCTCATAAATTGGCATATTTTCTCATAAAAATATTTATTTCCGATCTTTAACAGAGTCTTACCATGTATATTATACAATTTTTATAGAGACCCTGTCCTCTATTCCAGAGGTGCCACCCGCCACCATGCATGGCCAATAACTGCTTGGGGCCCCAGGCCAGTGGAGGTGCACCAAGGACTGATAAACTTTAAACTACAGCAGGGTGTTGTGCAAAGTTTGCAATGACAGTGGAGGATACCTAATATTATTAACATTATTAAATTTACAGTAACATAATGGAGATGACCCCCTAGTTGGAGGGGGGCACATGCTCCCAACAGACCCTAGTAACACCACTGTCAAATGCTCAGTGAAACAGACAAATTAGATAAGCTAAAACAAATTTTAGCAACTTTAGCAATTTTAAACAGTCACATCTATTAATGCTCATCAAGGGATCAGTGCTGAAAGATAACTTTTGGTATATACACATTCAGTGTTTCAATGTTTTTCTGCACAAATAAGTTACTAAATAATTTTTTTACAGTGTGATTATTATATTTTAAAAATTGATGCTCATATTAAATGACCAACTCACCTTTACAAATACTGCCTTCCTTCTAATGAAGTCATTCTCATCATTTAAAAAAAACTGCTTGTACTGATCTCCAGTAAGCTGGCAAACAACACATTGTGTAGTCAGAGGAGTACCAAGCTAGCAAAATTGACAGATTTGAGTTTCTTCAAATAAGAAATCAAAGCTTGAAATATAAATGAGCATCAAAAAGAACTAGACATACATTGAGGCTCATGGAAGAGTTAAATGAGAGGCTAGTTTTCTGATTTTCTGATGGAAAGTGGGCTCAAACTGAATCATTAAGCACAAATCTAAATTTGTTTTTTGTGCCCTTGCTTGGCTACTCAAGGAGCCAGTGGAAAAACTCATGGAGCAAGATAAAACTTATTACTCCCATGGGCCATTAACAGGCATTGGACAGTCATATTACATCTCAAACTCGAAGACAAGGAGGCATAAACCATGCACATATGTGCAATAAACATGAGAAGGTTTACCCAACCAGGTGAAATTAATAGGTCATTTATTATAGTTTATTATATATGCACAACTCCCCACCCATTCACAAGCCCTAAATAGTCCCTGTAAACTCATGTGTTTATAGTGCCTCAAAAGATATTCAAGATCGAATCTATTATCTGAGGATATTAAAATGAGTCAACAAAGCAATAAATCTGAGGAACAATCTGCCCGAAATCAATAACATCCACCTGCTTTCTACAGGATAAAGGACCACGCAAGTCGATACAACACATCCGCACACAGAGATAAATAAGGGGTGAGAGTTCACAGGCGGTTTGAAGACTCAGCTTTGATATGTATGACAAATAGGCTGAATTCAGCGACTGTGTGTGTCCTTAACTTCATGTCATGCCAAAACTAGCCCAGCCCAGAGGGGACGCAGTCAGACGCTGCTGGTGACACATGCAGTATATTAATGAGTCTTATTAAAGCAACAGAACAGTGGCAAATGTTGTTTCTCTGACCCCGTCGGCCCTGACAGTCTGACAGAACCACCTGGCCCAAGTCAGTAGCAGACAAGCACATTTAGTGGACAAGGTCACCCCTCAAACCGGTTGTTTTCAGACTGGCTTTGGCTTTTTCGCAACCTAATATTGATTTACCAAATAACAGTTATAGTGCCTTTGTAATTTTTTGTCAACTTGCACGACAGACTATTTGAACACAAAAACAGAGGTCTTTCTGCATTTCTGTCTCTCTACACTTCTGCTTTTATGTCTGCTATTATATCGCTATTCTCTGCGCTCCTTCCCTTGGCTCTGCATCCCTTCTGATGCCAGTGCACGTTTAGCAGGTTGATATAGCTGTCAGTGTTCCCCTCTACTGGTGAGACTGAGAGGAGCTCGACAGGGAAATAGAGGAGGGAGATTAAATCAGGCAAAGTGATCAATACGAGCATGTCGAGTGAGCCACCAAACACTGGGACTGTCAGACTAACAGCACCTGATGGTCTCATCAGATAAAGTACTCCACTCCAGAGATGCTGCTTAAACGTTTACTCTTTGTACACATTTAAGTGCCATACTTCTGTGTCTCCTTATTGTATCCTTCCTTTTCTGCCATATTGGCAGATTATCAGCAATGGCAACACAATAAACTCAAGACTTTTTATTGTGCTTAAGGAAAGACGAGGCTTGATTTATGAACCTTTGTTGTTAATTTCTTTAAGGATGTATAAACATCTAAAATTATTATTTAGGAGATGTGAAGACTTAAATTCATAAATAATAATGATAGAACAAATTCTCCTTTTTTATTGGTTTGATCCATAATCATTGGACTTAAACACAGGACGAGAGCCAAGTTAATGTCAATTGTTCAAACTAGTTTACAGCTAATGGTGGTCACATTATAGTGACCTGATGGACTGGACTGCATTTCCACAATATAATAAATTCAGCTGAATCTTGGCAATGCATTAGCGATATCTGATGTAATGAATTGGGGCAAAACCTGCTGTAATTTTTATTTTTAGCCAAAACTACTAAAAATTGTTTTTTTTCTTTCATTTGAGTTCTATTATTGGCTAGGTGCCCGAGGAGCTTTGAAAATAGCGATGACAGCTAATCCTGGGAAGAGAAGTGTGAGTGTGAATTTAGAAGTTAAGTGAGATCATCTCAACACTTATTTATATTGCAGTGCTATGCTAGAAATGTGACCCCAGTGGAACAAACACATTTATACCCATACAGAGACAGAGAACAAAAACTGCTGCACTGTGTTCATTGAACTTAGCATTTAATAGCTTGTTCTTTGCTTAATGTTTATCATCCTGAGCCATTTTCATGCACATGCGCTGCTGCCCTGATGTCCACATAGGTGCACGTGACAATACAAATGTCCGATGTAGCTGGTTTAATTTAGCATTTGAAAAATACTATATTTATTTGACTAAATTTGCCAGTTCATACAAGAAGACTGTAGTTCATTTCTGTATTTTTTTTTATCATAATGTCAAGTAACAGCTACTGCAACAATGCAGAATCCTGGTTAGAATTAATTCATTTAAAGAAGCATTGCATAAAATTTGCCACCAAAGGCTGGAAAGCAAGTCAAAGGCACATTTACAATACTGTGCAGAAGTCTTGAGCCACTCATTCTTTTATATTTGTATTCAGAGGAGCCAGATTTTCTTGTAAAATTAAAAACGGAAAATGGTAGTTTTCATGCTTTTCCAGCTCTTTAAACATTTTTCTTTGGACTTCAACTGCCTTTTTTTACTTATTTTCATTCCAGTCCTTATACCTGACCTTTTCCAATAATTTTTTGTTTGTTTGTTTTTGAACCACTTAACACTGACCTGTGAATCATTCATGCATAAAAAGGCACCTGACACAAGGGATGAGCCATTGTTGTGTCTACATATGACAGACAACTTGCAAATTGCATCTTAGGCACTTTGTTACACACAGCCTGTCATTAAAACAAATAACTTGTTCCCATTTCTTTAGTTAAATTTAAAAAAAAATCCTAATACAACAGAGTTTCACAGACATATAAATATAATTTTCACAACAAAAAGGTGATTTGCAAAGAGTTATTAGCCAAAAACTTGATATATCTTAGCATGGTGTACAGTATATCATTAAAACAATTGGAGGAAACTCTACAAGTGTAAGAGAAAAGCACCGTTTGTTAGTACCAAACCAGAAACTGCTACAGAGTGTGCTACAAAGCATACTGTGAAAAAGCACTGCTAGAATTACATAATTTGATTGTAACAAAAAAAAAAGGAGACAAGGGATAAAAGCCTTATTCTGAAGTAATGATTATGTGCATCCCTTAAGCAAAGTCTCTACCCGCCAATGACAAATTTAGTCCCAGCTAATAAAAATGGTGAACCTGATAGGAAGCATACAAACAGACAGAGCTTGACAGCAGGCAAGCCTGGAAAAGAGGGAGTACCAGCTAAGCATAAAATACATGCTGAGTTTTCCCGATGCTGTCAGATTGCAGGTAATTAATTTTACATTTGAAAGTTTCCCCATTACCAATGCCTATGCGCCATTCATCACAACACATCAGCAATGAGAAGGTAAGCCCCAAAACACCCAAAAAGCACTGACTCCTTTTTTTTTTCTTTGACTTCTGCAATCTAAAAGTAAATATAGCGACTGCATTTTTAGTACAGCATTTACCTTCTTACATCAACAACGTTGCCAGACAAGTAAATTATTTATTCTAATCGTTCACTTATTTACACAGCACCGGTAGAGGCAAAAGGATTCAAGTTTAAATGACTACTGTCTAAATAGTGATCAAATTACAGCCAGTGTAAACAAGAGCTTGCAAACCTAATATACTATAAGCTGGTCAAAACTGATAAGCAGCCAAAGATGATTTATAACCCAAAAAATCTCATTCATGAAAAATTAGTGGTAATGTCAGCTTTGTATTAAAACTTACAGACTAAAAGAAAGATTGTGTGTGTGTTCTTATTAGGATAAGGATTTGTAATATTTTATACCAGTACAGCTGTTAATTATCTTACAGAGGCCATCTTTCAGTGTTGTGGAGCAATGCAAAGCTAATGTAAAGTGTAGTGAAGCCCATTACTTTCTTCACAGAGTTATCAAGTAACATAAAGTATTACATGTTTTTAAAAGTAACAAATAATATGCAATACTTTACAGATTTTTAGTAATGACTGTGCAACTCTAATAGAAGCCAGGGACACAACCTCTGCATCAAAGGTCTGATATCATTCGTTGTTACAAAGTGAAGCCAACCTACAAAGAAAGATCTATAAGAGGCACAAAGCAACTACAAAGCCGGAGACTAGTTTTTTTTAGAACTGCCAGTAGCAGCTGTTTCTTAATTTAACTTTACATTCAAAAGTCTTAACTAGTGTCGTTTATATTAAATTAGATTAAATTATTATTGCTTTACATTTCATTTCATATTTTCACTCACTACACATCTTTGAATCTGAGCCTGAGTCATACTGAGAATGCCACCATACTACTTTTATATGGTTATAGATGCATTTTATGCCATACTTCCCAGAGCTGCATAATTACAGCTCAAAAAAATCCTCTAAGCTTGATGCTAAAAGACATCACATTGATGTTATGCGTAGGCTACAAGAAAGATTTTAGATTACGCTGAACCTGCAGCAGCTAGAGGCTTAAGTTTACCGTGAGTAGTGCAAAACACAACGAACAAGGGCAACTGGTGTTCAGCTTCCCCCCTGAGTCCCGTGGGAGCGCTGAGGAAAGACTCATTTGTATGTTACAAGGGGACTGGAAGGTCAGTATGTGTGCGTGTGTGTCTCTCTGTGTGTATGCCTGCATTTGATGTATTCTGTATTCCGTGTGTATATCGCATACTGTATATGTGCACTGATAAGGGTGCACCCAATCACAGCAAGCCTTAATCAGTATAGTGTCACGACTGCAGATCGTTATGGATGTCAGTTCAGAATTGAGTAAATCTCAAACCATTTTGCTGCTTATTTAAGATGCAGGAAACAAAACCTGACAGGTTTTGACTTCGTGGACAAGAAAGACTAATGAGACTGTGCATGGTGCTTTCAAAACAAGACTTTCACATATCCCCGATAACAGAGCTAAATGACCATGCACCTTAGGATGCAGTTGAGCAAAACACTCTAATAAATTGGCTTTTAAGGATCAATATTATTACACTTTACAGTGGAAATTCATTTATGTTATATTATATTTATATTTATACACATCAGAAACTGAAATCTCCATGTGTTTCTTTAGATCTTAACATGTGCCATTTAACACTGCTTTAGTAGAGAGTAAAAAATACACAGTGCAATTCTCACTGACCAAAATAAAAGTAAATTCATAATAAGAGACGTCAATTGTGTCTTAATTATTATGAGATAGATTAAAATAAGCGTACTACTGTAGCTGGTTCAGCAGGCAACCCATATGCCAAAGGTTAGTAGGAGCACACCTTATCTTTGATTTACTGTAAGCTTTCCTTACTATTCTTTCTAAAAAAGGCTAAAATATATTTTTAAAAATGTTTTTTAAAAAGCCAGGTGTCAACATTTAAGAAATTTCTTTAGATGACTTGAGCCCCACACATTGATTAGAGTGTGTGTATATATATGTATAGAAATATAATCTTAGACTGGACAAAGCCACTATAATATCAACACTTGGGTAGAGAAGCCCTGTCATGATTTAGCATTTATCGAACTTAGCTGATGTGATGTTTTGAACCCAAAACTGGTGAGAAAGGGGGTAGATCTGACTGAGACGCCTAATCACTCTGCACATTCAGTCACATGGTAGGCTAACACCAAAGCATAATGTGCTTTAAACACAGATATAAAACACACAGAAATCTGCAACAAAACTTTCAAATTTGTCTCGACTTTTGCTCAGACAACTCTTCTTCCCTTGTGCCAGGACTCATCTCTCTGGAGGAGTTTTAGGGGCAGAGATTGAGTGAAGAGGTTCTTAGACTCCATACTGGCAGTCCGTGCATTTCTTTGTGGCCATTATCATACTATCAGTGATATAGCTGTAAATGCTACTAAAGCTAATGACACGGCAGCAAAGTACAGAACATGAGATTTAAAAAGGGAAAATGTGAACATGGTTATATGTGGTATATATGGCATGGCTTTCTACTAGAAACTGGTCATTTTGTGTATCAAAATTACCATTTTTTGTGACAAAAATATTGCATCTTATGGTAAATGTGCAGGCCAATTATTGTATGAAAACCAGTTTCAATAAAATAATTTACACATAGTGATTTAGTGTTAAATTAACTGCTTTGCAGGAAGAACAGTAATGGCGGGGTGGCAAACTACAGAATTAATCATCTATACAGTTATCGTTTCAAAATCTAAAAATTTTGGTTTATATTTCGGGCCATCCCTGGCAGTAAAGGTTTACCATGTTTATTTTTCCTCAAAAGTTATGGATAATTGTAATTTGGCAAACAGTGAACTCCTACACTATACAGGCCTACAGCTGTCCCATTGGCAGAGGAATTAAGAAGTCTGGGAGATAACGAGAAGGACGGTCACTCCCTGGTCGCCGTCTCAGACAACTTCCCGTTCTCTCTAATTAAATCAGGCCAAATTGGCTCGACCGGGTGAAAGCCTTCAGAGAATGCATTATTCCAAAAAGTAAGACTTGAACATTTAATCTTTGCTTTCTAACAAAGTTAAAGCAGGTAGAATAAAAATGCTGTGCTATCAACAAAAATACTAACTAGCAGCGCAGATGATCTCACGCCTCCAAATTCAGGTTAATGAACTTCTTTCTTTTTTGACATTTTCATGAAATCATAGATTGCTCTGAGATGTTTTAACAAGAAATGTGGAAAGCTTTAAAAGTCCTACTATTCAAAACAGTAACAGTTTAGTTTATGCCCATGTTTAAAAAAAAGTCTAATTTCAGAACCAATTTGACCACAAAATCACTCCAGAGTTGGTTGTGATTGTGTAAAGAGGGAACTGTTTATTTTCCTTCATCAACCACTTTCTAAGACTTGCAAATGGGCCAGTAGTTATTTCCAAAATAGAACATTTGGAACCCTGGCCTAAAGCTGTTGGGCGGTAAAGGGTAGGAGTCCTTGTTTTTTTCCTCCCCCCCACCCTTGCTCACTACAGATTTAGATGAACCATCTGGTGTTGGTACCTAACCCTGGACTCCTTGCACATTTGGACCAGCCGTATCAGCAACATATGCTTCTGTCTCCATGTCTGGCAACCATACGCCCATCACAACGATGGGAGGTGACATCATTCCACTGCTCAGGTGTGCACTTGTAATTGCAGTCCAGGAGCAAGGGCTGGACTGGTCTGGCAACTTGAATTTTAATATAATTTTACACTGCACTTTTTATCTAGATCCCTTGAGCTCAGACAATAATAAGATCAGCTAGTTCCCCTTATCCCTTAGCACAATGTCAGCATCATACCCCATAGCATGACCAGCTTTTCATACCTTTTTATGTGCACATCAGACCTCGGAGGCTGGAAGTGATATAAGTTCAGGAGCAGAGCAGGCTGAGCAGGTGCTGCAAATTTTTTATTTTAGTTGAAGGTTAAATTTTATTATATATAATGTTTGCACGGTACATAGAATTATAATAATCACGATAGGCTTTATCAAGCAGTTGGCTTACAAAAAGCTGGTCTACTTTCTGTCTGGCTGATTATAGGGATAGTCCATTTGGCTCAAAATGTGTTTTTCAAGTTTAAAACAAGAGACTTTTTAAGGAAATGCAATAAAGATGGAAATCTTTAAAAAAAATATTTAATTTTATTAAGAAGAGCTGGAATAACTTTTACCATTTATATAGTCATCATCAGTCACTGTTTTATGTTCAGTTTAAACCAAAAACGGAGCCTTTGATTAAGGCCCTGACCTGCAGATCTTCTTCTCTGTCGTTCTTTGTTACGCCCAATAATGTTTTTCCGATAACGTCGCACACTAGCAGCAGCCAACACAAATACAAGCTGAAATGCACCAAAAGAACCCTTCAACCTAAAAAAAAAAAAGTGAGCAAACAAACAAAAGCAGCTTGATGACTATGAGGAGAGTGGGCGGCCATGAAAGTGCTGAACACAAGCCCACGCCACCTTGGTCCTCCCAGCATTTTTCCTAGACAGGAAGATGGATGGGCCCAACTCTAATAATAACTACACTCCACTTACCATGGCGCCAAAACTGCTAACACTGCAACTGCCCCCTGATGCTAGCTAGAACAACCACCTCCCACAATGTCGCCCACTTCTCTCCTGATAGGAACATTCTGTTAGGCAACAGTACAGAAAGCTGGTGGTGGAAATCTCCAACCTGTCCACCTTTCTTCACCATCACCACCGAATGACAATCCTGGATGTTCCTGCAGGATTGTGAACGGGCTTCTGTACTGGTGGTACAGCAATGCAAAAAAAGTGAGGGGTTTTTTTGGCATTTAGTCTAGTTACAGTCGAGATTGGTATTCAGTATGGGAAGATGTACTTTGTGTGAAATTAGGCAGAAAAAGATGAGACGGTGAATGTGAAAAGAAGCAAGAAGCTGAGGGAATAAGAGAAGAAGCAAGAATACAGGGAAACAATGGAAATATGTAAAAAGGTGGTGAAAGAGAGAGAAAGAAGAGCCTATCTAAATGTGCAGAAGCATCAATGAAGGAGCACTATTGTTCCTGATGAGGTGTGACAGCCCAGTATAAACTGGAATATGAAGTGAACCATGATTACAGAGGGTTAGATAACAACCACTACGCAATGCAGTGAGAAAGCTTTTCAGGCCTGGCCTTGTTTCCTTTCTGTTCTCAGTCTATATATCCTCTACGTACTCTCCTTCTGTTCATGCACGCATATACATATATATATGTGTGTGTGTGTGTGTGTGTGTGTGTGTGTGTGTGTGTGTGTAAGGAAGAGAGAGGAAAAGTAAATAAATGAGGGGCGATCTGTGAGTGACTACTTTCCCACTGTGTGAAGTGAGGGCAGCACACTATACGAGAGAGATAGCAGTAAGGTCAGCTCCACCTTCACAATGCTAAAGGCTATGATATGCGAACATGCCTGACAGTAGGTGCTTCATCACACAGTGGCAGCTTGACACAGGAGCCTTTTCTCTTGATTAATCCCCTCTGCTTGCATCCTGCTATGAAACACGCTGCATCTTTATAGTATTGGCAAACCATAATAACACAAACCGCTTTTCATTTTGCAATTAATCTGTAAATCTGTGAGACGAGGAAAAAAGAAAAACAGCTTGTGCCTTGTCTTCCACTCCCAACATATAAATATGTGATTTATTTTTCATGCAGATTTTCATTTCAGGATCTCATCAACAAAAGTGATTAGTTCAATAACTTTAAAATATGCTGCAAGCTGGTACATTAAATTTACTGTAAACCGTGTCTTTAAAGAGAAAACATATCTGTTTTGAATTTGCATATTTTTCATTTACACCCACTTTCTTTCTGGAATGAGTAGATGAGAAAAGTTTAGCTGACAGCGACACATTCCCAAACTGCCACTGAAAATAACTTCAGCCCCTCATCCAATGAACCATCACCTTGTTGATGAAACACCTCTACCATGCTTGTGACATTCTCACTTTCATGGGCGCGCACTCTCGTTTTGCCAAACATCGCTACAGAGCATGCCTAAACATTTCCCATGCACGGTTTTCTTCATGACGCTCTTTCACTCTCAGAAAGCCAATGAGCCATCTAATGCAGACTGAAAGTGGCGGGGTCTGCGGGGGTGTGGTGTCGGTGGCAATCGACTTTCCCAGGTAAAGTCAGCGAAGCAGCCAACAGATTTCTCTCCGACATACATTTTCATTTTGATGACTGTGGATTGCCATCGCACTGCCGCTGTCTTGCCTCCTCTCAACTTCACTTCATCATTCCTCACGCCCATAAGAAAGGTTCATTTCCCCTGCCCCATTTCCCTAAAGGTGAGTTTAGCCATCAGTCACTCTGGTAGATGCACTCCAGTGTTTCCCATTTGCATTCTGAAGGCGAAGACAGATACGGGCGGGATGGTGCGTACACACTGTTACGACCCAACAAAGTCAACTCACTGGGAGGTGATGTGAAAGCGCTGATTTAAGAAAGCTGCCCACTGCCGCAGGAGAATATAGTAAAACATGATGATGGGGCACGGGGCGTGATGTTTGTGAATGTCATTTAAGGAGGGCTAATGGCTGCTGTCTCTTTGAAAGGTAGATCGATACGGTAATGAGGAGACGGAGGCACAGGCGTAATCACCGAAAGCCCAGCGGTGCTGAAACCCACAGAATAAAATAGATTCGGGTCTTGGAGGGCGTCAGGCTGAGTGACGCGTTCATTTGGACACACTTGCAACATCTTGCATTTTCTAATGGCCTTAATGTCAGTAGGTGCTTTGTTTTTTTAAATATTTTACGATTTTCACATCCAGCGCTTGCTTATGACTACTTCAGAGGGCTTTTGTTAAATCTCAAAATCTCATAGTTTAGAAAAAAACTGTGATCTGACACGAGACCTATAAACAGCAAAGGTTTTTGACATTTCTGCTCACTCGCCACAAAGGAGGAGATATGGGAACATCCTAACAAACCGGGCAAACCAAAGGCCAAAGACAAGGACCAGTAACAGTGATTAATTTAAAGGATTAGTGCATCGTTTAAGGTTTAGAGAAGATGCAAAGTACACGTTACTGAAGCTCATGCCTGGTGGATTTAAATGGAATTTCATTAAAGCTAAAAGAAAGAATGATGACTTTTACAACTCCCACTGGCAGCGTTTTTACAGGCAGACATTTTACACTAATGGCTTGAATATGAAATAGTGACCCCATCACGCTAAGCGCGTTTTGAGTAAATTGAGCCCACTGGTAAAATAACCTTCAAAACGGTGTCTGCTAAATCTCTTGTTCTAGCCTCTTACAGCAGGGCTTCTTAAAGTTTTTCAGCATCTGGACCAGAAGGAAAAATTTAGTCTCATGCCCTCAAACCCAAGCTCATTTGGAAAGATTGGTGTTCTCATTTTTGTGATTACAACGGCAGGGACGTGACCCAGTTACCGGATAACTCTTGGTTTAAGAAATACCTTCCAGGTATATGTCACAGGTTGAGCTACAATAGGAAATGCTGCATTCATAATTCATCTCTGTATACTAAAGTGTTTCCTAACAACATCAAATCCAGACGCTGAGCTGGTGGTGTCACAGTATATTCACAACAAACTCCGAAACATCTATCCATTATGTATAGGGAAGGAAATGCATGGTACCAGTGACCCTGATCTGGAATAGGACACACAAGGACTGTACTGGTTGTAATACTGGCGCAGTGTGATTGTCAGCACGGTGCGTCTGTGAAATCCATCTGTTTCTGGCCATGAGAGGCTAACTGAAGCGAACCAATGGAGTGAGACCTGATTTGGTGTCAAACGGAGTACTTGGATGAGGCAGCATGTATGGATATGTTGTGTGTGTTTGTGTATGTGCGCATGTTTTGGATCCTGTAGTACAGCTTATGGTGTTTATGTGCATCCTAGTGAGATCTCACACTAAGAGCCAGGTTTGAGTCACAGTTGCTGGACAGAATGCAAAGACTGGACAGTGGGCAGATTTTGCACGGTGAAAAAAAAGGTTGTTAATGTTGTGACTAATCTCAAAGACAGCTGTGATCTGACCTCATATCCATATGTCAAACCTAAAATTTGCACAGTCATGTGAAAGGATAAAATAACAAGGACTGTGATCAGCAGTTCGTAAGTATCACACAATTACTGAGACAGAATTATTGTCTCACTCACAGTAACTGAGATAGGTTTAACATTTTACACTCTAGTACTTTATAATAAAGTAGCACTAGTACTACTACCACAAAGTGCTACTTCTAGTACTTTGTCATGGAGCAACTGTAGCCACATGATTTCCTTGAAGTATTCTGATTCTGATTAAACTTGAGTCCCATTTTCGTAAAGTTTACCTGAGAATGATGGAAAAGTCCAGAATTCCAAGTCATAGGGAAAAGTATGAATAAAAGAAAAAAAACACAAGGTAATAATGACTAGTTACTGTATAATATGGATACAAAGCACAAATCATTATGGAACAGCCTTTGATCATTTTCAGGATCTAAATTATTTAAACATCAAAGACTAAGGAAAACTTGGAAGCGTGGTGGCGTACAACCTTTAACTGCCAACTTCTGATCAACTGCGTGGGACTCAATAAAGTAATTAAACGTGACAGCATGTATAGTTAGACAGTAAAAGAAATTAAGTGTGTGATACTATCGGCTTCTGGCTCATGCACTGTAAAATGTCACTTACAATAAAGGCTCCTATTGTCAGCCGGCAGGCGAGGAGGACAGATATTTAGCCTGAAATGATGAATTGATCTCAGTTAACTTATGGATGCAGGACAACCCAGAGGTTGTCACTTAATGATAAATGGACGTAATACTGAGCAACGGGGACAGCAAGTCAAGGACTTGGGGAGGGAGACTTAACACATGATGGATGATAATCTTGCATACCATGTGGCATTTATGCAAGTGTGATGGGGCGTGTGCATGTGTGTGTGGGGGGGGGGTGTAAGTCTACAAACGGTGGCTGCTGTTTTATGTAAACTTAAAATGTACATTGTTAGCTGCGATAACCGCAGACAGCAGCTTTAAGCGCCTGTTCCACAATGCCTGTTTTAATCGTCTTAACACTGCAAGGTTGCATCCCTCTAAATATAAGATATAGACATGTGCATACATGTACAGTACACATGAAATGAAAATATATAACAGCATAAGTGCATATTAATATAGGACTGCAAAATATGATAATACATCACTCTACCTACTTTCTGTACCTAAACAGTATAGAAGAACTGGGACTGAGGTATGAGGTATGCAGTGCTGTGAAAAAGGATACCACATGATTCAGTAGCTTTTAGAACCACATTTAGCAGCAATAATGTGAAGTAATGGTTTTCTGTATGACTCTTCTTTAGAACATTGCTTCAGTTTGTGGACATTAGTTTGTGCTCAGATCCCTTAGGGTCCCACCACAGCACGACCACAGCAGTCTAGACCTCAAATAAGTGGAGGTCTGGACTTTCAGTGGGCCATTGCAATGCCTTGATTCTGTTCTGTTTCAGCCATTATCATTGCATGACCCAATTTAGGCCAGACTTTAGCTGTCAGACAGATGGCCTCACATTTGACTCAAGAATACTTTGGTAAACAGAGGAGTTCACGGCTGACTCAGTGACTGCAAGGTGCCCAGGTCCTGAGGCTGCAAAGAAAACCCAAATCATCTCCCCTGTACCACTGTTCTTGAGGTATGACGTATTTGTGTTGATATGCTGTGTTTGATTTTCACCAAAACTGATTCATGTTTATGCATTACGGCCAAACATTTTCACTTTGGTCGCGTCTGTCCAAAGGACGTTGTTCCAGAAGTCTTGTGGTTTGTTCAGATGCATCTTTACAGACCCAAGATGTGCTGCCATGTTTTTTTTAGAGAGAAGAGGCTTCCTCCTGGAAACCCATCCAAACAAGCTACACTTGTTCAGTCTTTTTTCTTAATTTACTATCATGCTTCTTAAAGTTTACTGGTGATCTTTTTTAATTTGCATTGTGTTAACACACACCTGCTGCTCTCAACTAGCAAACTGCCCAAACTCTTGCTTTCATAGAGGTGGACACAATTGCTGATAATCAGTTAATCAAGCACATTTGATTAGCAGTACCTCATTGATACTTACCCTCTTAATTCCAATAGAAGTAATAATGTTTTATGCAGTTTTTTATAGGACAGCACAGAGTTTAGAGAAACAAATCTTATATACATACATATAAAACACAAGTTTCACTCACCCTTCCCTGTTTTCATCTTCATCTGCATTGGAGAGCAGCTGTGAGCCAGCCAGGGAAAGGTCCAGAGCTGCAAGGGGCAGATCTCTGTAGCCAAAACTCACCAGCTGGACCGGAGGAGCCAAGCACTGGTTCTCATCCTCCACCGGCTGGGAGATGATCTCCAAATCTGACAGACCTGCCTGCTCCACTTCGCTAGTTACATGCCAGCAACAACAAACAGACAAATGACATGCACACAGACAAGCACGCAGTGGAGAAAAACAGAAAAAGACAAGCATTATTTGAGAAATGATCACATTTTTCAGACACACTTTATCAAACTCATCATTTTATTATTGATGGCATAGAAAAATTTACAGAGAAAATAGGCAAGTTTGTTGAAGAACTATATATGTATCAAAAAAGTGGTGCAATTAAAATAATAATAAGAATTATTATTATTATGCTGCCCAGCAGCTTCACTAGGAAAACATTCTTTTTTACTGTAATGGCCTTAGGGAATAAACATAGGGTTGGGGAGGTGTAACACCCACTCAACACCAAAGAATGACTACACTATGTACTCCACTGTTAAGGAGCAGCAGAGATACAGGTGCCCCTTGCTCCAAAAGATCACTGAAAGTTTGAGTGGCTGTCCTCAAACCGGCTTACTATGTAATCTAAACAGCTGAACAGCATTTAAGTAATGAGCAGCTGGGCACTAAGAGATGAATACTGACTTTTGTACTTGTATTTGCTTTGTTTTGTTTTTTATAGTGGTACATGACTGAAACCATACAACTGCAAATGCATATATATGCACAACTGTTTTGAACATAGGCTACAGTTCTCCTCCTATCAGTAAAACTGTATTACCCGGATTACAGACATGTATAAATGTTTTTATCACAAAATTGCTGAACAGACAACAATAACAGACAATTGATGTGACAACTGAATAAACAATTATTATAAATGAAACTCCCCCCAAAAAATAACATTTTCTAAGATACCTAAGTGCCACAGGTTTTATCAGTGTTAAGTGAGCAATAAGGGCTTTGAATTTGACAATTTGACATTCCTTGTAGCCTCCACGGGGTTCATTTCAGCACCTGCATCCACCTGGAGTCTTAATATCTGAACACTTCTTGGGTGTTCAGTTTAAGGCCAGCAGCATGTAGCCCAGCGTGCCCACAAGCCCCAGTTGTGTAAAAGCTGGGCCATCTCAGCAGAGCGTGTAGGTGAAAACAAACGCTGAGTGCAGCTGCAGACTGACTGTGTGTGCCCTGTGGTGTGTATTTTTAGACCAGAGCAGATGCTGGTGTATCATGTCTGCTGTGACGTCACTGCCTCTCTCTTTGTCAGCTGAGTGGATCCCCACTCTCCTTCAAACGTCAAAGGAAGTCAGAAAAAAGGTGAAAGGCGAGGGGGAAATAGAGGAGTGGTGTGAGTGTAAAGAAAGCAGGGGTTATTTAAAAGAAAAAAAACTCAATTAGGGCTGGAACCAGACAGGCACAAGAAAAAGTGACAAATGAGGAGAGAAGACTAAAAAGGCTCAGGAGGAGGACCAGAAGTGAGAAGTAGATGCAACACAAAAGTAAAAGTGATAAAAAGGAAGAGAGGTAGAGAGAAAGGGGTCAGGAAGGAGACGCGGGGAAGGAAGCCTGACCACAGAAAGGGCAAAGTGAAAAAGGAAATGGCAATGTAGAGCTGATAAGTTGATGAGGAAAAGAAACAAGGTGGTAAAAGTAAAGGCCCCTGTGCTCTATTTCACCAAGGAAGAGAAATGAGGACAGAGCAGGAACAAACTGAGGGAAAATGACATCCATCTTTTTAGGCTCTCAAGCTGTTAGCTACATGAGAAATTCGCCCACTAAGCACAGCACCGACACTGAATTCTCAAAATTTTGCTGCAAAAGCATGTGATACTAACAAACATAAACCATCATATGTCATGGTCGCGTGATATTTCCGCCTACTCTCTATTTACATCATGGCTGAGGCACTCCAAAAGTAATTGTTGGTAATGGTCGTGTGGCGAAAGAATACAAAGGGTATTCCCAGCAGCCATTTGCTGCATAGGATACACTCTTTCTTGTTACAGTCATATTCAAACTGCCGTGACAGACAGCACAGAGTGACCTAAAACGAAAATGAGGAGAGACATGCAATCTGACAAACAGGTAATACCCTTTGGAAAGGACGACCAGGTAAACAGGAGATGGATAGGACAGACAGATATGCATGCAGATAAATGGAGCCCCCCTCCAACACACACACACACTAGAACCACACACAGCACCCCCTTACTATAATGTACAATGATAATGTCGATGCTAAAAGACCTTTGATGCAATCAGGAGTGACCTGAGCAGTTAGAGGGCGTGTGTGTGTATGTGTGTGTGTGTGTCAGGGTAGCAGCCAGTTGTGGGAATCAAGATGAAGTCAACAAACCCACCAAGGCTGATCTGATCTGCACTCTGACTCACGGTGACCTTAACAATAGGAAGTATGTTACCAGTCAAAAACAAACTCCCTTTGGAAAGTGAATAATAGCAAATATAAAGCATGTCATTTTCTCTACTGTTAATCAAAGCACCAACACTGCCTGATTAAAGTAGAAAATAAGTACTTTAAGTTGTGGTAGGGGACATGTTTTTGAAATTACTGGATAAATAAAATCATAATAACCTTGGCCACAATAATCTTCAAGTGGTCTGTGAGGGAACTTGACCTCTGCTCGTCCTCTGGATTCGGATTTCATGCTTTAGAGACTCAAAGTTCCTTTTAAAATACTTTACAAAGTAGTACAAGAGACTTAAAAAGTCCACAAAGTAGATAATATGGTTGTAAAGTGGTTAAGCAGAGAACAGTGCATGAACACAAATCTTGATTTTATTCTTTTATTTATTGGTGGGAGGGGTTTAAAACAGAGAGGGGAGAGCTGCAGGAGGATGGTTTTATATTTTTTAATTGTCTGTTTTTTCCTACCTAGATTTTTTACTACTGAATCATATTGGCAGCACTGTTAATATTTAATCAGGCAAGCTATCACATCATTGACCTCTGTTTTTGTCAATTGCACGTTTGACAATTAAAAGTTCAAGATTTGCGGTGTGAACTGGCTTAATTTAGCTAACAACTTAATTCAAATGTCCTGCTCCCTTTTTTAACATAATCAGTGGCTTTTATTAAGTGTATTTTTAGTCAGATCATACATTAAAGCTTCTCAGAAGAAAACTTGAAAATTTCTTGCATCTTTCTAAGCCTGGGTTCTCAGTGGCAGTCTCTGGTAACATGTTGTGTGGCCTGCAGGCACGACAAGGAAAGGCTCCACCACTGTGTATTTAATTCATTCAACAGTCATGTCATATTATAACAGCACAGAATCAAACCAACGGATCATGTCTCTTCAGTTTTAACACTTCTGTTCACGCCATCATTGCAGACTCAACAGTGCCAACATACACAAATACAGCTGGAGTCAGAAAAAAAACAGCCACCCCACTAAAGGCTGAAAAACCACAATGTAGCACAACAATTACACCTGCCAACGTAAACCACCATTGTATAAACAGGAACATTACAAACACTAACTAAAAGTGACTGATGCATTTTTTCTGCCTCTCTGTGTTATGTGACTTAGTGGCTCCATAGTGTAGTGGTTTACATATTTGACAAACAAGCAAAAGGTCTTTGGTTCGATTCCAGGAGGATCTGCAAATCACTTTAGGATTGCATCAGAGAAAGAAATCTGGCATAAAAAATTTGCCAAATCTAACATGAGGCTGCTGTGGCGACCCCTTGTGAGAGGGCAGCAGCCAAAAGTAGTTCTCTCTAAACTGCCATTCAGCACCCAGCCCAGAACTGAGAAAACCATGCTCAAAATCAACTTTTCAATCCGTTTCCTGTATTTGAAGTTCTACTTCATGTGTAGGGGGGAAAGAAGGAACTGCAAGAAATGAACTTGATAAGTCTGCAAAAGAACAAATCTGTCCACTTGTTTCCCCGTGGATAAGCATACATGGGTAGTTGGTAATAAATCTCTGGCTGTCGAGTTAGCAGCTTATCAGCATTCTTTAGGGCCTTCCGCATATCTGCATAAGACCAACACCATCATTAATCAATGCTAGCATAATACACCAAAGCTAATTATTAGAGAACTACTTTAATGTAGTTTTAAACAATAGCTCTTTTCTATAAGGCTTGGTGAAGACATATACATTTTCTACATACTAAGAGGTATACAGATGTAATGCCCAAACCCACTTTCTGATTTATAAAAATAATATTAAATAGTGTTATATTTGTATCACCAAGACAAATCCAACTGGTTTACAGTGCTACACCAAGTTGTTATCAGTTTGTTGCTTCTTAAATTATGTAACTGTAACATGAAAACGCAACAAACTCAAGTGTTTTTTGACACATAAATGTAACAAGAGAGTAACGAGAAAGTTTGGAAACTCAACCGCTCACACAGAAGAAGTTGAATGAGTTACATTTCTCATCAAGAGGTGTATTCTACAAAGATTATTTACGGGGGATGTGATCAATGACCACAAAACGCTTTGTCTGTGTAAACAGAGGTTCTGGGAAAGACAGAAATAGACACTCGGAATAGATCATGATGTGTTTTTTCCACAAGGCCTGAATATAAATTACTTAAGGAATAAGTGAATTTTTGAATGTCCTTTTTTTTTTTCATTTAATCAAACCAAATTAGAGGAGAGAACAAAGAGCAAAAACTTTTGCCAAATTCTTTTGATGTAGGCAGGAAGTCAGTAAACCACAACCACAAGTCCAGATGAATTTTCCAAGCAGCTGTTCAAGCAGAAGAAGTTTGTTTGACTGATGAGAAGTTACAACCAGGAGCTAATAGCCACCAGAATAATGCACAGACATATGTTTCTGTTGATATTGATATAAATAATGGTGAAGCCTTCTTTAATAAAAATAAATAAATAAAGATTACCAGAGTTTCTGAGAGTTTCTGAGAACAGTGTCTTTGGTTTTTCATTATTAAAAGGCTTCACTTTCAAGAAGTGTTATTGCCGTCTAGTCTCAAAGCAGCTGTCCTCATCCCAATTTGAAGGGATGATTTCCCTTGGCAAGAGGGCCTTGCATTACTTTGACGATATTTATTCTTTATAGTTATGAATATATGGACCAGAGGTTATTCTGTTATTTTGTTGACTCATGTTCAATAATGCAATATGTTTTATATGAGTGAAATATATGGATATTACATCATTAAAAATGAATAACAGACAACAGCTCTTTCTGCCCTGTTCATAACATGGCATGACTTTGCCAAAGAAAAGGTACAGTACATACGCGTAGGGACATAAAATAATGAACAACTTAAAGGAATAACTGTGAAGCAGCAGATGTGTTAAGATCTGAACATTCCATTAAGTGTCGAAAAGCAGTAGTTTCAAAAATGGAGAGTAGTTTTTTTATGTAAACAAGTTTTTCAAAAGTTGAAAAAAAGCACAAATATCCAATTTTTTAAAGGAGAACATTTGTAATGCAACATTATCGTTACTGCTCTGTGGCCAGTGTTGCACTAAACCCCAATGAGATGCATTGTGGGGGGGGATCTTCCATTATAGTACATGAGATGGAGTACACTGTTGTACTGTAAAAATGTATCTATATGCCTCAGTGACAAAATCCTGCAGGCATATTTTACTTTGAGGCTGGATATGTTCGATATGATACCGTAGTGTGTAGGTCTGATTGGCTGTTTTCGCCACTCTTCTCTTGCAAACAACATCTCATCCATACCACTTCTCATCCACAGTACAGCAGCAGGTTTGGCTGTTTTCCCAAACAATCAGGACCATACACATAACTACTCATGACAGACACAAGCTGTCCAGAGCCTAGCGGCCCATGTGTCTGGTGCTCTGCCTGGCTGGCAGTCAAGATATCAGGAAAAGGTGCTGACCCAGGCTATGGATTTCCACAATGTTCAGCAATTTTCATATCTAAGGGAAAAGGTTTTATCGTGAATTTTAAGATTTTTTTTGAGAAATCTTTTCATCTTAGTTTTTCCTGCTTCACTCTGTGAAACCTTCCTGTACATGTCATCTATTATAGTGTATGCCCATTTTATTATATTTATCTGGACTTTAAGAGTGAAAAAGTGGACCAATTTAGTTTACATCATAGACTTTAACAGCTTTAATAATTACACATATTTCATAAAGAATTTATTTATCTTCTTGCGTAAAATGTCGCTTTGCTGCAGCTTTATTATAATTGTTTAATATTAAAGATGGTAATGTCTTCAGTGTATTAACATGAAATCCAATGAACCCGAAAACCTAAAAGGCAAACATACCTTTGTTTCTATCCAAGTGCAAAAAATAAAAACATTTCTGCTGTCTTTAATACAAATACTGACCTTTCCAGATACCCATGATGCTCTTATCTAACAGAAAGGGGCAATTGCAAAATTCTGAAATTATTTCATGGAAAGACTAACAAGACTGCAAACTGCAGAAGAGTACCCACAGGAAAGGAGTGATATTCAGGGGAGCAGGTCTCCCTGAGGGTGGCAGATAAAATTAAATAGTGGATTGTGGTGTTGTGGGCCAGGTATGAAAGGTCATTATGTGACAAAAGCTGCTCAAGGGATTTCACTGAGCAAAACATAAGGTCATGTTAAGTAACTGTGGGCCGGCGGCACCGAAGAGTGTTGTTCCTCAAACATGTGAAAGCGTCTCACTCATGAGCCTCAGTTTGCTCATTAGCAAATGTTAGCATATTATTACACCAAACTAAGATGCCATGTTAGCATTGTGTTAACATGCAGAAGTCAGCATTTAGCTCAAAGCATAAACTGAAGCACTAATGTAGCTGTAGATAAATTGCTCTTGTTGAAATATCTTTGTCCCGTTCCTCAAGAGCTTCCCTTCCATAAAAGTTTTGAAAAATAAACAGATAAATAGATTCAATTCAATTTATAGAAGATGGGACACCACTGGGCTTGAGGGACTCAGGGTTTCTCTGCAAAAAAAAGCTTTAAAATGTATGGAAGCCTACACAGGGGTGGGGAGGTGATTTTCTTAGAATCAATTTGACTTTAAACTCGCTTCATAATTGCATTTACTTTTTTTGCAACTTCAATAAATCACAAAGTCCAACTACAGACTCTGAATTATAAAAAATACAATCTACTCTTGTTGTTCTGAAAAACCACCGCTACATTAGCAGTGATAAAGTGTTGTGGTGTTATTGGATTCGTCATGTGCACAGGTAGTATGTAGTACGGAGAAAAATGTTGCCATAAAAATGGGAATTTGTGAAATATATGTCCAACATTGCTGTGCTTTACTGTGTTGATATACAGTGTAAACATACGCATCTATCAGTAAAATGAAACATAAAAACTGTAAGCCATCATTTCAGCGCAAACATTACATCAAGCACAGGTGCTACGCTGCCTATCACCTCCCCTCCAAAGGCCCAGTGGCAGCTTTGCAAATACACAGCCTGGGGGTGTAGAGAAAATATATAAACATCCAGGCGCATTTTATACAGAACTACACTCCACTCAGTTTGTGGCCTCGGTGGACTACAAGATCAACACACACATGTTAGACTGGGTTGTTTGAGGCCAACGCCTGAGGATCTAAAACACTTCCAAACTTGGCCAGAACACTGAAGAAAAAGCAGATGTTCACTGCTCTCACCAGCTGCTGTGGAGAACTTTGGAGAAGCTGGGCATCATTGTGTATTAGTGTTACAGACTCATCATCTCACATGAGTCTGGAACAGCCAGCTGTAGAGTATTTCACAAGTTATATCCTGTAGTAAGACACAATACTTGAACCATATATATGTCTACATAAAATATATTCCATACTAAATACAACAGAATATAGGCTTTTGCTTCCAAGACAGCAAAAGTCTAATGATGATTTTTAATGTTGACTCACAGACAAAGTAATACGCATAAGGAAAAAGAAAGACAGAATTTATGACTCTGGCATCCATCAACCCTTTCCAAAACAACAATGCCAGCAGCCACCAGTCTTTTCAAAGCAGCAACTTTGCTAACAAATCTTGGTGTTTAACAAAACGTCGAGCTTGTAGTACCTGTCACTTCTGCAGAATTTACAAACTGCCTTGGGTAATTTCCTAGAAAACCCAATTCAACTTCCAGAAAAACTTGCATAATTTCATGCCAGTGGATATTAATGAAGTCTGCCAGGCACATTAGCTCATTAATAATATTGCAGATTAACCTATGATGAATTGGAAGACTGCACAATGGACTGTTCTGGCCCTGCTGTGACCAGTCTCTTATCTGACCTTTACAGATACAAGCAGCAGAAGACACGGGAGACACAGAGACCCTTGTGGGGCAGGACTAAGACAGCAGATGTCTCCTTCATAATGGAGAGGTCCATGGACCTTTTTACACTGTGTCAGTATCCAATAATAGATTATTTTAATTTCTACAGACACTTGAAGGAAAATTGGTCTTGAAAGCTTTAAAGGCTGGAAACACGGAGTTCTGTAGACTTGTAAAGCTGATTTTAACAGTGGTTCTTCTGCACTGCCAAACACAAGAGAAATCATAGGAGTGCATTTGAGGTGTCGTCTGTACATCTGGTGAAATATAGCTAAAACAGAAGAAACAGTTATGTATTTTTATTGTTTTGTATTTAAATTGCAAGGGGTGAACTATATTTACGGGAACAATTAATGCACCATGTGAATGGAGATTCCGTGACCCTGATTTGTTATTGTGCATAGGTGCATATAACATCAGTACAGTAGAATGAAGGGATTATACGGTCACACGCAGACAGTGTTTCTTCCAAAAGCCCAGAAAGACATGATGAGCATATGAACTCCCACCCTCCAAACTAAAAAAGAAAAACTGTACAGCCTCTCCGACCTCCCACTAGCACTGCATTAAAATCAGTGTAAACAGCAATGGGGTGAGAAAGATGAATGGTCCCGTCGAGCTTCAAGGAACCCGCAAAGTTCCAAAAGGGAAAATCTAAACTAAAATGTAGTTTACTATATAAATTATTTCCACAAAGTGAGACTCTGTGAACATGAGCACATCTTTCTCTGAAGCTTCAGTCAAGCTACAAACCTCGAGCATTGTTAGGTGAGAAAATATGGAACTGCAGCAAAAATCAAGCTGTGGTGGAAAGTAAGTAACTAGATTACACTTTTAGCTTCAATTCAAGGGGCTTAAGAAAAAAATACAGCAAGTCTTTAGAAATTATGGAACTTTTAGTATATTTATGCACATATTTTTTAGACAAACTAACATCATTTTAATATTTAGGATTGTTTCTACACTCGGATTAAAAGGAAGTTAATGACTGCCTGAGGTAAGAACACATGGACACCACCAGATCTCCTCCATTAGGATGACGCAGCCACCTTCAGTTGCTGCTTGTTTGTGGTTTTTTCTCCTCTCAGCTTTGTATTTAATAACGAGAAAGCTACTTTATTGGGTTGAGATCAGGTGACTTTGCCATTAAAGAATAGCCCATTTCTTTGCCTTTAGAAACCCTTGAGTTGCTTTTGCAGTATCCTTTGGGTCATTATAAAGCTGCACTGCAAAGTGGCATCCCATCAGTCCAATCAAGCCTAATTTGGCTGAATCTGAGCAGAGAGTATAGCCTATACACTTCAGAATTCATCCTGTTACCTCTATCCTAAGTCATAACATCAGTAAACAATAGTGACCCTGATCCACTGGCAGCCATACAAGCCTGTGCTATAACATTGCCTCCACCATATGTGACAGATGATGTGGTATGCTCTGGATCATGAGCGGTCTCTCTCCTTCTCCGTGCTTTTCTCGGTGTATGTTTTTGGTTTTATCGACTTTCTTTAAATTTCGCTTTAACTTAAACCAAATTGTTATGAAGCTGAAAATATGTGCTAATATAGAATCAGCCTGGCAAATTTGCCTGAAACATAAATGTACATAAATCCGGTGACATCTCGTCTTAAAAAACCAAGATGAGGTGGTGAATAGTGCACAAGTGGCTGGATGTTAAGAGCAATAAAAATATTACTTTTTTTTCGTACTGCCTATAATATACTGCGTAATGAAACAATCATTAGTTTCGAGTGCAAATGTGGGCCACAGTCATCTGTTTTAGGATGCGTTTCACCTTAAACACAACATGAGACAGCACTGCTACTGAGAGCTGCTGAGCTGTGCTTCATATGGGACCATCAGCAGAACCGGTTCTCTCATAAAAGCGCAAATGTAGCAAAGCTTTAGAGCTATTCATCTAGGTCAAGAGAATAAATGCAGTTGGTTACGATGAAACAAATTACAGAGTCATACTACCAGCAGAATCATGAAGTGACACAGAATAATAATTTTCAGCGTTCTCCCGTATCTCTTACTTTGCCTTCACACATTCAAAACATACACACAGGCTACAGCATGTTCCCTCAGTAATGCATCAGCTGTTCTTAGTACACAGGTTGGAGAGGGAAGATTAAAAAGGGAAAGCTTGGAGAAAACTGGGGGTGGAGATGTATGCTGAAAGAATTGTGGTCATTTGTAATGATCACGGGGCACGATAAAGAATATAGCGGATGTTGCTCCACAGAAGATATTAACATAGTGACCTGCGTTTACGGTTGTAGAACAGACGCTCTATAGTCAGCATTGTGCAGGTGTGTTTGCATGAATCTGCATTTCAGCATGTGCCTGTGCATTCAGAGTGAGGAGGGTCAGAGATACCTCAACGGGCGCAGTGTCTGAGTGAATAAAGATCATTATTGTAGAAATGGAGATGGAAAACCAGGAAATGGCAAAAGAGGAGAGACGTAGAAAAGAGAGAAAAGATGAGAAAATCAAAAAAAAAAAAAAAAGATGGCCTCGCTGGGAAAATAAGAGGAAAAAAGGAAGACAGTGATAAAAAAAAGTCTTATGTCCAGCTGATACAGTGTAGCACTTACATGATTATTTTCTGTCATTTAATGACACTTTGATTGGGGTTTTTTCTAAGACAGGAAACGAGTAGGAGTTCAATTTTTTTAGTACACCAGTTTGCAAATTTAACAGATAGCGAGGGAAAAAGAAAGGATCAATCAGTGGTCAAAATAGTGTGTACGCTGTACTTACTCAGAATTAGCCATGATCCTGGGTGATGGAGGAGATAGAGATGTGGTGGAGGTTGTCAAAAGGTTTCCACTCACTTCTGTCTGTTTTAGTGCTGCAGGTCAGCTACCCACCTGAGAGATGCTGCTTTCATGCTGAACCCTGAGAAGAATCCATTCATTACAGTACAGTACATAAAGTATACAAGTATCCTTTTTAACAACTTCTGGATATAAGTGTAAACGTAGGTAAAATCAGCCACACCTCAAATTGTAAAATTGTGCACGCACACTGTTAAATACTCTAATAATGCCAGTTTTAACACTGTAACAATTTTAGTGCACTAATTTATTTACAGTTTATTTACTCTAAACTGTTGTCTTTCTTTAACGCCTTGAAGAAATTTGAAATTTGGCAGCTTGCTTCCAACACATAACTCGTGGCCAACACATTTTATTATAGTGATCTGACATTTGATAGTGTATCAAACTGGCTTTCCAAATTAAGCTTCTTCACAACATAGTGATAAATATCTGTTGTGCAAGCCCTGCAAGTTTTCAAAAGTGGCAACCAGATTACAGCATTTACAAATATTAATGATCTGAAGTTATTTAAAAAAAAAAAAAAAAAAAAAAAAAAGACTAGTAGAATCTTAAAAGAATACACAGTAAAACTTGTGTAAAAGTAAACTTTTGCTCAGTCATAAAGCTTTTATCTTCTCATCTCTCTCAAATATTTAGCACTCCAACAGAGTTGGGTGCATGTCAGACTTCCCACGCTCCATCAGAGTAATAATAGCTCCTGATATAAACCTGCACTGATTCACTTGCTGTTATGAGAGAAACTAAACGACAATTGTGTGTGCAACTACTAACAGATCCACTCTGCACTTACATGAATTATGTGGCACGAAGGACCTACCTGTGTGAGATTTACATTGTTGACGGGTAATTGTGCCTCCCGCTGCCCCCTTGCTGATAGAAATGTCTCTCTCGGCGGTGATCAATGTAAGTGAAGCAGCAGCAGGCTCGCACGGTGTGTAGGCTGCAGCTATCCTTAGCACTTTTGCATTGGACGAGCACCACCACCACCGCCGTTGCTGCTGCTTCCGCTGCGCGGATTTCAGTGCAAAACCAAAGAGGGGCTGAAGCTCAAATGCAAGAAGCATCGTCACTCGGCAAGATCATATTAGCTGTAATTGTTATCAGAGCGGTGAAATAACGGCCCTTTAAGTGCAGCCTCCTCCTCGCTGAGATTGATGAGGCTTGATCCAGATCCAGATCCAGGTTCCGCTCCCCAGCCGAGGGTTTCCCCGGCGAGCGCAGCGGGGAACCCTGCGAGGGGAGCTGTCCAGGTGCTGAAGCGAGCCCCGATGAAGCCTCGGGTCTCTAACGACCCCCTTCCACAGCTGCAGCCGGGCAACGCGAAGCGAATTTCATCCAAAGGCCACCAAAACATTGACGTTTTTGTTCCGGAGACTGACAGTAGCCAGCGAATCGTGTGACATTTGCATCGCTCCGGTCACGACATAGCAGTCTAAAAATGTTGGCCGTGGGGTGGATGTGTGTGCGCGCGCGCGTGCGTGTGTATGTATGTGTGAGAGAAAAAGAAAGCCTGAGAGTAATTTTTCTCAATTCCCGAATGAGGCCAATTTGAGAGCGGATTATCGCCACAGATGATTTTATTAGCTTTACGCCTGGTTGGTCGTCCCTCTCCGTGTCATGAGCGTTTTTTATGGTTTCCCAAAATAAAGATACTATGGGAATATAAATTGCCTTTACAGCAATTGGCTTAACCGTTTGTCATTCATCGGGATTAGCCAGTCGATGGTTAAAGCGCACATCAATCAGACTGAAGCGTCTCTTCCTTTATTTAAACACGCCTGGACGTGGGCTGCTGGAGATGTTATAGGCTGAGGCGCAATTTCAGGGTGTGCGCAAAAAACGAAAACCGGTGATCTAAATTAACTGTAGTTAGCCTGTAGTTACAACCGAAGACAGATGCTTAGCACCCAGTGGGCTCAGAGGCTGTCTTTCAAAGATGCACAGTGCGTTCAACAATAGTGGGTTTAAGAAAACAAAATAACTGATATCTATTTATATATTTTTTTTTGGTTGTAATTTATTGAGATGAGCAAAAGAGATATGATTTGGCACATTTAGAAAAGTTCTTCAACACCAAAACAAGTTTGTTCATTAAGCCATTTAGATTCAGTTTAATTTCTTCTCCAAAAACGATCAAAGATGGGGGAAAAATGAACAAAAAAAGGAAACACATCAACTAAGCTGTAAATAATGTCTTTCAAAAAGTAAAAAATATTGTACATTTCTTGAAAACATCTACTTTTTGCTACAATCATTGCAGTTTTTACAGAAAACGTAAGCCATTTTTCAACATACAACTACCTGACAAACACAGTATAACTTGGAAATTGCACCTTTATCTCAGTATTTTTTTTTTTCAAAGCAACAAGAGAATGTATTAAAAGACAGGGCCATCTGAGGAAAAAGCCAAGATGTGTATAACATTACAGCGTCCTAAAGTACTGTAAAATTCTTACAGCTTTTCACATTTCTTCAATTATTTCCAACCATCAACACCTGCTTTATAAAAGTCAGAAAGTGCAGGAGAGCCAATACTAAAAGTAGGTGTCATTTACACACCCAACAGGGCAGCTATTTGGTCCCATTCACTAGGAGCTTAGTTAGCTGATGTGACTTCAAGCCCAACAGTTGGGTGTAGGTAGTAGCCGATGTGAAAAAAGAAAGAGACGCACGAAAAAATCTAACTGTATTTTCTGGACCCAATTCAATAATTGTGAATCCTATCAGTATGAACTTGTAGGCTACAGTGGCGTGTACATTATCCATTGGTAAGACAGATGTGTAAAACCTTGGCTGGATAAAGAGATTACGTTTTGAGGAAGGCCCAGAGTCATCACATTAATTAAAAGTGCATTTGCAGAATCATGAATATTAAAGTGCCCCAATTATACCCCAAGTTTTTTTTGTTTGTCTTTTTATGTATGTAATGGTTTTCAAAGTTACCAGGAGTTACACGTTCCCATAGAAAACACTCCTACTGAACTTCCTGAAACAACTTCTCTGCAGGCCAGGCTTTCTTCAGTGACTTATCTATCACTATAGAGCACAGAGACACAGTACCAGCCTGACTGGCTGACCCAGCTAAGCTAACCATGAGCAAAGTGCACCAAATGATCCAATGATGACTACAACTCCCAATAAAATTAAATCCTTTCCATATTTTTTCTGGTTGTGCTGCCATATAACAAAAGTGAATATGAAAGTGTGATGCAAACAGAGCCCATTAAGTAAAGCAGCCACCACTTTGGAATTTTCAAAGTAATTTTCAGCTAGTCGTACTGTGCTGCTAAAATACTGATGCTATAGCAGCAATTAAAAAAAAAAAAAAAAAAAAGCATTTACATACAGCAAGTTACAGAAAACAGATGTGTTGTGATTTCAGTTATTTACATATAAAATGATCATTCACAAAGAATGTCAGATCCTCTTCATAATGTGGCTAATACTTTATGTTGCTCTGTGTGTAATAAGCACACCCTCACTTTCATAGTGCCAATCAGGGCCATCTGGGCTTCTCCTAACAAACCATTAAAGATATGAGGTAAGAAACAGTTCTGCAGCACTTCACAGTACATGTGAGCCAATTCCTTCAGGTACAAAGTAAACATTCCAGTCCCTAAGTGAGCATAATAGGGGCACTTTTTCTTGCATTTTATATATGTGCTATATAACATTCTTCCGAGTTTGTATTATTATGTCTGAACTGTATGAATGCACTGGTTTTAATATAAAGCCTGGGTTTCCACACAGTCTCCAAGGGATACAATGCCACATGCTGCCATTACACTGATGGTTAAAAAGATTACCGTTCTTCTTTATGAGCAGAAATAGTGACAGCGATATTCTTCTATGCTGTACCGTTACTCTGTACACGATGTTTGTTGCTCTCGACTGCTGTTACAAACAAAAGCATGACGTGTCATCTTTCATCCTGTGTGTTGACCGTTGCTGCGGGACATTCAGCCTAGATGGACCAGGGTCATGACAGTAGTGTACTCGTGCTGCAGGTTGTCCATGTCAGTGTCACACAGTGTGTAGTCATCTTTTATGATTCGATCGCAGCCAATCTCACCGTTTCCAAACAGCCCAAAGAGCGGGGTGTTGGGGAACACCTTGTGGAAAGCATCTGCCTCTACATTGCTCTGGTTGTTGTAGTAGTTCTGGCCTCGCCCCACGCAGGCAAACATAAATCCCAGGGTGTTTTTCTCTGGAATTTTGGCTGCCTTTAGTCGTCTGATTGTGGCTTCAGCCGCTTTTGCGCTGATGACGTCTTCCTCCAACAGCACAGACGCCCCCTGAACTTTAGGCCCACTCAGGGCCAGGCCTATCACACCATATGAACCTTGGCTACAGCTACAGAGTGAGAGATCATGGAAAGTGTGAGTATTGTAGAGTGCATACTGAAAAGGCTATTCATAATTTACCTCAGACACTACCCATTATTTATCAAAATCAATTACATCCTATTGGTAGTGAGATAAAGGAGATACCCAATAGAGAAATATAGATGTCAAACTTCAGAATGTGTTTTGAACAGCTAATATTTACTCTGCTGCAGTAGATCATGATTGTTGCCTCTGAGTGGTGGCAGTCAATTATACTTTTGCATTTTTCTACATACAGACTGAAATACCATTTGATAAACTACCACAGGATCAGACCAAAAATATTTGCAGGAAATCCCCTACTAGATTAATCCCATAAAATATCTAGATTACACTCGGGAAATTAACTTACCAGTATCTGGAAGGAGCGAAGGCATGCTCTACCAGGCCTCCAGCAATCAGAGCTTTGGTCTTCGAAAGCGGCTCTAGTATCTGGTTAAGGAAGCGTGCGCCTCCTGGTTTATATGCCTCATAGAAGAAAATCAGTATCACACGTAGCTCTGGGTTGTCAATTAGTCCTGGAAAGAAATAACAAAAATTAAAAAATTAAAGATTTTATTGACGTTTATATTATTGAATAACTAGATAGTCGATGCTTACCTGCTTCTTTAAGGGCTGTCGGAGAGATGGTTCTCTTACAAAAGTGAAAAGGCTGGATGTGGACACCCTCAATAGCTGGAAGCATGATTGCAAAGCCAGCTCCTCCATGTTGGTACTCCTGGGGGGGGTTGCCGCAAGAGCCGCTGGGCGTCACTGTACAGAGAGCCAATCATGAAGCACCATAAAAGTATAAGTTTTTATGCAGGTCCTTTTAAAGGATTATTTGTTAACCAGCATCAGCAGCATTGTTTATCCTTATACGCAGTTATAGATGTACTGAAAATTCAAATGTTTAAAAAAGAAAAAAAATATTGAGCAGAGGCATGACACACGAGGAAACCAGTGGACACCTACTAATGAATTAAACAACCCTTAAAGCTTTACAGTTTTTGACAATTGATATTACCATCAATAGAATCAAAGAAGAAATGAACTAAAGCCACCTCAAGGAAATTCTCTTTCATTTTTCATTTGAAGTGAGAAGTTACCCAAATTTATCTAAAGTTTCAAAAAGTCACCATCTAGTGGCTATGAGAGGAACTGCAGTTTAACTTATTCTGGGAGCGGATTCAGCACCGGACTGGGTGTATGCTACAGGGGTGAGAACCGGTTTTAAACATAGAACCAAACCAACAAAAATTTATTTCAAAAACTTTGATTCAAAAAACATGAATCAAAGGGACATGTGGATGTGTTTCCATGAAAATACATGACACTGTGCTGCCATAAATAAACAGGAACACCACACAAAGAGGAATCCTCATTCACCAATCCTAAAAAATTTTTTAGTGCTGCTGAGCAAAACAAATGGTGTACAAGCTGAGTTGTACATCACAGAAACCCTTTCAGCGTTTCGAACAGAAGGCAAACAAATTTCTTTACTATGCACTTTACCCTGATCTTCTATTGCGTTACAAACAGTATTCATAAAGAATGAAAGAATACTACATGTGTCATCTCTGTAATTCATACAATCAGCATCTTTATCAATATAGATAAATAACTAGCTGTAATCTGGGCAGTGTTTACTATACAAACTCTCAGCCTTATCTGAATAAAGATCTAATTTAGTTGAATTAGCTGGGCGTGTTGACCCTGTGGTGACCTTAGGCTACTACATCACAAAATGCGAGTGTTATCACAAACGGCCGAGGCTTCCATTAAACCTGATAGACGATGGGAGCCTGATAAGCCATCATCTTGAGGAAAGAGAACATGGCTGATGGAGTGTCACTTCTGCAGAGGGTTGTGATTATATAGAGAAATGGGGAGCACAGCATCAGGCAGACTAGGCAATATATCAGAGGGAGAGGCACAGAGATGCAAGCCACCAGTGGTACTTTCTAACTAGGCAACAGTGGTGAGGATTAATGCGAGTCCTCCCTGCTGATATACGAAGTATTCTCCTTGAATACGCTTGAAAAGTGGTTGGCTTTCATATTCAGAGCATGGTAGTATATTAACCGAAAGCCACATTTGTATCATTATAGCTTTGAAACTCATTAAAAATAATAGTGTTTTATATCGAATCACATGATTTATTTTGGTTTGAGGGGGAAATTTTATTTTCTTCCTCATAAATGAAGAAATATGAGAGAGACAGAAATAAGGAACACTTACAGACTATTCCTGGTGTAGCAACGCCCATGACATCACAGCCTCTGGGGAAGAGCTCGTTCAGTTCTGCGTCTAGACTGTTGCGACTCTTTTTTGCTTCAGTGGGGAGAAAAAACATGTTCATGAGAAGAAAGGCCACACAAGTGTACTACTGTGGAGGTTGTGATCAATGCCATTAGGGCAGCATGTGATATATGTTCATTTTGTTTTATAGCATGACGATTCCAAACACAGTCTGAATGACAAAGGATTAGCCATAGCAACAAAGTGGACAAACAGTCTCCATCTCCACAACTGCTCTGCTGCAGGGCTCTTTGCCCACCTTGTTGTTCAAAACTTGTAGCAATCTGAGTTTTCAGGCAGTGGAAGTCTGTGAAATTTTCTTTCACTTTATTTACACTGTACAGACTTTACTTATTCTTTTTAAAAGCAGCTGAAGACACTTTTTATTCATACAGATAAGCTTTTAATTGACTTGTTGGTTGATGTTGTATTCTATTATGCTTTATATTGTTTTTGATATGGCTTTTTATTTTTTGTGCTTCATTGTAAACAAGTCCTGACTTGTGTCCAGTTTGTTTGACACCGCTGAAATTGCTCCTTAATAGTATAGAGATTATAAACTGACTAGTCTATTAATACTATTACTTAAAATATCCCATCAATAAAATGAATTTTACTTTGATTTGGCCAAATAATAAACAATATGAAAACACTACACATGCTATATAAGTGATACATCAAATACTACCATTTACAGGAGTGTGCATGGAGCTTGAGGAAAAAATCCTAAGATCCAGTTACACAGCACACATTTTTCCCTAGTGACCACTAAGTGCTAATGAAAAATGTGTATATCCCAACCAGTTGCAAGTATTTGTGGGAGGCTGCCAGCAGTCGCTAAAATAAAAAATAAAAAAAATAAAAAAACATCAAGTCCTAAAGCCTTGTTCATGGCAGCTAGAGAATCACACGCCAACCTCTTGTGGAATACACAGTTTTTCCCTATGGACGGGAAAGGTTGATATGGTTATCAATCGGTCTCTAGGCCTGTGTGACTGAGGCCTAACGGGAGAGCAGACAAGATAGTGGACCTAAATCCTTAAAAGAACTGTTATTACGTTACCTAAGATGCTTTGAACAGCTTCTTTTAAGAGACTGGGCAAGTTTTTCACCCTCTGAAAACTGTTCAGGGTGCAACAGTTTCAAAGTTTTCTAGAATTCAAATAACAATGTGCTCTGTATCTAAGTTCAAACAAACACCTCTAATAAACACGTGTAACCTTGTCTATATGGATAGAATAGGTGCACCTCAAATATCATTTCAAGGACATACAGCAGGTAATTAAACATGGCAAACAAACAGTAGCCTGCAAATGTTTAAACAAACAGACTTACTGTTACAAAATGAACGCTAAAACAAGCTTTTATTAGAAGTACTTATTTATAGAGTAATTGTAAAGACACTTCTGCTTTCCTTTAGGATAATTTTACATTCAGAGCCGAAATGCATTTGCACCTTAAAGTTAAGTCAAATAATAATGTATGAGAGAGTTGTGCCTTAAGGGAACTATACAGTTTACAAAAGAAATATATTTTATACCAACCTTTGTTCGGTTTGTAGCAAAAGGCTCCTCCATTGAGGATCTCGCAGTCTGCCATTACCAGAACTGTTTTAGGCAGCAGGTATACTTTCTGTAAATTATTTCAATCATAGTTAAAAAAAAAAAAAAAAATCAGTTCCTGATCATACCCTCCTGAGAACCAAACAAAGTCTCCTTCAGCTTAACTTCTTTTTTGTGATATCCTGCCTCTTTGGAGCTAAAAGAGGTTACCCAAGCACATGAGATATCATTGGAAAGGCCATGGTGTCCTCTATTCAGTACATCAGGACTTAGTAGGTAGGGTAGCTCAAATAAGTCAAAAGATATAGGGCAAAAACAACTCTCCATTACAGAGAACATAAGTGAATAAGCTGGGTCTCAGGAGGACATGTATAACACAAAGTTCATATCATTGCAATCTTAGTGGCATAAAGACTACATATCTTTTGAGATTCTTCACTTCAACTTGAAATCTTTAATACTGCTTGTATGGCCTTTATACAAGTGTGAGGCCCATGGTGAACTCCCAGGAAGCGTTTGAGCAATGGGCTGAACAGCTTTGCAGGGGAAAGCTGGCAAATTCTACGCGTTGGATAGCTCACTCAAGGAGTAGGTAACGTAGAGGGTATTGATATGCTGTTTTTAAACTATTAACCAAGACCTGTCGACACACACTTCTTTAACGTTTTCACTTAGTGTCACTAATTATTTAAATACCATTCGATGAGAGTTTTGAAGTTTACCTCCACTTCTTCAGCCAAGATGCTGTTGAGAGCATGGGACTCCGTGCTGGGGTGTCCAGAGGCCGACACCCAAGTTAGCTGCTGCTGAGTCCTAAGCACTCTGCGGGCACAGTTTCTCCAAAGTCTGCACACACTGAAAGGGTAAAAGAAACTCAGTCTCACTCGCTGAACAGGTACAATCATGTTGTCAAAAAAAACAAGACTCAGCTCGTCTATATATCCAGGCAGAGTAGCTGAAAGCAAGCCCTTGATTAGAGTCCAACAGACAATAACAACCGCTAGGCTAGCTGCTGCTTTAGCTCTTCCGTAAGTTTTTGCGTCGGAGTTTCACTTCTATCGGCGGCCATTAGCGTTAGCTCACAGTGATGCGTACAAAGATCAGCCACCTACCTCGCGAGCTGGAGAAGCGATTTGGTTGGTATAAACGTAAGAATCCTCTCAACCACTTCCGCAACATTGCTGAGTATGTACTCAGCCTTGGAATCCGGAAAAAAATCAACAAAATCGGAGTTCTCGCTCATGTTTCGCTCTGTATTCGTGAGACTCACAACACAGACTCCAGCTACGAACTTCAACCCCTGTACTCCCACCGCTGCAGAGGAATAGCCTGTTTATTGGCGCCTCCCTGCGGCGAGGAGGAACCATAGCAGTTAAGGTACCCCAACATGCATGTGAAAATCTCTCACTTTCATCAACACATATAATCAAACCTTAAATAATTGAATGATAAAGATGATTTTCCATTTATTTTTATTAAAGGTACAATTTGGGCATTTTAATCTCCAGACCCATATGCCTTTGGATGAGAGCTGAAACATCTACAAGTTTAGGGAGGTCCAGTTGCCTTTCCCCCCCCCGCCAAGCTAAAAAGTTTAATCTTGTGTTTGCCTTTGCATGTTGAGATGGCATCAAGCAAACTTTTTTTTTTTTAACAATACTATGCAAATTTCTTGAGTAACCCTTTATTTCTTTACATTTTGCTAGGAAAATGAGAAACAGCCTGAACTCTTGTAGGTAAACTTTCTTGTAATTTCTTGAAGTAGTTTTCAGGGTTCTCCAGGTTTCTTGATGATCCCACACTTCAATAATGTTCAAGTCCAGGTTCTGAGGATTCATCACTCCCCAAGACCTTGACTCCTTGGAAGCAGGCAGTCAAGGTCTTGGGGGAAACTCTCAAGCTTCTTTCTTCCAAGAACAGCTAACAATTGCAACAACCAGGTTGATTCGCATATTTATTCATGATTTGTACATCTCCAAGATAAAAAAACAAAAATCAGTGTTTCGAAAAGAAAACACCTACATAACGAACAGATAAGTATGCCACAAGCATTTAGTTTGCTTAGTTGAAACAATATAATGAGTTTCGCTACTGTGCTAAGAATTCCTTCCTTGCTAAACTGGAAGAGAATATCACTGACACGGAAAACATTTTTACAATACAAAAAAACCAAACCACATAAGCAACTTTACAAAAGTACACATAATAAAAGTCCCTTTCATAACCTTGGCTTAAATTATGGCTTCATTCATGACGATCATGTGCAGTATATTCCCCAAAAAAAGTGCAAATTCCCCACACGTACATGTAAACAATTAAAGATGTACAGTAAATTTTAAATGACTTGAATACAGTGCGTAAAGGAAACTGTAGATGAACTTGCGCAGAACTCGTGTCTTCAAGATGCCATGGTCAGAGGAGACAAACGCAAGCTCCAGCTTTGTGTGTAGCAGTCATATGGGAGCCAGCCTTATTCAGAGCAGATGAGGCAATGTGAGGAGGGGAACAGAGCTAGGTCAAATGTTAACCATCTCCATTAGAGTCTGATCCAGCATCTGCTTTATGCTCAGGCCCTCTTCTTTAGCACGTGTGAGTTTATCTGTTAATATAGCATTGCATCAGTTAAAAACAAAAAAAGAAAGAAAGAAAGAAAGAAAACAGTTACAAGAAACACAGAATATAGTCAGACAAAGGTTTACCTCAGGTACAGTGACAAACATATGCTGGATATCGTTACATACGCCAGTATATATTTTTTTTCCAGTAAGACGTCAGCATTTATTAGCAGAGTTGATATCCTCAAGTTATTTTTAGATTCTCTGATACAAGTTCAAATTTGATTAGTTATATTTAAAGTATAGTAGAAATACTACAAACTCATGCTATTGACAGGGCTGTGGTCAGGACTGGACGTGGTGAGTTTATGCAGGGGGAAAAAACGGCTTTACTTTTTTGTAATATATGATTTGGCAGTGGACTTGACCAAAGTATCAATACCTAGCACTTTTGAGGAAAAAACTGAAAACTCTAAGCACTAATAATTGTCTCCTTCTACTATTGCACCAGTATCACTTTACTTTTATTGTATATGCACACTCCATGTCCTTTTTTCTCCCCCATTCACTTAGACAAATTACTGACAGATTATGCAGGGGTACTGTGAAATGTGTTAGTCACACCTTGCTTACCGCCAACACTTCCTTGTTGCTACAGGTGAAATCCTATGATCAATCTCCTCCTGTGCTACGATTAACAAACAGTTCGCCCCCAAATAAAACTGCACACCTTTTCTTTGAAGTTCTCTTTATCCGTCTACACTGTTTTGGTTTAAGCTGCTATGTCCTGAGGATATATAATGAAACTAAATGTTGCTTGCCTTGTGATGCTTAAAGCTCCCCAAAATAAACATTTGGAAAAATTCAGCTGGAACGTTTCTTTCCTGAAGTAACAACCCAATTATTTGGCACTTTGAGCATCGCAAGGTGAGCGCCATGTAGTTTTATTATATTCTTGGAGAAGGCAGACATCTCTACAGATAACTATGAGGTTTGTGGGAACAGTTCCCAACAAAGCACTTCGCTCTCAGACTGCAGGCTTACTTGTTGTTCCTAGAATTTCTAAAAGTAGAATGGGAGTGAGAGCCTCCAGATATCTGGCTCCTCTCCTATCAAATAAGCTCCCAGCTGAAGTTTGGGAAACAACCTCTTTACTTTTAAGATTACACTTGGAGAAAAAATATATATATATTTTGAATAAAGCTTTTTGTTATTTATACTGCTACAGTTTAAGGCTGCTGGAGGACATCCCATGACATACTCAGGATTTCTTCTCCACTTCCCTCTTCACCCCTGACGCATTTACATGCCACTACTGCATGTCATTATTTTCCAAACTAGTCTCTCCCTTGGTGCGTTTAGTCCTCATCTTTCTCCTCACAACCAAACCGATCACAGTACGCTGCCGTCCTCCCCGAGATCTCCCTTTTGAAAGACAGTTCCTCTTTCCTATTGTCACTGAGTGCTTCCTCACAGGGAATGGTCTGATTGTTGGGGTTTCCCTCTAATCTTCAGGGCCTTTACATTATAATATTTAGTGCTTAAGGTGACTGCTGCTGTAAACTGGTGCTACATAATTGAATTTTTTTTAATTATTGCAATTCATAATTAAAATGTGAATGTATCACTGAAATGCTACAAGTAAAAACTACACACCTGTACAACCATCCATCTCACCCAAGTACAGAAAGGAAAAGCTGGATAAAAGCCAAATCATTTTAAAAGTGATATTTGTTCAGTCCATTGCAATATTCCGAGGCCTCCTTCCCATGGATAGAAGCACATATTGCAGACCAGATTTCAATTATGCAGCCCTGATAATAACTGAGAAAATAAATCAACTGAATTTCATCCCTCTCCTGTGTAATCTCCCACTTGAAGCAGTTATTTGAACATGCATGTGAAAATCTCTCACTTGTATTCCCACTTTTTGAAAGCGTAACTTGTTTCGTTTTTAAGACATAATTGCTGCTGTGTATAGTTATTTAAATAAACAGTACAACAACATTCCTGGTGACTGGAATTTCAGAAACATTAAAGCATACAAGATTCCCTTCCAGTTTATGCCTCGTTTAGAGCTACTCTCAGTTCATTGGTCAGAAGACGATTTTTCTCAAGCTGCTTGTATAGGTGGTCTTGACAGTCAGAAAGCAGGTAGGAGAAAAGGGAAAGAAAGAAAGGAAGTTAGTACAAAGAGTGATGCTTTGAAGGTAATCACAAAATAAGTTTGTTGATTTCCTGACCTAATGAACACAGAAGGCTCAAGAAATATATTTTTGGGTTTGTTTGTTTTTTTTAAAACAGTCATAGGCTTGCAGTCTTGGCTAACCACAGAAAAGTCACACTACTGGTTTTACAAAAACTGTTTCCTTTTCACTGCTTATTAATCACTTAGTCTAGAATGATAAGACTGCAACCTTGGGATTAGTTGGGGGACAAAACAACATACACTCTCTCACAAATATAATAATAGTGATGACGCAAATGTTTGTACTGGATCTTTTTTCATCTAGCGACCAACTGCAAGAAGCTGCAGCAGCCACTTTCAATCACCAGGTGACTGCAGAGGTCACTTGACAGGAGCTAACCTGATCCAACTCTGACTGCAGACAGTCTATGCAGCCTGTGCCAATGAGCGCAACTTATCTGCACAACAATGTCACCTCATTGAAGCATTGGACTTGTAATTCCACAGTTAAACTGCCATTCTGTAACAACCATGTCACCATTTGTGGGGAATTTTCCTAATTTCTACTTTAAATCTATGCGGTTCGATCTGCATGCAATTAGATAATGTGAACTACTGTGACTATGACATAAGACATTTGGGCCACCCGAAACAGCCTTACAATTTTGTGGTCAATCCCACTCGAGTTTCAGTAGATTTGGTGTAGCAAGTGAAACTAAACAAACCTCATCCTACTCAATTTTATATAATTTACAGTCACATTTGTCTGCAATAGCCCCTGTGACTGTATTAGCATTCTTTAAATTAAAAAAATAATAATAATAATAATTTTAAAAAAAATCTATTGTAGTAGTTTTAGTGATCATGTCTGCCATTACTGGCTTGGAGTCTAGTTGATTTGCTATTCATACCTACAATATGAGGAGTGTTTATTTTTTGGTTTTGTTCTTTTGGGGCTATGCTCACATCTGCAAACACTCAATGAGTATTGAGGAAGGTGTGAGGAAGCCTTAAAACAATAAAATATAACTAAAGATATAAAAAAAATATATAAAATCCCCAATCAGCTTATTAAAAAAAATTGAATAAAAATCACTGCCACTACAAGTAACTCAGGATTACATTATTTGATTAAAACACTTTGTTTTTTCCTTTGTGTTTTTTTTAAACCAAACAAGTCAAATGTAATTTCTGCCATTATATCAAATTACAGAAGCACTAAGAGAGAGGAGCTTCAGAGTTTATTCAAAAGCTACTAAACAGAATAAATTAAAACACAAAGAAGGTAAAACAATAACAAAAAAGGACAAATGGAAATGAAGAAGTATTGCGAGAGAAAAAGAAAGGGATGACATAGATGGAAAAATGTTTATTTTATATAAAGCAATGTGGCTCAAAGGTCTGAAAGACAGATGGACAAATGGACTCCAGCAGCCAAGGCCCAATGTGCAGTACTGCCAGGGCAGTAAAGAAATAAATAGACAAAGGAGACAGAAAGTAGGGCTGTGCTGCACAGGAGAGAAAGGATGATGCTCAAGCAGCTTCTGGAGTGAAGAGTGTGAGAATTTAGCTGTGAACAAAAAAAGAACAAAATATTGGAGGGAGAAATAAAAGAATGAAAACATATGACATGCAGAATCAAAAGGGAAAAATGGATGCAAAACTAAGAACTGAGACAGGGAACAAGGTCTACTAAGTAGGTACTCATGTTAAAGGTCTGCAAAAATTGTGTATTGAAATCTATTTTTAAAAAGATATCAAACATGATTAGGTCACTCACAAATTAGTGTTAGACAAGCACGGAAGGATTTAAAGTTGTAGTTTAGTAGAGTTAAAAACTCACGGCACTCAAACATGCCACAAGAGGGCGCTACTGTATGTTGTTGCTGTGGTTAAGGAGATGGAGCTCTAAGACAGTACAGAAACAAGCGTGTTGTGAATTACATGGAAGTCATGTCGTTGAGGGCGTGGTCCAGCTCTTCGCTGATGGCCTTGTACTTCAGTTTCTGGGCATACAGCTCATCTATAGAGTTGTAATTATTATAGAGTGGCAGTGAGGGGCGAGTGAACATAAAAATAACAGCGTCAAGAAATGAAAGTCAAAAGAAAACGCAAACTGAGGAACTGAAATAAAAAGGCAGGACAGAAATAGGAAGGAACATGAACAGCTGCTGACAGCGTGTCAAATTCCCGAGGAGTCACCGAGAAACTGCCTCACATGTTCGGTGACCCTGTGAAGACTTCTCAGGGCTAGCTGGCCTTGAACACTCACTACACCAGCATGCCAAACTGTACTGCAGTGAGAAATGTTGACGCCAACATGATAATATCATGGCAGGTTCTGTTTGTCACAGTTTTGTTTTTCTTCTGGCAGACAACTGACAGTGTAGATATTTGTCCTGAGGATTATTTAACAACCTGCTGACCAGATAAATACTTCAAACAGCCCCACATGGGAGATTTTCCTTTTATTAGTTTCCCTCTCAGAAGCCAGGACTGGACTTTAGACAAAGACTAGTCACTGGGTTGCTTTTTGCATCAATTAATTTTGTAATAAAGGTAACAAATGTTTGCTTGTATGGAAAATGAACATGAAATGCTGCACCAAAGACTAAAAACCAAGTGTAAAACATTCATACCCTCAAGGTCATCAATGGTCTTCTCCAGCTTGGCGACTGATCTCTCAGCAAACTCGGCACGGGTCTCAGCCTATGTGGAGGACAGCAATAAAACATTGGTAATGTAAACCTCCTAATGGAAATTAATAACCACAGCCACAAAGGAAAGAAAGCCTTTAAGTATGAGTAAAAAATATATACACACACTCAGCATATCTATTCAATTAACTAATGCAATCGATTCAATCTTCAGTTTCAAGAGAAGCTGCTATTTAAAATTTAATTTAGGATATATAAATGTATGACTCACTGATAACTAACTCACCTCCTTTAGCTTGTCTGTCAGGACCTTGATCTCCTCCTCGTACTTGTCCTCCTTCTGTGAGTACTGTGGTTACATACACAGGGCAGAGTCACCCAAATATACAAAACATGAAAATGCACCCCAAAAAAGTTTCAAACAAACTTTAAAGGTTTATACTATGAATATTTGTCAATGATCTTACCTTTTCTGCCTGGGCCTCCAGAGACTTCAGGTTGTTCTGCACAGTTTTCAGCTCCTCCTCAAGCTCAGAGCATTTGCTGCAGAGTTATGGTGTGATTAAACACACAGAAAAACCACAGAAAGCAAGAGAGGTGTGAGGAAAAATACAAAGACAAGGAAATTCATTATCAAAAAGTGCTGAAGGGAAGAGGAAGGGTGATCATTACCCCTCAGACAGCTCAGCACGCTCTTCTGTACGTTCCAAGTCACCCTCAATGATCACCAGCTTACGAGCGACCTGAAGTCACAACTCCTTAACTTTAGTCTCACACTAGCTTAATACATTAGTGCATCCTATACTGGCCAGAGATGTCAAGCATTGCATCAAAGTAAATAACCGAACAATTGTCAAAGTTCAGGGTGCACTGAACAGCTGAGAAACTCGCCTCCTCATATTTGCGGTCAGCCTCCTCAGCGATGTGTTTGGCCTCCTTCAGCTGGATCTCCTGCAGCTCCATCTTCTCCTCGTCCTTCATTGCCCTGTTCTCAATGACCTTCATGCCTCTGAGGGAAGGGAAGTGGTATAAGGTGAGTCTTAGTAATGTTTACACTATGAGTCATAGAGGAACAGGAAATTCTACTCCTAAAAGAAACATTTAGTACAAAGCATATGGACCATACCAATACCTTGTATTAGTGAAGTAGAGATAAAATTAGAGAGAGACCACTACATGACTATATGGACAAAGTGTTTGAATACTTAACACACATCCTCATCTGTCATGTTGTGCCAAGTACATGGCAACTGTCTGAGTGGATAAGGATGAATTGAATACCAAATGAAGCACAACACAAAATCATGGGCATGAACTGGAATAACTTTCTATTAAATTTCCACAGGTGTGGATTAGCCACTGATCGGGAGCTATGCATCTTCAATAATAAAGAAAGAGTATTTATCTCAATATTTTAATATTACACAAAATAACATCTTGAAGATAACCATTTCTACAATTATTTAAATACGGGCACATTTGTGAAGAGTGATGCAATACAACTTCAAGCCACTGGTGGCAGCAATGAGCCAAATCTTAAGTGACACTCAAAGAGCATATGTCATGTGCAAATGTTTGGTTTTATAATATAATAAAGTTGAGCAAAACCCGGTATTAAAGCGCTTCTTAGAACTTAAATTTCCGTTTATGTTTAATGCATTCAGTGCAAGCACGACTACTGCGCTTTTAAAAGTTAGCAACAACAAGTGACTCAACGCAGGATTCTCTTTTCCGAGCTTGTCTTAACCCTTCTATGTCACCCTTTTTCATTACAGTACTCTGCAAAGGAGTATGAATAATATAAGAGGGGTGGGAGAGCGGTGCCTGTTTAGTGCCAATTTTCCAGATGCAAGATACCCACCTCTCGCTCTCATCAGCAGCCTTCTCAGCTTCCTCCAGCTTGGTCAGAGCTGTGGCCAGACGCTCCTGAGCACGGTCCAACTCCTCCTCAACCAGCTGGATACGTCTGTTCAGGGAAGCTACATCACCCTCAGCCTAGGAGAGCACAACACCAGTCATCTACAGTCACATCAAGTTTATTCATTTAACTGAAATTCTTGTGTTACGTTTGGCTCTGCAGGCTTTCAGCTGCTGTGAGATCTTAGGCAGATAAAATAACTCATGCTCTCCCTGGAGAGACTGGGCTGGGTCAGGAGCTTGTCCAATAGAGGGATGCAGGTTGTTTATGCACATTTTCCAACACCAGTTAAAGAGTGTGCGTCATTTCTCTTTTTCTAACACATTTTACACCAAAAAACAGGTTAGAATACTTCAGAATTTCATATAGGAGACAAACTTATCCAGACTCTCTGGCGTTTTCCCAGCCAAACCTGCAATTTCGTGGCTCGCTGTGATTTAGTCTTAAACAAATTAGCTAAACGGCTACGTTTTGTTATGCCGCAAGGTGGATAAATGGAGGTCCCTGTGCTCAAACTAGCCAGTCACACAAGGGAGGGCTTTATCTCACAGGACCTGCGGTGTTGCGGGGTTGCTGTGCCGTTAGCTTACTTGAAAAGGGCTGTTTGGTTTATTCTGGATCTACCGGGTGGAGTCCTTTCACATCCACCCATCCCTTACTCACATCCATCGGTGGGCTAATTTCGAACTCGCCAACCTGCTACCTGTTTTCGACCATATACCGAGGTGGTCTGGGCCTACCTAGCAACCATGCTTTTTGACCAGATTTACTCCTAATGCTCTGGGCTCCCCGGGGACTAATTGCCTTATAGAGTCATTAGCCGCTTACTGCTTCCCTCGCACTCCTCTCCTGGTTCAGGTCCCGCTGTAGTAACGCCGCCCGGTCCTCCGCCGCATCGGCCTGCTCCTGCAACGACTTGATTTTCTTTTTCACCGCTTCCAGGGAGCTCCCACCGGCCATTTTTTTGCTCTGTTTGTCTCAGCTAAGCTAGTTTTCTCTCAGATTTTTTGCGTGCTTCCCCACACGCAGACACAAGCACACTTGGAGATGCGGCGCGTTTGATCCCTGCCCCCACCGCCTTTAATCAACCGCTGATGAGGATTGGGACGTGCCACCAACCCCGGAAGTAACTAATTTTACTCGAAAATAGTTGAATAAATTTAGTGAACTGAATATGGGGATTGTAATTATTATTAATGGTCTTTTAAAATATTTTCAAGCCATTTTAATGCTTTTTGGCTACGACAAAACTACATTATGAACCAGTTATTTAAAGTGCGTCCCCTACTGCTAAATTGAGCTAAGCCTTTCAAAATCACAGCTCCAAACATCACCTTAACCTAAAGACAGCAAGAGAGTACCTTAAATCACTTATACACACATAATACATACATAATAAATATGTTTAATTATTCAGACAGTGTTATTAATGTTCTCGATATTCATAATTGTGCTAATTAGACCTGCAGAACTTTGTCTTCCTGCACTAAACTGGCTTAAAGAGCACAGAAGACACCCCTGCTCTATTATAGTCCATAATATTCAAATATATTGTTATATTTATATAGTTATTTATTTAGTGAACTATATCTTTTTGTACTTCTTTTCTCTGTCATTAAATCAGTCAACATGAGTCTATCTCACGGATGTTAATAATTTTGTTGCTGCTGCTGACGTCGTCTCTGCTCTTGACGTCATCAATTAGGCTTTATTGGCGTAAGAATAAACGCTGCCAATAAACTGGTAATTTCATCTGGGTTGGGTATAACCGCGGAGTACGTTCTGTGGCCAACAGGGCCACAAATCTGTCAAAATACACTTCATAATATGCTTGTAAAATACCCGACTGAAATCAGACACTGGCCCTCAGATTCGTCCAAACGGTGGTGGAATGCAACGGTAAGCCAGTGAGCTGTGACTTTACCATAAACAGCACAAGAGCTAAATTTAACTATCCATATATTCTTATGAAGCCCACAACTCTCTTGTAATTGATTAGTGCATAACTTAAGCATTAGGGTAAGTCTGTTTTATGGCTGGTGATCTTAGTTTCCAGACGGGACTCAAAAGGAGTGTGTCAAGGTCATATCATTAGGCAGTGGGTGCGCCAAATGGGTTCCTTCGGCGCAAACTCACATCTGTGGCTTTCTTCTCTGCGAGCTCCAATTTCTCCTGGGCCTCCTTCAGGGCTTCAGAGTATTTGTCCAACTCATCCTCAGTTGCCTTCAGCTTCTTCTGCAGTGCTACCAGGTCATCCTCAAGCTGGTACGCAGAGAAATGAGAAGATTTTTACTCACGTGTGGATGATTTTCTCAGATTAACTCTCAACACAAACAACGGAGAATCACAAACAAGCTTTTATTAATTAAAACAAAGTACACACACACAAATATTTGTTACTAAACTAGGGAATTTGTATTAAAAGATTATTATTCCTGAAGCTGGGATTTCTTAAATTAATATTTAGCTAATTACTTAACAGCATAACTAATGAATAAAGGATCCAACTATAAATGTGCACTGTTTCCAATCGTGTCAATCTCATGCAGTCTACATATAAGTAAAGCAACGCTAAAAGAAAAGCTATTTTTAAGGTTATTATTTAAAAGTGAATTTTTTAAGTAAAATAATAATCCTCAGAGGCAGGTCACCGGAAAGGAACCATGCAGCGCCGTGCGCAACGTGCCAGTGGTACTGCTGCGTAAAAGCATCAGACCGAGTTTCACATTGGATGCCGACCTGTTTGCTTCTGTCCTCAGATGCTTTCTTATCTGACTCGGCCTGCTCAGCTCTGTCCAAGGCGTTCTCCTTGTCGAGCTTGAGCATCTGCATCTTCTTCTTGATGGCATCCATGGCTGGTTAGTGTCGGTGGTCTCTGCGTAAACCAAACAAAAGAAACTGAATGAAGGGATCGGAGCGTCTGAACCACTCTGAACGCCAAGCTGGAGTGCGAGCTCGCTTAGTCTGTAGTGAGTCAAATATGTATTTTGGCTGGGCAGTTACTGGATACCGAATACGTTTTTGGAAAGAACTACAGCTGCTTGCCAACGTGGAGACCCGTCTTTTTTTCCTAAATCTCTTCACTGATTCGCTCTTCCGAGACATTTGACCACTTCTATGACTATACATGGGGTACAGACGTCAGGAAGGCACTACCTTCTCACAGCAAGACGTCCACTCCTATTTCTAACACCCTCCAAGTGGAAGTAAAGTGTCAAGACTCAAAGAGTAGTTCTCTGAGGGGGGTTATTTGGAATAAATGTGTTGGGAATGACAACCCAGTTAGCACCCAGAAAGATAAGCCACAAACTACAATACATGTGAGAAAATGTACATTTAAGACATCAATTGGCTTTTATCCTATAATTATTTTAAAACCTACTTTTTACACAACAGAGCCAAACTGTATCCACCAAACTGGGTCAAAACCATGTTTTTAATACCTTTCCGAAGCACTTGGTGACTGTTTTTGTCTTAAAATTTGCTATATAAATAAATTTTGCTTACTTGCTTACTTAATCAAACATTTTGTTCTGTATCCAGAAATAAACACTTAAAGAATTACTGTACCAGTTCTTGCATCAAAGCTATTCCCACAAAACAAATATATGTGATTGGATAAGCCCCTGCGAAAGTTCTTCTCCCCTGGAGGGGTGTCATATTAGCCAGTATGGCTTGTTTGCTGCTCAGGGATCATTTCAGCAGCTCCCTTACAACATAGTTCAACATCCGAGGAGCAATGAGATAGGCTTTGCTTTCGGTAGAGTCATATCATCAAGCCTGTCCAACTCTTCTCTCAGCTAATACATGCGAGATAATTCCAGCTCAGATTTGCCACAGTGGGTACAGTGGTGTGCACATACAGAAGCTCTGGAATTTCAGCATCACCCCCTCCCTGCGTCTCAGTGAGAGTTCACACAGCCACTGGCACTGCTGCAGCTGTCACACACAACGTACAGTCAGGACGGTTGAGGAATGATATTTTAACCCACTGTTGACTACAGTGATTGATTATTTGCATGTAAGAAGAACTGGACCCGAAAAAGAAAGTTGTGTAATACTGTATGAACATCATTGACCTTGTCTTACATCTTAACAAATAACAATGCATTCTAAGAATATTTTGTCACCTCCTACTCGCTTTGTCCCTTATGCTATTTGTTGAGTGCATATTTTGGAATCTTGCTGCTTGGACAGCACATTGTCTCCCTTTATCTCTGCGACTTACCTCTGCATTTTATTTTATTGGTGGTCTGGCCTGATATCCTTCCTGTGGAGCTTTATTAGGCAGTCAGCTGTCACTGTGTTGTCATTCAGCCATGTGTTTGTGGACAGTTCAGCAGCCAGCCAGGCATACCAGTCATACACAGAGATCAGAGAGGCTCAGGGCGCAATCCATGTCACCCTAGCACCCTGGATAGATAGAGAGACGAACATCGTCACATTGTACCTGTCCAACAAATAATGATTTCTTTAGGTTAGGATAAGGGAATTTGAATCATGAGACAGAAATGTATTAATTTGATAATTAAGAATTATTTATTTTTTATTTCTTCTGATTTTAGTAAATATAGCTATTTTCCTCCATGGCCTTGATACACAGACAACATTTTCAGCCGTTTTGCTATCAGCCAATGTGATCATTTTCAAAATCATTTGGGTCCTTTTAACCTTTTGTTTTTACCACCAGACCTAAAATTAGCAGCACTATGGCTCAGTGTTTAGCACTACTACCTCACAGCAAGAGGTTCCTGGGTTTGAACCTTGTATGTGGGGTTTGTGCATTCTCTCATGCATGCATGGGTTTTCTCCTGACACTCAAAAATGCATGCTCAGTTAATGGTGCCTGTCTGGGTCCAGGACACACATAGATTATTAATCCAAAAAAATTTCACTTTCAGTTCAGAGAAGATTTTTTTAAAATGGCACTAGCTAAATTAGATATTAAATAAGTGCTGTCAAACCTGTTAAAGCCATAAGGCAGACAGGTGTGATAACTGAAACAAACCTCAGTGTTTCCAGAAGTCCCTACATGCAAAGAAGTGCATGGCCTTGTTACCATTATGTCACAGTCCTGTGAAGAGCCGCATGTGAAGTTTAAAGGCTGCAATTTCATTTCATTAAGTGGTGATTGCTTATGACCTGTTTGTTGTTGCGAGGAGCTCATAAATCTAAACACACTATGACTGAAAGATCAGTCATCTTGTAATTGACTTCTTTTATTTATGTAATTTTGTAATGCCAAAGGTATTCAGCAGTGTTTTTACAGTTTGGTGTCAGACCACAAATATAAACTTCATCACAGATCTGTTGAGACGGCTGTGTAAGTAGCTCCCAGACAAAAATAAAAAATAAAAAATGGGAGTCTGGTGATGATATCATTGTGAATGTCTAGACTGGAATTTCTCACTTCCTCCTCAATAATTAAAAGATATCCACACATACTGCTGGCGTTTCACTTAAACCTGGTGAGTCAAACTTAATGAAGCTCATCAAAAGGGTTTAGACAGATTCATATGTGAGGCCGTGCAAATGAATGCGTGTGTATGAGTGTGCAGCGTTCTCGTCACGGTAATCCATTTTAGTGCATCAGTGGAATAACACCACAAAAACCAGCTGATCTGACCCTAATGTTTTTATTGAAAACAAAAGGTGAACGTGAGGTAGTGAATGTAGAGAGACTTGATGAAAGAGCAGATGAGAAGAAGGAGATCAAGATGCCGTTTGTCCCCATGGCGCCGCTAATTAACAACGGGTAATCTTACATTGAGCACAACTGAAGCATCAAGACTTGCTATATAGTATGCTGTACTCATCAGTAACTGTAGCTGCTTTCTGACTTCAATTATAATTAGATTTAGGACATAAAATTAATGGATGAGCTGTCTTCTATCACCTGCTTGTCCACATTAAATGCAATGCCCTCGTCCTTTCAGCCAGGGTTTTTGCTGTCTTGTCCGCAGCCAACAGGGCCTCTTGTTACAAGTCAGACCCACTGTTAACAGAAATGTTTTAGCAGCCACACAGTTTCAGATTTCTGCCAGATAGAAAAACACATGAGGTATTTGCTTTAAAAGCTGATTTAGTGAGAAAGTGAAGGAAAAAAAAGGACTCCAGGTTTTAAAACAGTGCCAGGAGCAGCTGTGTCACTGCAATTGACTTTGCCTCCTCAAATTTTAGTGCTGGACAAATTTAGCATAGGCCTCAGTTTATAGCCCAGACTCAGTATAGAGTCAGGTTTAGTGCTGACTCAGAAATACCAACTTGTCCTGACACAGACACTTAAAGAGACCTTGTTTGTTCGCCAGAACTTACCCCTCTTGTTATTCACTTAGAGTGGCTTCACATTCTGCAGCTCCAACATCACACATGGATGCAACAGACATGATGAATCTGATGTTCTACATTATCAGCAGACTGTTAAATTCTGCTTTCTGTAAATATGATATCCCAACATAAAAGTCTCACAGTATGCTGGTAATAAACTTCTGGTAGAGTCCTTATATAGCATGATACTGAACCTCAGTGCATTTTAACTACAAACTAATATGAGTTCCTGACATGCAGGATTATACACTGCATGGTCAAAGTTGAACGTGATATGTTTAAATGAGAAATTATTATTATTAATGGTCAAGAAGTACACGCACACAGATTGCACACACAGGTTAGTGGAATCTACCAGCAAAAGTAATCTCTCAAATTTACAAAGTAAACAGTGAGGACGCGATCTTAGTCTCACCTAATTTGGTTAAAGATATTTTAATTTATGACACCTTTGAGTCAATGTGTGTTCCAGATAAATATTATTATTATTGGCAGAGGGTTTTGCCAGAATAGAAGTGCAATCTTGGCAACCAGTAATGATCTACATGTGATCAGAGTTCTCAGATATATTCAGAGATAAACCATCAACAAGCTATAAGACAAATTGGAGTAACTTCAGTTTCTTTTAACAGTAACTTTATACTTTACAATTGAAACTAGAGCAAACTTTAGCCCCCAAAAAAAGTTTTTGTTTCATAATGCAAATGTTTCTATTGTTACTGAACCTTCCTTTAAACAGTCAGATAATAGAGATCCGGTGCATTTTACAAAATGTTTTAGTTTCTTTCAATTTTGTCCTCACTAGAAGCCCAAATGGACCATTTCTGAGGAGACTTGTGTCAGTGGTCTCCAGGAAGCTGCACTTTCAGCATACCAGTGAAAAAGATGTTTCGAATGTGAAGTTTTAGAATTGACCTCAACTAACTGCTAAGTATTAATAGTTTCCTTTTATTTACAAGAATATTGGAAGTTATACGCAATTTTAAAGTCAGTAAATATATACACATCGATATAGCTCTCTCTCTCTCTCTCTTTATCATTCAGTATTACCAACTTGTTAATTTCTTTAATTCAAAGGTCAAAGTCTGCATTTCAGTTACAGATTGGCTGTTTGGTTTTCAACTGTGGTGCTGTGCAGAGGCAAAATTACAAAACATGTACCAATATACAGAAACTTGCAGACCTGACTGCGTGCACATTACAAGTAAAAAAAAAACCACACAAATTTTTATTACATTGAAATGCTTTATTTTCAGTGAATACAAAAAATAGTTTTTATCGAGGCCAGATAAATATCTTTTCTATTGTATGTTATCATTTACCTTTATTGTAGCGAATTCCTAATTTTATTTCTGTGAAGGGAGGGGGGCGAAAAACAAAACAAAACATACAGAACACTTCAAATAGTCCACAGCATTGAAAATGCATCACAACATCTTAATGGTGACAGATATATCGAAATGTTCTTATCACATGTTTCGTTCATAGTTTTAAAAGCACAAGGAAAGAAAGCCGACTTCATATCACACAATAAAGCAGTCGACAGGCTCGAGTGTCCAGTCTGTCGTCATTTAGAAGCACTGTGGTACATGCCCATGGAATGCAGTACTAAAATGTGTCCATCCGTGTAATATACATATTCAGTATCTACGGCATACTGATAATACATTTTAGAGGACGACACATTGTTTTTTTGACTGGCAGACAGTTCCTCCATCATCCCTAAAAGGCCTTGCATGTGGCAGAGAGGAAAATAAAGGGGGTGCAGTTGCTTTTAGCACTTAGAGGAACAGTACGCTAGCGAATGGGAAATCAAATGTTAACAATCCACAGACATGAACCTACATTTAAAAGAAAAATAACAAAAAAATAGCGTGTCCAGTAACTTCTATTGACCACTGAGGTGAAGCTGTCACATAAGCAGACCAAACAGTGTATGGGCTACGGACTAAGGCACTAATAAAAACACTACAGACTTGACTGATAAAGCAGTGAACCCACCCCTCGCTTCTCACGCTCACACAAAATACACACAATGGCAGAAATTCAGTCCCTCTGAATTCAGCTTAAAAATAAACAAACAAACAAACAAACAAACTTAAAGGTGATGGTCTGTCTTTAGCTCCTCGCTGTTGTATACTATCCTCACGTGGAGGTCTGAAACTATCTGCATCCCAAGCACAAAGCCATGCATTTTCACAGCAGGACCTATTCTCACAATCTACTGTAGTTTAATATTGAAACAGAGTCCAAATAGTAAGACATGTGAACAAAACACATAAACAAAAGGTTGTTCTATTGCAGCGAGCAGCATATTCAGTAACGTAGCACGAAGCACCCAGAACAGGAGAAGGATTAATGTTGCAGACTCTTCACTTTCAGGTCATTCATATTAAAGATTTATTTGTGTATTTATTTATTTATTCATTCATTTGTTAGAATCAGCTTATTTACCAATCTTTTAGATTCTGAATTTTGTTGTTTCCTGAATTTAGAAATGTGGAGATAAATAACATCAGTCCCTGGCAGTGATGAATTTTGCTGGAAAAAAATGAAAGAAGGAAAAAAATATATATATATCAACATATAAGGACCAGTAAAGTAAATCTGTTGGGACTAATCACCAGGAAAAAGTGCATGCATAGAAGTGGCACTCTGCATGGCATTCGGCTAATTCAAGTGATCCGTGGCATCTTTCCAGTTATTCCAAACATGCATTATGTAGGAGTCGGCCTGCAGGGTTACGCAAACTTTTCCGTTCTGCACGAAAAGCATAAGCAGAGTTCTGGATTATTACTTTAAGTTTACATGGCAGAAGGGAAGCCAACACTGCCCCCTAAAGCACCATCCATCTTATTGCATCATGATCATAGTCTGTTCATACTGTATATGGGTCCCATTACCTGAAATGACAAATAATTGGGAAAAAAAAAAAAGACTTTTGAAGGTCTTTGAAGATATTTGATATCTTGCCAAGAAGCCACCCAGGACTCTGCTAGTGGTAGTAATTAAATGAGACCGTTTGCGACCCTGAAAGAGACCCCTCTCTGCTAAAAATACTCAGGAGTAATAAATATCCATTTTATGGTAACATGCCCTGCGTAGGAAAGCATTTACATGGTAACATAATGTAAAACATTCTATTTGAGTCTTAGAGGCTAAACATGAGGTCCTAAATTCAAGGGTTGTGACAAACAAGTAGAATTTCTTGCAAGTTGCATTAAGGAAGTTTTGCACGTGGAGCGGACAAAGAGTATAAAAATGAGAAGAAAGGAAGCAAAGACGCTTATATACTGTAACTCTCCACATGAAGAGAGGATTGCCAAAAAAAACCCCAAAACACTTTCATTGTTGAAATGGCCCAAGAAACATCCATACGCAAAATCTGACCTTCCTTCATATTAGGGTTTATGGCCACTGAATTAAAGTCAAGTCATGCCACAGTGATTTACACGATTCAGACAGACATTAAGGTGCCAGATTGGGGTATACAGGCAAACAATCATACAATATCAGAGTACCAAGCAGAAATGTTTTTGCTTTCAGGGTGTCGTTGCAGTTAAATGGCTATGTGACGTGAACAGCAATACAATCAGTTCTTCATTTTAAAGTTTATGCACAAGAGCTGCAAATTGTTGAACATTACAAAAATGGCGCTTAAGAACAAACGTGAGAGCACATGTGCTGTTTGAACTAAGCATGTCACATTCTGGTTTAGATCACATCAGTTTGAAGTAGTTATACATTAGGACATGAAGAAGTTCTTCAGGCGATCACCACAATCTTTTTGTTGATTTCACAAAGTAGTCAGTATCACGCAGTAGTTTTTAAAACGTGCTAGTAGATGACCTTACATGTTGTCAGCGGTGTTCAATGCAGACCTGGGTTTGTTAATCAGTCACAACTTATCTGGATTCACTGGAGGACGGCGTACCAGTCCAGGTGTGCCATTAGCAGGATACAAATATGCACACAAAAACAGATGTGCTCTTCACACTGGTGCAAGCGTACGTAGCAGCAAAGGTGAGGCTGAATAACTAGTTGCTGTCCTCTCGCAGTTCGCTGGGCAGGAACTTGTACTGCTGCTGCCTTATCTGGGCCAGTTTCTTTCTGGCTTCTTCTAACTCTCTCTCCTTCCTCAGCATCTCTTCCTGGGCGGCGATGATCTACACAGACAGTGAGGAAACTTTTATTTCAGAGCATAGTTAATTTTAACTATTTTTAATACACACACGACCCAAAACCTGCAAAATATGTAATCGTCGCAATGTAATCGTAATATTTAGAAAATTAACTACCTCAGTGTCTTTATGCCTTTCTGTGTGTTTATTGGTTGTATAGTCTAACTTAAGATGTGTGTGAATGCACTTGTGTACAAAAACAGGGCATCTGAATTTCATGTATTGACTGAAGAAGACAAAAGTCTTTTCTGAGAACACTGACAACCATCAGGAGACAAGATGAAACGTGAAATAATTAACAAGTAGAGGGCATTTCAATAGCTTGTCAGCATTTTTCAGGAGCATCAAATCAATACTGCCAAATGCCAATGCCCAGCAGTGCTGAAGAATGAGAAACTGAAATTATTTGTAAAGCTGGTGACTAGAGATGTGTGAGCCAGTGGATATGAAGGACAAATTTCACTGACAATAAAACTGGTAAACGCACCAGAATGAACAGATTTATTTTTTAATGCAACAGAAACTGGTTTCAAAGTTAAATGCTGCTTAAAAGCATTACCTGCGCAATTCCACCCACAAACTTCGTCTTCACCACCACGTTGTCGTCATCTGATTTTTCAAATGCTGCCTTCTGAGCTGCCCGCACCAAATTGTCGGATGCTTTCTTCACTGCATTTCCAGCAATCTAAAGGGCAAATACATCATTTACAGAACAGAACAGCAACATAAAAACAAAAATATACAAGTACTAGCAGCTCAAGATGAGAGAAATACAGCATTTGACTAAAAGCAATCAGTTCCTCTTAACTGGTGCAAAGACAAGCATAAACATTTTCTAATTAAATGCACACCTGTAAAGTAAGAGCAAAAGCTATTGAAGATGATCACTAATCCTCTTCATATCAACGCTTTTAAATTAACCTGCTGTGTTTACCTGCAGTCTCCTCATGGCCTCAGAGTCTTGGTCAGCCTTCACCTTACAGGCCACCAGCAGCTGAGCAGTAGAGGCTGCCACCTGTTTGGCTGAAGAGATGAGTTTCTCCTCACTGGCGTGACCCTGCACCGAGGCATTTGCTGCCTCACACAGGTTGCTAGTTGCTGCTGCTACCATACGTGCCTGTTCATGAAAAAAATAAGTTAATTTATTTAAAGTTAATTCATGGCAGATGTGATTGTAACCTGTGTAAAACAACACTTTTCACTCCAGCACTTACAGCAGAGATCAGCCCCTGGGACCACTGTCCATCATCCACAGCATTTGCAGGGACGGAGCCCACTTTTCCCTGAGCCACCAGCTCTCTCTGGGCAGCTGAGGCTGATTTAACCAAAGCACTGGTGGCTGCAGCAATGGATTTAGCTGCCTCTAGGATCTGCTCCTCAAAGTTCAGGGTCTCGTCTGCTTGCTGAGGGAGAAGAGAACCATTCAAATGATTAAGTCTTTCGCCAGAGTGAAATTTAAAGAAATATCAAAGTTGATTAATCCTCTACTCAAACTGAAGTACTTATCACTGGAAACAGATGAACTTTGGATTTATTACTCCGTTAAATAACATTTTGTCTGCACATTTTTAGACAGGACTTGATTGATCATCAGTGACCAAGGCTGGGACACTTGGTAAGAGAAACAAAATGATGATTCAGCCAAATACAGAGCTTCTTCTCAAACTGCAAGAGCTGATAAGGAGCTACATACAACAACATCAAGCAAGACTCTATAGAAAACATCCTATTATACTCATCTGCACATACACGCACACACACTTTTCACACAAACACATTCACACCACATGTCTGTAGACAGAGCGGGACACTGTAGGAATATGTTTGATATATAGTTGGGACTGAATAACAACCTAATATATCAAACATATCAGACAGAGCCCTGCAGAGAAGGCCTCCGGTGGTGGGGGCAGGCAGGGAGGGAATAGGGAGGGCGGGGGGTTAACTGGGAGCTAGAAGACACAGACTGGGACAGGCTTAAGCTAGAACTACAATGAACTAACACAGGTGGCTGGATGAGTGGTGGAGGAGTGGGATGAACAGGAGGGAGGGCACAGTAAACATGATGGTGTTTAAATTGATCTGAATGAAGACATTATGTACAGTATCATGAATTTTAGTGAGTTTGTCAAAACAACAAGTGTCAGCTACAGAGATCAAATTGATACTTCCATGAACATGAAAAATATATATACACATATGCACACAGTACTGTGTAAGACTCTTGAGCCATCCCTCATTTTTTCATTACTTGCACGAAAATAGTAAATGGGTGGAAATGGGTTTTTGAATTATGTCATTATGTGTAGTTTGGACAGTTCTAATGAGGGTATGAACGCTTTTATTCTTCAACACAGCCTGAACTCTCTTAGGTAAGCTTTTCTGTAATTTCTTTAAATTCTCTTCAAGAAAAGTTCCTCAGTCTCTTCTTTGGATGTTGGCTGCTTTTTGCTTTCTGTCCAGATGAGACAACACTGTTCCAAAAATGTTGAGGTCCGGGCTCTGGGGAGGCCAGTCCATGACGCAGTTTCCCATTGTGTGGTTTCTGTCCAAGTATGGTTTCACTGCATTGGCATCGTTTTGGGAATCATTGTCATGCTTTATTCCTGGTATTGCATGACGGATCAAAATTCTGCATTCATAATTCCACGAGTTTTGACAAGGTGCCGTACTGTTGTGAATTTTTCTCCCGACCCCCTCTGTACATACATAATTTGGCATACCTCAGCCGTTCGTCCTGGTTTCCCTTCCTTAAGAATGGCTTCTTGACAGCTACCCTTCCACTGAGCCCATTTCTGCTGAGGCTTCAGTGAACAGTAGATCAATCAACTGAAGGACCAGATGCAGCTCTCAGGTTTTGTGTCAGGTATTTGCTGGATTGCTCTCCATTACTTAAGACATTACTTTCAGATACTCTCCATCTGCTGTAGACAGTTTTTAGGCCTGACAATTCTTCTGTCCTCCTCTTGTCCAGTTTCCTCAATTTAAAACCGTGCCAGTGTTTTGGGAAACATGTTTTGTAAAAATACTATTTTATACCTGTCAAAATGTGTCTTTGGCATTTTTGTAGATTCAACTAAAGAAATTGGAACAAATGGGAAATTGGAGGCGATCTCTTTAAAATGGGAAAAATCCTCTATCAGAGTGATGCAGAAAAACTACTTCATGCATTTTTGCACCTTTGCTTGAGTATTGTAATTCATTATTATCAGGTTATCCTTAAAAACAAACAAACAAAAAAAACCAGCCACAGCAGATGACTGTCCTTCCCTGAGCCTCGTTCTGGCAGTGGTTTCTTCCTGTTAAAAGGGAGTTTTTCCTTTCCACTGTTGCCAAGAGGTTGCTCAAATTGGGTTGTTTGATTGCTGGGATTTCTCTTTATTATTGCCCAGTATTTACCTTACAATATGAAGCGCCTTGAGGCGACACCTGTTGTGATTTAAAGGTATTGTAACTAAAAGTGAATTGAATTGAACAAACTACATGTTTATGATAAGTGGCAAGTAACAAAGTGCCTCAAGATCCAACTACAAATTGGTTCGTGTCTGTTATGTGTAGACACAATTCGGATTCATCATTTGAGTTAAATTCATTTTTTATGCTTGCATAATTCATAGGTCAATGTTAAGCAGCTTAAAAAAAACCCTCTGAAAATGGTCAGGTTTCAAGACTGGCCAGAAAATGCGCCCTTCAAGAAAAACTTTGAAACTATAGCTCAAGATCACTTAAGAAAAATATAAGCCAGGCTGCTTCTCTGAAGCAAAATTGAAAGAAATAAGGGATGGCTCAAGATTTTTCCACAGCACTGAAAACAACATCTTGACAGACAGGACAAGCAACAGAGCACCCTTTCAGTAATGCCACAAAACAAAATGTGCTATTTTGTTACCGTAAAATTGCTCCTTGTACAACTTCCAATAATAACACTGAAACTTGGATATAAACCACACAAAAAGATGTTTACAGGCATGCACAGAGCACTGTTTAGGATATACTTGAACGTATTCCTACAAAGCTCATTTATGTAATGTACAGAGCTGTAAACACTGTGCAGTCCAAAGATCAAAATAAGAAGTTTTATCTAAAAGTCAACAAATCACTTGGCAGTTACAAGGATGACCTGTAATCTGAAAAGGTGAAATATTTAGTGCTCAGATGAAAGTGCACTCTTCTCTAAATCACTAGTCACTAGTTTTTACATTAAATAAACTAACACATGTCCACAGTACAGCACTGGTTGGCTTGTTGTTAGGTGCTTGCTGGGCAACATCATAATATCAGGCGATTTGGTGTTTTATAGTGAGATTATCAACCACATCCAATAACATTTCAGATGCCTCCTGTGACTCTTTGCAGAGGACCTGAACTTTTACTGGTCACCATTAAATTGTTACTATATAAAAAGCATTTAAGCAAGCTGCAACAGTAAAATCACACACACACACACACACACACTAATAATGCTATAATAAACAGAGCGATTACAATAGGTCCTTCACACACTAGTGCTCGGGCCCTAATAACACTCTAGAGGTTATAATTTTTAGGCAACATGTGTATATCTTTACTTTTAACAGTTACATTGTTATGTTGGTACTTTTTAATAAAACAACTTTAATTTGGTTACCTGATAAAATTAGCACCAAAGTACTCCAGCTCACTAATCTATAATCTATATTATAGAAAAGTTACATTTATCATTTTCTTTTTAGACTTAACATTCACTAAAATTGTAAAGTCTGGACCGATAAAGATTTAACTAATGTGGCCAGCAGGGGATCCTGAGAGGTTTGGTTACAGTTTTTTTTGTAATGTTTTTGCTGTTTATTCCCTTTTTTGTGTCTTGGAAACAACTCTACATCTTCAAATAATTATTTAATGATTTTAAAGTATTTTAGCTGCTCATCACATCATCTTTGAAATACCATATAAAAATCACCTATAGCCATCAGTAAATTGATTGTTTAGGAATGATTTACCATTCATACTTTAAATTTTCAAGTCAGGACATTTTCTTGTGACAAAGTATTTCTATCCACACATGATCTATCATGATGAAAGACTTTTATGAGCTCTGGTGCTGTTTCATGATGAATATTTCTTCTTTATTTCCAGAGACAGCTGGCAGAAACAGTATGTTAGAAAGCTTTAAACTGTAAAAAAAAAAAAAAAATGGAAAAAGGCCTTTTCACAGGTCCTGTCTTTCTCTCTAACATTATGTTGACATGATTATCTCCTTCACCTCTCTCCTCAGTTATTCACCATACAGTCACCCACCTTTGGCTTGGCTCTGGGTTTGAGTTGCTCGAGCTTCTTAGCTGCTGCTTCGATGGACGCCGCTGCTCCGAGCAGCTCCGTCTCTGCGATCACTGTTGGATCCTCGGGATCCACCCACTCTGAACCTGAGGCAGGCAAGCGCACCCATATTCATGAATAAGATTTGAATTTGTAAATAGGATTTTATTAATGCTTCACAAAGCAGTGTTTTGACCGAACATGCTTCACACTGTGATCAAAAGAAAACAAGTACACCGTGACCACACACAGGAAAGTGTGCCGTGTATCTTCACATCCCATGCATAGCTGACAACAAACCATCATTCACTGCAATGGAGACAGAGTAATGGAACATAAAAGAAAGCATGATGGATAGAGCAGATGGATGTAACTGAGAAGCCTGAGAGCAGCTGGATTTGATGAGATTAAATAAAATCGATGTTAGCGCTGAGGAGAGAAATTATTTAAGAGCTCACAACCTGCACAGTACAGAAAACGGCCCTAACTTACCTCCATCTGTAGCAAGAGAAGGAGGACAGGAATATTACCAAATGTTTGAGTAAATAAATATTTTTTCTGTTACATGAGCTTTTTAAAAATACATTCTACTATTAACAGCAATATAATATTTGTTGGGAGCTTTATTAGACAGTAAATAAGAGCTTTATTCGTATGAATTGGGGTTTATTGGATGACATCTCAAAAGGACTCCTTGTGTAACATGTGGTGATGTGTGACTTTGTGCATTACCTTTCATGGCCTCAGCAGTCTGGATGAGCTCTGTTACTGCTCCCGCTACTCGCTTGGAACAAGCTGCCAGATGCTGCTTCTGCTCTGCAGTAGGCTTCTGCAGGACCTACAGACACACGGGTACAACAGTGTAAACTTCAAATAAACTTTTCCTTATTATTTTTTATATATAGATACATAAACAGTGTTGCAATGGTGGATGCTCAAATTAAAGATGCTCAAAGTATCAAATAATGAAATTAGCGTTTGTACAAGTCATTTATTTTTACGTAGATTTGCTGGTGCAGTATTCACCCTACCAGCAGTACATGTTCCAGTAGGTCAATGTAAGCAGTTGTACACTCTGCTCCAAACATCAGTGCTCTGTTCTTCACCTCCTCACTGACCTCGGGATGGTAGGCTGCTTGCTGAAAGACACAAACACAGACTTATAAATTTGTGTGGGTATGACATTTGTGGGTCAGAATTCTAATTTCATTTGCATTTGTAGTGGCGAAAATGATTGATGCTGATGATGCTGGGCTCAGCCTTTAAGATGGGGGGGAAGAGCTTAGACAGTCGTAGAGAGCTCAGCGTAGACCCACTGCTCCTTCATGTAGAAATTTGTTCTATCTAGTTAGAAGCTAACAATGCCTCCTTGGCACCTTTCTTTTGAAAATTTACGCCCAAGTTGAATGACACTTCAGGTAAACCACTGGAGAGATCTGGAATACTCTGCTTAGCCTTTGCTACCACAACCAAATTCAGATAAGTGGGAAATAATGGGTAGATGGACATATTTTCTTTTCTTTTTTTTGCAACTTTTTTGGAAGTACTGCAATAAATCAAATTTAGACATGCATGACTTGTTTGTGGCAATAGAGCACCTTGCAGGTAGTGAGCATGTCTGACATGGCTTTGCGGCTGACGTTGGCAGTATGGATGATGTCCTCCTGTCGGCCAGAGTTCCCTGCAGCCACCGCTTTAGCAGTTGCCATGGTGATTCCTTTAGTCATGCGAATGAACTCCTCAGGTGTGGTTGTCTTGTTGGGAGCATCCCTGGATTGAAACACCTGTCGACATTTCAGTGCACAAACTTAATTCAGGGAATATTAAAATCAATAACTCCTCACTGTGGGGAAAAAAACAAAAAAAAAAAAAACTAAAGATGTTTACTTTGTCACTCACTCAGCATTTTCAATAATTACAAAAATATTACTCATCACACTTGCAAACTGATCAGTCCCCTTTCTGAAACGTGTGACGCCACCATACTGCTAACTAACGTTCACAAGCTTAGCCTCTCGACTCGTCCTTACCGACATTTCCTGTTTAATACACTCGATTGTAGCCTCAAGCGCTCTGGTACCGCGAGTAGCTTCGTCCTCCACAGCTTTGACCGTCTTCAGCAGGGATGTCACATTTGTCACCATCACCTGGAGAAAACAGAGAACACGGTGTTCAGCCACATCCAAGCTTTGAATTAGAAATAGAGGAAGGACAACAGAACAAACCCCAAATGACTGACATTATGGAATATTTAGGACAACAGTCTTATTACTATGATAATATTACCAACGAGGAGGTTCAGTATTTGGTTGTTTTTTATAACAAACCCCCCTCCCCCAAAAAACTTATATGTATAATGTATATGTAGTTGTAATTTATATTTAAAAAAACATCTAGGTATGTTTATTTTATAACTAACTGAGCAAATAAACACATTCCTAATCAATATATTTCACTACACTGGTGGACACAGCCCTGACGATGGGTGACACACTTTTTTTTAAATATATATATTTCCTTGGCTCATCATGTTTTCATTTATAGTTTGAACTAATTTAATTCAGGTGATATTTCTATAGCTCTGTAATTTCACACTTATGTTGGAACAATGAGAGGACATAAAAACAGAACACATCCAGTTAAAATCAGCTGTAATACACCATATTGAAAGATAGGGGGCACACAAGCCCCATAAAGGAAAGACTGATTTGTCAGAGTTAACCCCCCCACCACACCTCCGGTCCTAAAATTGTATGTGAGGCACGTTGTGATCTTCAGAGAGACTTCATGACACTCTGTGGTGTTGCTGACTGAGAACTGACATTTTTTTTCCCAGGCTTTACAGGTCGAGGTGATAATGAGCAGTCGACAGTGTCATCGGTGAGTTATGAGCCGTGACTCTGAAAATTTACAGCGCATGTGTGTCGGAGCAAAGCACTAAGCATAATCATCTTGGTTGGAAGTATTAGACGCTTCCTGCTATCCCGAACAGCCTGACAATTTCCATTACCAAGTCTCCAGTTTAACTCTTGTGGGTGATTTTACTGATTAATGACTCGGCCTGAGTAAGGGGAGGATGTCTGCGCATACAGGATGTGGGACAGTGGAATTATTGTCATCAATTTAAACTGATGTCAGTTCCAGTTTTCCATTTTTATAATCAGAAAATATGAACATAAGAGAAACCAACAAAACTCAAATAGATTTGATTTTTTTTTTTGTTGAGTAAAATAAAGAAAATTCCAATATCTAGAATTCTATATTCGAGCCCACTGGAGGATGTTAAATTAGATGACAGTTTCAGTACTTGCAGACTGATCTCCTCACCTTCGCAGCGCTCTTTAGTTGGTACATAGATGGATCATCGGCTGCCTTGCCAGCGGCACACTTGGTGGCACTAATGAGCTCACCCAATGCCTTGGCCACATCTTTGACAGCATTTATCAGCACCACCTAGAGAAAGGACAGAAAGACACCAACTAATCACTGTGCAGTCCAGGAAAGCAGAAACACTGAAAGGTTATTGCCAGTCGCAGTTCATAATTCCATAATTCCTCCTATTAAACAGGCGCACTGGACAAAGGACAAACAGAAATGAGAGGATTACAAACACAATAATGGTCAACCTGTGTCTCAGGGTCATCAGAGCCAATGCTGGCAGCACCCAATTTGACCACATCTGTGAGCTGGGTAATGGTCTTGGCAGAAGACTGAGCAGCCTGTGCCAACTTCTCCTGACCGGAAGCTGCGCCGGACACCAGCATCTTTGTGTCCTCAACCAGAGCTTTAGCCGTCTTCAAAATGTTTTCCCTGAAACAGAAAAGGAAAGATTAAACAAGGGAAAAAAGACATAAAAAGACATTAAAAAATCAACTGTGTGAGAACTGCTGTGAAAAGGACACACATATTGCTGCACATCTCTTTTAATATCAAAGGCATTTCTTCATGAAAGCTTGTGCAAACACGAGGAGGATCGCTAAGGTTATATAACAAGTCATGTCAGTTATTTTTTTCCTAAAATTGACAAAGGAGATTATAGCAAGCAGCTGCAGAGTTTCTTCTATTATTCTGAGGTAGCTGTGTGAGATGCTCGGAGATTAAGTGATTCTGTTTTCTTTCATCGTGTCCCGAGACTGCTTATCTACACTTCAAAGATTCTTCAGTGAGATACAGTGAAACGTCACAAACAACCATCTGTAAGGAACTACAATGATCATTTCTGGTGGCAAGTAATGGAACACGTCTATTCTCTACCCGTTTTGCTGTATTTTTACACACTAGCATTTAACGGCGGAAGTGCTGCCTTAGAGCGGACAAGTGTGAGAGCAGGACAATAAGAGAAGTGTCACTCTGTGCATTTTTCAAAGCCTTAGGATAATTTATTGTTTCTATCAGCAGAGATTTCCTCCCCGTTCAGCAGCTAATATGTCACTCTGTCAGTCTGGGATGAAAGATAACAACAGGGTGGATTTTAGACTCCTGTTGGGTCTTGTAGTAATGTCTTGCACTACTGGGTGCATTTCAAGCACTAACCTGTGGTCGGCAAAGGACTCTTCGTTCTCTGCGTTGAGTGTGCCGGCGGACGCAAACATTATTGTGGTATCCAGATCAGCAATGATGCCAGACACAGCAGTGGCTGCTGTAATGCAAGCCTGAGTGCCCTTATTGCCTGCCTGGAGGGCTGAAAGCACCAAAGACACCTGGGGACATGAGCAGACCGTTAACCACACAGGTGAGGATGCGCAGAGGAAGGCTTTTTTTTCCCCCCATCTAGGATAGGTTGGTAAATTTTATGATGCACATTAATAAGGACAAACAAGTTTGGCAGTTTGCAGCAAAGTAGTGTTACTCAAACTGAGCCAAAAGTAAAGTACACGTTTACTGGTCAAAACAGGGAAGAGCAAGAGGGAAAAAATTGTTAGTGTTGCAATGTGCTAAGTCACTGAAATAAGTGTATGTGATGTTTTTGAAATATTTCCTTCTTATGTATAAGTAGCATTAAAAAAAAGACTGGCACACTTGAATTATTAGAAAAGTTTAGATATGAGAAACTTGATAAGAAAAAGACGCCAAGTATGATGTGTAAAACACATATATACATATACATTATACATGCTTTGGATTCCTATAATTAAACCGCACACAGATAAAACCCACCAGAGCCGAATCACTTCACGTGAACTACATCGCTAAAAACAATTTTACTCTAACATTCAATGAAAGAACAACACAGAGGAGAGTTCAGAGCGGAACATACTCGGCCAAGCAGAAATATCTGCAGCCCAAAGATGAAGCAAACAAACAATGGACAACTGGAACAAAATAAAAAAGCACAATGAGTTTTTAATTAAATAAGGCTGTCCCATTTTATTGGCAGAACAATACCTTCTCTGTGACTGCACGGGCACAATCAATGAGCTCCCGCTTAGTAAAACCGTCAGAAGGGGTGATCTGCAGAGCTCCGGCTTTCTGGACCAGAAAGATGCAGCCGTGACCAAGATCCTGCACTCGGGTTTTGATCTGGAAACCAATCTGCAAACACAAACCAAAGCAAGAACATAAAGGAGGATGGGGGGGGGTTTAAATAACAAAATAAATAGTTAAAAAAAAGAATGAAAAAATGCCACATTTATGTTCCTGGACTAGAGAAGCTTTGCATGATTATACAGGTCATGGTTCAGCCCCTCAGTTCATGTATTGTTTGAAACAAGCTTTTTTTGCTCAGTTCCCCTGCCCCTCAAGCCAACTTTCATCTGACTGGCTGCCCTTTGTAAATAAGATTTGAGCAGGTGGATGGAGCGTCTGTGTTCACAATGCACACAGCCAAGAAAACAAAACAATAACAGAGTGCTTAGAGAAGACTGAAACTGGAATTTTGATGAAAATTCACCAACAGTAAATATATTTATATATGAGTAACAGAAAATAAGAGCACATTAAGTTCCCTTTAAATCCACAGCAGCCTAAAGGTCACATAGAGAAAATTCCCATATTGAAGGAGCAGAGCTCTTTTGTAGGTAAAAACTGTTTTCAGAGTCCACCTCACCTCCTCTGGTTCAGCTGTGTGAGCAGCCAGTCGTCCCTGAACAGCGAGCTGGCTGTAGTCCACGGTCACCTGTGATGCCAGGGCTCCCAGCTCATCTGGACAAGTCACTGATTTGGTCATCTGATAAATGGAGGGAAAAAGAAATTCAGCACTAACAAAACCAGATTTACTTTTCTTCACTTTCCGTCAACAAACTATCGAACATCATTAGGGCATAGTTAAATTAGGGCTATCATCACAAGGTTACAAAAGTGATCAAATGAGAGGATAAAGTAGAGATGGGACAAATGGAGAACATTAAAATAAATGAGGGACTGCAGGTAGATAAATAATTTTATCAGATCTTTGGATTCTCCCAGGTAGATAAAATCATTAATCATCACTTACTGACTACGCTATGAAATGCTGTGAAGTCAAAATCAATTTTTCTTTTATAAATGAGCTTGTTTCTCTTCGATTTAACCAACTAGTCATCTCACAAAGATGGAGAATTAGGACCACATAACAGGACAATTTCTACTAACCGCAGATGGCTGATAAACTACAACATCAAACTGTGGATTATCAGAAAAAAAGCTTGATTTCAGAATTGACATATAAATCAAACTATTTTGTGTACAATCAACAATAACCCATTCGTAGGTCACAGGCGTACTTCAGGAACAAAAATGTTAAGAGTTATTTTGAGAGCTTACCATTTCCTGAGCAGTGACAGCAATGGCTTTAGAG